>NW_026645791.1:0-300000 GCF_949987535.1 Balaenoptera acutorostrata | reverse complement strand
ATTGCTTCAGGCCCTCTTCTGGTTCTGGGGGGCAGGCTGAGCTTGTGCTTAATTCTTCTTCCTGATGGGAAAATAGAGTGACCTGTGCCTGTCCCAACCCCTAGAGCTAGTCTCTCATTGCTTCCCCCTCTTCCCGTTCATCCTCAGGACAAATTGCAACCTGTACGGAACAGGAGGTTAAAGGTGCTGATTCTCCAAGGAGGGAGATGGCTAGTAAATCGGCTGGAATGGCGAACCCGAGCAAAGGAGATGAGAAATGAGGTGCGTTTTAGAAACCTTTCCCGATCACACGGTGTACCATCTTCTGGGTTTCTCATGCCTGTTTTCGACGTAGGAAGATGCCCTTGAACCTGGAGATTTGGGACCCATGGGATGGGTACCATGCAGTATTACATGAAAGGGTCTGCGTTGGCTCACCCAACCTCACCGAACCTCTCAGCCCCAAGAGTGTCCACCCTTATGTCTCAATCAGCTGTGGGTCTAGATATGGTCAATCCAGGTTGCATCACAGCCCCTGAACGAATTTTGTAAGAATTTCTCTCTCTTTCACTGTCTTTGTTTCACGGGTTTTGAAAAGTAATTTATTTTTATAATGGGGTTTAGCTGCTTTTCACGGCTGTGTTTATGCCGCTTTACACCCCCTTGACTCACTTACAGAGAGATATCAATACATAGGTTTGAAGATTCTTACTAGTCAGATATATCCTTGTGCGGTGAATAGGGGGTGTTGAGTCCAGTTCACTGAAAAAGGAATAGGTCTTGTCTCTTACATATTGGGTTTATGGAACGGTATCTGAGCTAATTTGAAACCCTTGTTTTATGCATCAC
The DNA here is from genome assembly GCF_949987535.1 of Balaenoptera acutorostrata. NCBI lineage: Eukaryota > Metazoa > Chordata > Mammalia > Artiodactyla > Balaenopteridae > Balaenoptera > Balaenoptera acutorostrata. The sequence continues at coordinate 299,172 of NW_026645791.1, read as the reverse complement.
CCCACCTCACCTTTCCCGTTCAGCAGCCATAGTGTGTTTCCTAAACGTGGGACTCTGTTCTGTTTTGCAATTCAGTTCAAGTGTAGCGGTTTTTACATTCCCTCTAGAAGTGATATCTTATGATAAGTGTCTTTTTCTGTGTGACTTATTTCACTTAGAATCGTCGTACCTAAATCCACTCATCGTGCTGCTACTAGCCTTATGATGTGGATTTCATGGCTGAGTGATATTCCATTGTACATGAGGACCACCACTTCTTTATCCATTTTTCGCTTTCCTAGGATATTTAAGGTGTAATGAAGTGGGGGTTCTTGTCAACAGAGCAGCCCTAAACTTTGGGGTGCCTGTGTCTTGCTGATTTTTAGTTTTCCCAATTTATACGCCCATGAGTGGAAGTGCCCTATGCTCTCCAAGCTGTGTTTTTTAGATGTTTCAGAACACACCGTACACTTCTCCAGAGTGGCTGTTGGCAAGTTACATCCTACCCATCAGCGTAGCAAGGCTCCCATTTCTCCATGGCCGGTCCTTCATTTCTGGTTTGGACACTTTTTTCCGCATGGCCCTTTTGCCCGCTGGGAAGCGAGACTTCTTTGGAGCGCTGATTGGCCTTTCCAGGTTGCTTGGTTGGCCAAAAAGGGCGTATGCGTTTTTTCCTGAATATATTCAGGAAAAAACGCATACGCCCTTTTTGGCCAAGGGCATCATTGTCCACGTTTTGCCGCTTTTCATGTGCTTTCAAGGCGATTCGAATCTACCTCCTGAAATCTGTTTCCTGCAATTCTGCCTTGCTTTCAAAGCCTCTTCGTTGCCTTCCCTTAATATATTTGTGGACGAGAGGTATCATTTAAAACTCTGCAGGTTTGTGAATTGCAGTGCCCCTGAGCTCCATTTTTCAACTCGCTTTTTTGGGAGCTGGCCGCAAAAGCGCAGGATTGCTTCAGGCCCTCTTCTGGTTCTGGGGGGCAGGCTGAGCTTGTGCTTAATTCTTCTTCCTGATGGGAAAATAGAGTGACCTGTGCCTGTCCCAACCCCTAGAGCTAGTCTCTCATTGCTTCCCCCTCTTCCCGTTCATCCTCAGGACAAATTGCAACCTGTACGGAACAGGAGGTTAAAGGTGCTGATTCTCCAAGGAGGGAGATGGCTAGTAAATCGGCTGGAATGGCGAACCCGAGCAAAGGAGATGAGAAATGAGGTGCGTTTTAGAAACCTTTCCCGATCACACGGTGTACCATCTTCTGGGTTTCTCATGCCTGTTTTCGACGTAGGAAGATGCCCTTGAACCTGGAGATTTGGGACCCATGGGATGGGTACCATGCAGTATTACTTGAAAGGGTCTGCGTTGGCTCACCCAACCTCACCGAACCTCTCAGCCCCAAGAGTGTCCACCCTTATGTCTCAATCAGCTGTGGGTCTAGATATGGTCAATCCAGGTTGCATCACAGCCCCTGAGCGAATTTTGTAAGAATTTCTCTCTCTTTCACTGCCTTTGTTTCACGGGTTTTGAAAAGTAATTTATTTTTATAATGGGGTTTAGCTGCTTTTCACGGCTGTGTTTATGCCGCTTTACACCCCCTTGACTCACTTACAGAGAGATATCAATACATAGGTTTGAAGATTCTTACTAGTCAGATATATTCTTGTGCGGTGAATAGGGGGTGTTGAGTCCAGTTCACTGAAAAAGGAATAGGTCTTGTCTCTTACATATTGGGTTTATGGAACGGTATCGGAGCTAATTTGAAACCCTTGTTTTATGCATCACCCCACCTCACCTTTCCCGTTCAGCAGCCATAGTGTGTTTTCTAAACGTGTGACTCTGTTCTGTTTTGTAATTCAGTTCAAGTGTAGCGGTTTTTACATTCCCTCTCTAAGTGATACCTTATGATAAGTGTCTTTTTCTGTGTGACTTATTTCACTTAGAATCGTCGTACCTAAATCTACTCATCGTGCTGCTACTAGCCTTATGACGTAGATTTCATGGCTGAGTGATATTCCATTGTACATGAGGACCACAACTTCTTTATCCATTTTTCTCTTTCCTAGGATATTTAAGGTGTAATGAAGTGGGGGTTCTTGTCAACAGAGCAGCCCTAAACTTTGGGGTGCCTGTGTCTTGCTGATTTTTAGTTTTCCCAATTTATACGCCCATGAGTGGAAGTGCCCTATGCTCTCCAAGCTGTGTTTTTTAGATGTTTCAGAACACACCGTACACTTCTCCAGAGTGGCTGTTGGCAAGTTACATCCCACCCATCAGCGTAGCAAGGCTCCCATTTCTCCATGGCCGGTCCTGCATTTCTGGTTTGGACACTTTTTTCCGCATGGCCCTTTTGCCCGCTGGGAAGCGAGACTTCTTTGGAGCGCTGATTGGCCTTTCCAGGTTGCTTGGTTGGCCAAAAAGGGCGTATGCGTTTTTTCCTGAATATATTCAGGAAAAAACGCATACGCCCTTTTTGGCCAAGGGCATCATTGTCCACGTTTTGCCGCTTTTCAAGTGCTTTCAAGGCGATTCGAATCTACCTCCTGAAATCTGTTTCCTGCAATTCTGCCTTGCTTTCAAAGCCTCTTCGTTGCCTTCCCTTAATATATTTGTGGACGAGAGGTATCATTTAAAACTCTGCAGGTTTGTGAATTGCAGTGCCCCTGAGCTCCATTTTTCAACTCGCTTTTTTGGGAGCTGGCCGCCAAAGCGCAGGATTGCTTCAGGCCCTCTTCTGGTTCTGGGGGGCAGGCTGAGCTTGTGCTTAATTCTTCTTCCTGATGGGAAAATAGAGTGACCTGTGCCTGTTCCAACCCCTAGAGCTAGTCTCTCATTGCTTCCCCCTCTTCCCGTTCATCCTCAGGACAAATTGCAACCTGTACGGAACAGGAGGTTAAAGGTGCTGATTCTCCAAGGAGGGAGATGGCTAGTAAATCGGCTGGAATGGCGAACCCGAGCAAAGGAGATGAGAAATGAGGTGCGTTTTAGAAACCTTTCCCGATCACACGGTGTACCATCTTCTGGGTTTCTCATGCCTGTTTTCGACGTAGGAAGATGCCCTTGAACCTGGAGATTTGGGACCCATGGGATGGGTACCATGCAGTATTACTTGAAAGGGTCTGCGTTGGCTCACCCAACCTCACCGAACCTCTCAGCCCCAAGAGTGTCCACCCTTATGTCTCAATCAGCTGTGGGTCTAGATATGGTCAATCCAGGTTGCATCACAGCCCCTGAACGAATTTTGTAAGAATTTCTCTCTCTTTCACTGCCTTTGTTTCACGGGTTTTGAAAAGTAATTTATTTTTATAATGGGGTTTAGCTGCTTTTCACGGCTGTGTTTATGCCGCTTTACACCCCCTTGACTCACTTACGGAGAGATATCAATACATAGGTTTGAAGATTCTTACTAGTCAGATATATTCTTGTGCGGTGAATAGGGGGTGTTGAGTCCAGTTCACTGAAAAAGGAATAGGTCTTGTCTCTTACATATTGGGTTTATGGAAAGGTATCGGAGCTAATTTGAAACCCTTGTTTTATGCATCACCCCACCTCACCTTTCCCGTTCAGCAGCCATAGTGTGTTTTCTAAACGTGTGACTCTGTTCTGTTTTGTAATTCAGTTCAAGTGTAGCGGTTTTTACATTCCCTCTCTAAGTGATACCTTATGATAAGTGTCTTTTTCTGTGTGACTTATTTCACTTAGAATCGTCGTACCTAAATCCACTCATCGTGCTGCTACTAGCCTTATGACGTAGATTTCATGGCTGAGTGATATTCCATTGTACATGAGGACCACAACTTCTTTATCCATTTTTCTCTTTCCTAGGATATTTAAGGTGTAATGAAGTGGGGGTTCTTGTCAACAGAGCAGCCCTAAACTTTGGGGTGCCTGTGTCTTGCTGATTTTTAGTTTTCCCAATTTATACGCCCATGAGTGGAAGTGCCCTATGCTCTCCAAGCTGTGTTTTTTAGATGTTTCAGAACACACCGTACACTTCTCCAGAGTGGCTGTTGGCAAGTTACATCCCACCCATCAGCGTAGCAAGGCTCCCATTTCTCCATGGCCGGTCCTGCATTTCTGGTTTGGACACTTTTTTCCGCATGGCCCTTTTGCCCGCTGGGAAGCGAGACTTCTTTGGAGCGCTGATTGGCCTTTCCAGGTTGCTTGGTTGGCCAAAAAGGGCGTATGCGTTTTTTCCTGAATATATTCAGGAAAAAACGCATACGCCCTTTTTGGCCAAGGGCATCATTGTCCACGTTTTGCCGCTTTTCATGTGCTTTCAAGGCGATTCGAATCTACCTCCTGAAATCTGTTTCCTGCAATTCTGCCTTGCTTTCAAAGCCTCTTCGTTGCCTTCCCTTAATATATTTGTGGACGAGAGGTATCATTTAAAACTCTGCAGGTTTGTGAATTGCAGTGCCCCTGAGCTCCATTTTTCAACTCGCTTTTTTGGGAGCTGGCCGCAAAAGCGCAGGATTGCTTCAGGCCCTCTTCTGGTTCTGGGGGGCAGGCTGAGCTTGTGCTTAATTCTTCTTCCTGATGGGAAAATAGAGTGACCTGTGCCTGTCCCAACCCCTAGAGCTAGTCTCTCATTGGTTCCCCCTCTTCCCGTTCATCCTCAGGACAAATTGCAACCTGTACGGAACAGGAGGTTAAAGGTGCTGATTCTCCAAGGAGGGAGATGGCTAGTAAATCGGCTGGAATGGCGAACCCGAGCAAAGGAGATGAGAAATGAGGTGCGTTTTAGAAACCTTTCCCGATCACACGGTGTACCATCTTCTGGGTTTCTCATGCCTGTTTTCGACGTAGGAAGATGCCCTTGAACCTGGAGATTTGGGACCCATGGGATGGGTACCATGCAGTATTACTTGAAAGGGTCTGCGTTGGCTCACCCAACCTCACCGAACCTCTCAGCCCCAAGAGTGTCCACCCTTATGTCTCAATCAGCTGTGGGTCTAGATATGGTCAATCCAGGTTGCATCACAGCCCCTGAACGAATTTTGTAAGAATTTCTCTCTCTTTCACTGCCTTTGTTTCACGGGTTTTGAAAAGTAATTTATTTTTATAATGGGGTTTAGCTGCTTTTCACGGCTGTGTTTATGCCACTTTACACCCCCTTGACTCACTTACAGAGAGATATCAATACATAGGTTTGAAGATTCTTACTAGTCAGATATATTCTTGTGCGGTGAATAGGGGGTGTTGAGTCCAGTTCACTGAAAAAGGAATAGGTCTTGTCTCTTACATATTGGGTTTATGGAACGGTATCGGAGCTAATTTGAAACCCTTGTTTTATGCATCACCCCACCTCACCTTTCCCGTTCAGCAGCCATAGTGTGTTTTCTGAACGTGTGACTCTGTTCTGTTTTGTAATTCAGTTCAAGTGTAGCGGTTTTTACATTCCCTCTCTAAGTGATATCTTATGATAAGTGTCTTTTTCTGTGTGACTTATTTCACTTAGAATCGTCGTACCTAAATCCACTCATCGTGCTGCTACTAGCCTTATGACGTGGATTTCATGGCTGAGTGATATTCCATTGTACATGAGGACCACCACTTCTTTATCCATTTTTCTCTTTCCTAGGATATTTAAGGTGTAATGAAGTGGGGGTTCTTGTCAACAGAGCAGCCCTAAACTTTGGGGTGCCTGTGTCTTGCTGATTTTTAGTTTTCCCAATTTATACGCCCATGAGTGGAAGTGCCCTATGCTCTCCAAGCTGTGTTTTTTAGATGTTTCAGAACACACCGTACACTTCTCCGGAGTGGCTGTTGGCAATTTACATCCCACCCATCAGCGTAGCAAGGCTCCCATTTCTCCATGGCCGGTCCTGCATTTCTGGTTTGGACACTTTTTTCCGCATGGCCCTTTTGCCCGCTGGGAAGCGAGACTTCTTTGGAGCGCTGATTGGCCTTTCCAGGTTGCTTGGTTGGCCAAAAAGGGCGTATGCGTTTTTTCCTGAATATATTCAGGAAAAAACGCATACGCCCTTTTTGGCCAAGGGCATCATTGTCCACGTTTTGCCGCTTTTCATGTGCTTTCAAGGCGATTCGAATCTACCTCCTGAAATCTGTTTCCTGCAATTCTGCCTTGCTTTCAAAGCCTCTTCGTTGCCTTCCCTTAATATATTTGTGGACGAGAGGTATCATTTAAAACTCTGCAGGTTTGTGAATTGCAGTGCCCCTGAGCTCCATTTTTCAACTCGCTTTTTTGGGAGCTGGCCGCAAAAGCGCAGGATTGCTTCAGGCCCTCTTCTGGTTCTGGGGGGCAGGCTGAGCTTGTGCTTAATTCTTCTTCCTGATGGGAAAATAGAGTGACCTGTGCCTGTCCCAACACCTAGAGCTAGTCTCTCATTGGTTCCCCCTCTTCCCGTTCATCCTCAGGACAAATTGCAACCTGTACGGAACAGGAGGTTAAAGGTGCTGATTCTCCAAGGAGGGAGATGGCTAGTAAATCGGCTGGAATGGCGAACCCGAGCAAAGGAGATGAGAAATGAGGTGCGTTTTAGAAACCTTTCCCGATCACACGGTGTACCATCTTCTGGGTTTCTCATGCCTGTTTTCGACGTAGGAAGATGCCCTTGAACCTGGAGATTTGGGACCCATGGGATGGGTACCATGCAGTATTACTTGAAAGGGTCTGCGTTGGCTCACCCAACCTCACCGAACCTCTCAGCCCCAAGAGTGTCCACCCTTATGTCTCAATCAGCTGTGGGTCTAGATATGGTCAATCCAGGTTGCATCACAGCCCCTGAACGAATTTTGTAAGAATTTCTCTCTCTTTCACTGCCTTTGTTTCACGGGTTTTGAAAAGTAATTTATTTTTATAATGGGGTTTAGCTGCTTTTCACGGCTGTGTTTATGCCGCTTTACACCCCCTTGACTCACTTACGGAGAGATATCAATACATAGGTTTGAAGATTCTTACTAGTCAGATATATTCTTGTGCGGTGAATAGGGGGTGTTGAGTCCAGTTCACTGAAAAAGGAATAGGTCTTGTCTCTTACATATTGGGTTTATGGAACGGTATCGGAGCTAATTTGAAACCCTTGTTTTATGCATCACCCCACCTCACCTTTCCCGTTCAGCAGCCATAGTGTGTTTTCTGAACGTGTGACTCTGTTTTGTAATTCAGTTCAAGTGTAGCGGTTTTTACATTCCCTCTCTAAGTGATATCTTATGATAAGTGTCTTTTTCTGTGTGACTTATTTCACTTAGAATCGTCGTACCTAAATCCACTCATCGTGCTGCTACTAGCCTTATGACGTGGATTTCATGGCTGAGTGATATTCCATTGTACATGAGGACCACCACTTCTTTATCCATTTTTCTCTTTCCTAGGATATTTAAGGTGTAATGAAGTGGGGGTTCTTGTCAACAGAGCAGCCCTAAACTTTGGGGTGCCTGTGTCTTGCTGATTTTTAGTTTTCCCAATTTATACGCCCATGAGTGGAAGTGCCCTATGCTCTCCAAGCTGTGTTTTTTAGATGTTTCAGAACACACCGTACACTTCTCCAGAGTGGCTGTTGGCAATTTACATCCCACCCATCAGCGTAGCAAGGCTCCCATTTCTCCATGGCCGGTCCTGCATTTCTGGTTTGGACACTTTTTTCCGCATGGCCCTTTTGCCCGCTGGGAAGCGAGACTTCTTTGGAGCGCTGATTGGCCTTTCCAGGTTGCTTGGTTGGCCAAAAAGGGCATATGCGTTTTTTCCTGAATATATTCAGGAAAAAACGCATACGCCCTTTTTGGCCAAGGGCATCATTGTCCACGTTTTGCCGCTTTTCATGTGCTTTCAAGGCGATTCGAATCTACCTCCTGAAATCTGTTTCCTGCAATTCTGCCTTGCTTTCAAAGCCTCTTCGTTGCCTTCCCTTAATATATTTGTGGACGAGAGGTATCATTTAAAACTCTGCAGGTTTGTGAATTGCAGTGCCCCTGAGCTCCATTTTTCAACTCGCTTTTTTGGGAGCTGGCCGCAAAAGCGCAGGATTGCTTCAGGCCCTCTTCTGGTTCTGGGGGGCAGGCTGAGCTTGTGCTTAATTCTTCTTCCTGATGGGAAAATAGAGTGACCTGTGCCTGTCCCAACACCTAGAGCTAGTCTCTCATTGGTTCCCCCTCTTCCCGTTCATCCTCAGGACAAATTGCAACCTGTACGGAACAGGAGGTTAAAGGTGCTGATTCTCCAAGGAGGGAGATGGCTAGTAAATCGGCTGGAATGGCGAACCCGAGCAAAGGAGATGAGAAATGAGGTGCGTTTTAGAAACCTTTCCCGATCACACGGTGTACCATCTTCTGGGTTTCTCATGCCTGTTTTCGACGTAGGAAGATGCCCTTGAACCTGGAGATTTGGGACCCATGGGATGGGTACCATGCAGTATTACTTGAAAGGGTCTGCGTTGGCTCACCCAACCTCACCGAACCTCTCAGCCCCAAGAGTGTCCACCCTTATGTCTCAATCAGCTGTGGGTCTAGATATGGTCAATCCAGGTTGCATCACAGCCCCTGAACGAATTTTGTAAGAATTTCTCTCTCTTTCACTGCCTTTGTTTCACGGGTTTTGAAAAGTAATTTATTTTTATAATGGGGTTTAGCTGCTTTTCACGGCTGTGTTTATGCCGCTTTACACCCCCTTGACTCACTTACAGAGAGATATCAATACATAGGTTTGAAGATTCTTACTAGTCAGATATATTCTTGTGCGGTGAATAGGGGGTGTTGAGTCCAGTTCACTGAAAAAGGAATAGGTCTTGTCTCTTACATATTGGGTTTATGGAACGGTATCGGAGCTAATTTGAAACCCTTGTTTTATGCATCACCCCACCTCACGTTTCCCGTTCAGCAGCCATAGTGTGTTTTCTGAACGTGTGACTCTGTTCTGTTTTGTAATTCAGTTCAAGTGTAGCGGTTTTTACATTCCCTCTCTAAGTGATATCTTATGATAAGTGTCTTTTTCTGTGTGACTTATTTCACTTAGAATCGTCGTACCTAAATCCACTCATCGTGCTGCTACTAGCCTTATGACGTGGATTTCATGGCTGAGTGATATTCCATTGTACATGAGGACCACCACTTCTTTATCCATTTTTCTCTTTCCTAGGATATTTAAGGTGTAATGAAGTGGGGGTTCTTGTCAACAGAGCAGCCCTAAACTTTGGGGTGCCTGTGTCTTGCTGATTTTTAGTTTTCCCAATTTATACGCCCATGAGTGGAAGTGCCCTATGCTCTCCAAGCTGTGTTTTTTAGATGTTTCAGAACACACCGTACACTTCTCCGGAGTGGCTGTTGGCAATTTACATCCCACCCATCAGCGTAGCAAGGCTCCCATTTCTCCATGGCCGGTCCTGCATTTCTGGTTTGGACACTGTTTTCCGCATGGCCCTTTTGCCCGCTGGGAAGCGAGACTTCTTTGGAGCGCTGATTGGCCTTTCCAGGTTGCTTGGTTGGCCAAAAAGGGCGTATGCGTTTTTTCCTGAATATATTCAGGAAAAAACGCATACGCCCTTTTTGGCCAAGGGCATCATTGTCCACGTTTTGCCGCTTTTCATGTGCTTTCAAGGCGATTCGAATCTACCTCCTGAAATCTGTTTCCTGCAATTCTGCCTTGCTTTCAAAGCCTCTTCGTTGCCTTCCCTTAATATATTTGTGGACGAGAGGTATCATTTAAAACTCTGCAGGTTTGTGAATTGCAGTGCCCCTGAGCTCCATTTTTCAACTCGCTTTTTTGGGAGCTGGCCGCAAAAGCGCAGGATTGCTTCAGGCCCTCTTCTGGTTCTGGGGGGCAGGCTGAGCTTGTGCTTAATTCTTCTTCCTGATGGGAAAATAGAGTGACCTGTGCCTGTCCCAACCCCTAGAGCTAGTCTCTCATTGGTTCCCCCTCTTCCCGTTCATCCTCAGGACAAATTGCAACCTGTACGGAACAGGAGGTTAAAGGTGCTGATTCTCCAAGGAGGGAGATGGCTAGTAAATCGGCTGGAATGGCGAACCCGAGCAAAGGAGATGAGAAATGAGGTGCGTTTTAGAAACCTTTCCCGATCACACGGTGTACCATCTTCTGGGTTTCTCATGCCTGTTTTCGACGTAGGAAGATGCCCTTGAACCTGGAGATTTGGGACCCATGGGATGGGTACCATGCAGTATTACTTGAAAGGGTCTGCGTTGGCTCACCCAACCTCACCGAACCTCTCAGCCCCAAGAGTGTCCACCCTTATGTCTCAATCAGCTGTGGGTCTAGATATGGTCAATCCAGGTTGCATCACAGCCCCTGAACGAATTTTTTAAGAATTTCTCTCTCTTTCACTGCCTTTGTTTCACGGGTTTTGAAAAGTAATTTATTTTTATAATGGGGTTTAGCTGCTTTTCACGGCTGTGTTTATGCCGCTTTACACCCCCTTGACTCACTTACGGAGAGATATCAATACATAGGTTTGAAGATTCTTACTAGTCAGATATATTCTTGTGCGGTGAATAGGGGGTGTTGAGTCCAGTTCACTGAAAAAGGAATAGGTCTTGTCTCTTACATATTGGGTTTATGGAACGGTATCGGAGCTAATTTGAAACCCTTGTTTTATGCATCACCCCACCTCACCTTTCCCGTTCAGCAGCCATAGTGTGTTTTCTGAACGTGTGACTCTGTTTTGTAATTCAGTTCAAGTGTAGCGGTTTTTACATTCCCTCTCTAAGTGATATCTTATGATAAGTGTCTTTTTCTGTGTGACTTATTTCACTTAGAATCGTCGTACCTAAATCCACTCATCGTGCTGCTACTAGCCTTATGACGTGGATTTCATGGCTGAGTGATATTCCATTGTACATGAGGACCACCACTTCTTTATCCATTTTTCTCTTTCCTAGGATATTTAAGGTGTAATGAAGTGGGGGTTCTTGTCAACAGAGCAGCCCTAAACTTTGGGGTGCCTGTGTCTTGCTGATTTTTAGTTTTCCCAATTTATACGCCCATGAGTGGAAGTGCCCTATGCTCTCCAAGCTGTGTTTTTTAGATGTTTCAGAACACACCGTACACTTCTCCAGAGTGGCTGTTGGCAATTTACATCCCACCCATCAGCGTAGCAAGGCTCCCATTTCTCCATGGCCGGTCCTGCATTTCTGGTTTGGACACTTTTTTCCGCATGGCCCTTTTGCCCGCTGGGAAGCGAGACTTCTTTGGAGCGCTGATTGGCCTTTCCAGGTTGCTTGGTTGGCCAAAAAGGGCGTATGCGTTTTTTCCTGAATATATTCAGGAAAAAACGCATACGCCCTTTTTGGCCAAGGGCATCATTGTCCACGTTTTGCCGCTTTTCATGTGCTTTCAAGGCGATTCGAATCTACCTCCTGAAATCTGTTTCCTGCAATTCTGCCTTGCTTTCAAAGCCTCTTCGTTGCCTTCCCTTAATATATTTGTGGACGAGAGGTATCATTTAAAACTCTGCAGGTTTGTGAATTGCAGTGCCCCTGAGCTCCATTTTTCAACTCGCTTTTTTGGGAGCTGGCCGCAAAAGCGCAGGATTGCTTCAGGCCCTCTTCTGGTTCTGGGGGGCAGGCTGAGCTTGTGCTTAATTCTTCTTCCTGATGGGAAAATAGAGTGACCTGTGCCTGTCCCAACCCCTAGAGCTAGTCTCTCATTGGTTCCCCCTCTTCCCGTTCATCCTCAGGACAAATTGCAACCTGTACGGAACAGGAGGTTAAAGGTGCTGATTCTCCAAGGAGGGAGATGGCTAGTAAATCGGCTGGAATGGCGAACCCGAGCAAAGGAGATGAGAAATGAGGTGCGTTTTAGAAACCTTTCCCGATCACACGGTGTACCATCTTCTGGGTTTCTCATGCCTGTTTTCGACGTAGGAAGATGCCCTTGAACCTGGAGATTTGGGACCCATGGGATGGGTACCATGCAGTATTACTTGAAAGGGTCTGCGTTGGCTCACCCAACCTCACCGAACCTCTCAGCCCCAAGAGTGTCCACCCTTATGTCTCAATCAGCTGTGGGTCTAGATATGGTCAATCCAGGTTGCATCACAGCCCCTGAACGAATTTTGTAAGAATTTCTCTCTCTTTCACTGCCTTTGTTTCACGGGTTTTGAAAAGTAATTTATTTTTATAATGGGGTTTAGCTGCTTTTCACGGCTGTGTTTATGCCGCTTTACACCCCCTTGACTCACTTACAGAGAGATATCAATACATAGGTTTGAAGATTCTTACTAGTCAGATATATTCTTGTGCGGTGAATAGGGGGTGTTGAGTCCAGTTCACTGAAAAAGGAATAGGTCTTGTCTCTTACATATTGGGTTTATGGAACGGTATCGGAGCTAATTTGAAACCCTTGTTTTATGCATCACCCCACCTCACCTTTCCCGTTCAGCAGCCATAGTGTGTTTTCTGAACGTGTGACTCTGTTCTGTTTTGTAATTCAGTTCAAGTGTAGCGGTTTTTACATTCCCTCTCTAAGTGATATCTTATGATAAGTGTCTTTTTCTGTGTGACTTATTTCACTTAGAATCGTCGTACCTAAATCCACTCATCGTGCTGCTACTAGCCTTATGACGTGGATTTCATGGCTGAGTGATATTCCATTGTACATGAGGACCACCACTTCTTTATCCATTTTTCTCTTTCCTAGGATATTTAAGGTGTAATGAAGTGGGGGTTCTTGTCAACAGAGCAGCCCTAAACTTTGGGGTGCCTGTGTCTTGCTGATTTTTAGTTTTCCCAATTTATACGCCCATGAGTGGAAGTGCCCTATGCTCTCCAAGCTGTGTTTTTTAGATGTTTCAGAACACACCGTACACTTCTCCGGAGTGGCTGTTGGCAATTTACATCCCACCCATCAGCGTAGCAAGGCTCCCATTTCTCCATGGCCGGTCCTGCATTTCTGGTTTGGACACTTTTTTCCGCATGGCCCTTTTGCCCGCTGGGAAGCGAGACTTCTTTGGAGCGCTGATTGGCCTTTCCAGGTTGCTTGGTTGGCCAAAAAGGGCGTATGCGTTTTTTCCTGAATATATTCAGGAAAAAACGCATACGCCCTTTTTGGCCAAGGGCATCATTGTCCACGTTTTGCCGCTTTTCATGTGCTTTCAAGGCGATTCGAATCTACCTCCTGAAATCTGTTTCCTGCAATTCTGCCTTGCTTTCAAAGCCTCTTCGTTGCCTTCCCTTAATATATTTGTGGACGAGAGGTATCATTTAAAACTCTGCAGGTTTGTGAATTGCAGTGCCCCTGAGCTCCATTTTTCAACTCGCTTTTTTGGGAGCTGGCCGCAAAAGCGCAGGATTGCTTCAGGCCCTCTTCTGGTTCTGGGGGGCAGGCTGAGCTTGTGCTTAATTCTTCTTCCTGATGGGAAAATAGAGTGACCTGTGCCTGTCCCAACCCCTAGAGCTAGTCTCTCATTGGTTCCCCCTCTTCCCGTTCATCCTCAGGACATATTGCAACCTGTACGGAACAGGAGGTTAAAGGTGCTGATTCTCCAAGGAGGGAGATGGCTAGTAAATCGGCTGGAATGGCGAACCCGAGCAAAGGAGATGAGAAATGAGGTGCGTTTTAGAAACCTTTCCCGATCACACGGTGTACCATCTTCTGGGTTTCTCATGCCTGTTTTCGACGTAGGAAGATGCCCTTGAACCTGGAGATTTGGGACCCATGGGATGGGTACCATGCAGTATTACTTGAAAGGGTCTGCGTTGGCTCACCCAACCTCACCGAACCTCTCAGCCCCAAGAGTGTCCACCCTTATGTCTCAATCAGCTGTGGGTCTAGATATGGTCAATCCAGGTTGCATCACAGCCCCTGAACGAATTTTGTAAGAATTTCTCTCTCTTTCACTGCCTTTGTTTCACGGGTTTTGAAAAGTAATTTATTTTTATAATGGGGTTTAGCTGCTTTTCACGGCTGTGTTTATGCCGCTTTACACCCCCTTGACTCACTTACAGAGAGATATCAATACATAGGTTTGAAGATTCTTACTAGTCAGATATATTCTTGTGCGGTGAATAGGGGGTGTTGAGTCCAGTTCACTGAAAAAGGAATAGGTCTTGTCTCTTACATATTGGGTTTATGGAACGGTATCGGAGCTAATTTGAAACCCTTGTTTTATGCATCACCCCACCTCACCTTTCCCGTTCAGCAGCCATAGTGTGTTTTCTGAACGTGTGACTCTGTTCTGTTTTGTAATTCAGTTCAAGTGTAGCGGTTTTTACATTCCCTCTCTAAGTGATATCTTAAGATAAGTGTCTTTTTCTGTGTGACTTATTTCACTTAGAATCGTCGTACCTAAATCCACTCATCGTGCTGCTACTAGCCTTATGACGTGGATTTCATGGCTGAGTGATATTCCATTGTACATGAGGACCACCACTTCTTTATCCATTTTTCTCTTTCCTAGGATATTTAAGGTGTAATGAAGTGGGGGTTCTTGTCAACAGAGCAGCCCTAAACTTTGGGGTGCCTGTGTCTTGCTGATTTTTAGTTTTCCCAATTTATACGCCCATGAGTGGAAGTGCCCTATGCTCTCCAAGCTGTGTTTTTTAGATGTTTCAGAACACACCGTACACTTCTCCAGAGTGGCTGTTGGCAATTTACATCCCACCCATCAGCGTAGCAAGGCTCCCATTTCTCCATGGCCGGTCCTGCATTTCTGGTTTGGACACTTTTTTCCGCATGGCCCTTTTGCCCGCTGGGAAGCGAGACTTCTTTGGAGCGCTGATTGGCCTTTCCAGGTTGCTTGGTTGGCCAAAAAGGGCGTATGCGTTTTTTCCTGAATATATTCAGGAAAAAACGCATACGCCCTTTTTGGCCAAGGGCATCATTGTCCACGTTTTGCCGCTTTTCATGTGCTTTCAAGGCGATTCGAATCTACCTCCTGAAATCTGTTTCCTGCAATTCTGCCTTGCTTTCAAAGCCTCTTCGTTGCCTTCCCTTAATATATTTGTGGACGAGAGGTATCATTTAAAACTCTGCAGGTTTGTGAATTGCAGTGCCCCTGAGCTCCATTTTTCAACTCGCTTTTTTGGGAGCTGGCCGCAAAAGCGCAGGATTGCTTCAGGCCCTCTTCTGGTTCTGGGGGGCAGGCTGAGCTTGTGCTTAATTCTTCTTCCTGATGGGAAAATAGAGTGACCTGTGCCTGTCCCAACCCCTAGAGCTAGTCTCTCATTGGTTCCCCCTCTTCCCGTTCATCCTCAGGACAAATTGCAACCTGTACGGAACAGGAGGTTAAAGGTGCTGATTCTCCAAGGAGGGAGATGGCTAGTAAATCGGCTGGAATGGCGAACCCGAGCAAAGGAGATGAGAAATGAGGTGCGTTTTAGAAACCTTTCCCGATCACACGGTGTACCATCTTCTGGGTTTCTCATGCCTGTTTTCGACGTAGGAAGATGCCCTTGAAACTGGAGATTTGGGACCCATGGGATGGGTACCATGCAGTATTACTTGAAAGGGTCTGCGTTGGCTCACCCAACCTCACCGAACCTCTCAGCCCCAAGAGTGTCCACCCTTATGTCTCAATCAGCTGTGGGTCTAGATATGGTCAATCCAGGTTGCATCACAGCCCCTGAACGAATTTTGTAAGAATTTCTCTCTCTTTCACTGCCTTTGTTTCACGGGTTTTGAAAAGTAATTTATTTTTATAATGGGGTTTAGCTGCTTTTCACGGCTGTGTTTATGCCGCTTTACACCCCCTTGACTCACTTACAGAGAGATATCAATACATAGGTTTGAAGATTCTTACTAGTCAGATATATTCTTGTGCGGTGAATAGGGGGTGTTGAGTCCAGTTCACTGAAAA
Source organism: Balaenoptera acutorostrata (assembly GCF_949987535.1). NCBI lineage: Eukaryota > Metazoa > Chordata > Mammalia > Artiodactyla > Balaenopteridae > Balaenoptera > Balaenoptera acutorostrata. Next base: position 283,431 of record NW_026645791.1, on the reverse strand, counting down.
AGGAATAGGTCTTGTCTCTTACATATTGGGTTTATGGAACGGTATCGGAGCTAATTTGAAACCCTTGTTTTATGCATCACCCCACCTCACGTTTCCCGTTCAGCAGCCATAGTGTGTTTTCTGAACGTGTGACTCTGTTCTGTTTTGTAATTCAGTTCAAGTGTAGCGGGTTTTACATTCCCTCTCTAAGTGATATCTTATGATAAGTGTCTTTTTCTGTGTGACTTATTTCACTTAGAATCGTCGTACCTAAATCCACTCATCGTGCTGCTACTAGCCTTATGACGTGGATTTCATGGCTGAGTGATATTCCATTGTACATGAGGACCACCACTTCTTTATCCATTTTTCTCTTTCCTAGGATATTTAAGGTGTAATGAAGTGGGGGTTCTTGTCAACAGAGCAGCCCTAAACTTTGGGGTGCCTGTGTCTTGCTGATTTTTAGTTTTCCCAATTTATACGCCCATGAGTGGAAGTGCCCTATGCTCTCCAAGCTGTGTTTTTTAGATGTTTCAGAACACACCGTACACTTCTCCGGAGTGGCTGTTGGCAATTTACATCCCACCCATCAGCGTAGCAAGGCTCCCATTTCTCCATGGCCGGTCCTGCATTTCTGGTTTGGACACTTTTTTCCGCATGGCCCTTTTGCCCGCTGGGAAGCGAGACTTCTTTGGAGCGCTGATTGGCCTTTCCAGGTTGCTTGGTTGGCCAAAAAGGGCGTATGCGTTTTTTCCTGAATATATTCAGGAAAAAACGCATACGCCCTTTTTGGCCAAGGGCATCATTGTCCACGTTTTGCCGCTTTTCATGTGCTTTCAAGGCGATTCGAATCTACCTCCTGAAATCTGTTTCCTGCAATTCTGCCTTGCTTTCAAAGCCTCTTCGTTGCCTTCCCTTAATATATTTGTGGACGAGAGGTATCATTTAAAACTCTGCAGGTTTGTGAATTGCAGTGCCCCTGAGCTCCATTTTCCAACTCGCTTTTTTGGGAGCTGGCCGCAAAAGCGCAGGATTGCTTCAGGCCCTCTTCTGGTTCTGGGGGGCAGGCTGAGCTTGTGCTTAATTCTTCTTCCTGATGGGAAAATAGAGTGACCTGTGCCTGTCCCAACCCCTAGAGCTAGTCTCTCATTGGTTCCCCCTCTTCCCGTTCATCCTCAGGACAAATTGCAACCTGTACGGAACAGGAGGTTAAAGGTGCTGATTCTCCAAGGAGGGAGATGGCTAGTAAATCGGCTGGAATGGCGAACCCGAGCAAAGGAGATGAGAAATGAGGTGCGTTTTAGAAACCTTTCCCGATCACACGGTATACCATCTTCTGGGTTTCTCATGCCTGTTTTCGACGTAGGAAGATGCCCTTGAACCTGGAGATTTGGGACCCATGGGATGGGTACCATGCAGTATTACTTGAAAGGGTCTGCGTTGGCTCACCCAACCTCACCGAACCTCTCAGCCCCAAGAGTGTCCACCCTTATGTCTCAATCAGCTGTGGGTCTAGATATGGTCAATCCAGGTTGCATCACAGCCCCTGAACGAATTTTGTAAGAATTTCTCTCTCTTTCACTGCCTTTGTTTCACGGGTTTTGAAAAGTAATTTATTTTTATAATGGGGTTTAGCTGCTTTTCACGGCTGTGTTTATGCCGCTTTACACCCCCTTGACTCACTTACGGAGAGATATCAATACATAGGTTTGAAGATTCTTACTAGTCAGATATATTCTTGTGCGGTGAATAGGGGGTGTTGAGTCCAGTTCACTGAAAAAGGAATAGGTCTTGTCTCTTACATACTGGGTTTATGGAACGGTATCGGAGCTAATTTGAAACCCTTGTTTTATGCATCACCCCACCTCACCTTTCCCGTTCAGCAGCCATAGTGTGTTTTCTGAACGTGTGACTCTGTTCTGTTTTGTAATTCAGTTCAAGTGTAGCGGTTTTTACATTCCCTCTCTAAGTGATATCTTAAGATAAGTGTCTTTTTCTGTGTGACTTATTTCACTTAGAATCGTCGTACCTAAATCCACTCATCGTGCTGCTACTAGCCTTATGACGTGGATTTCATGGCTGAGTGATATTCCATTGTACATGAGGACCACCACTTCTTTATCCATTTTTCTCTTTCCTAGGATATTTAAGGTGTAATGAAGTGGGGGTTCTTGTCAACAGAGCAGCCCTAAACTTTGGGGTGCCTGTGTCTTGCTGATTTTTAGTTTTCCCAATTTATACGCCCATGAGTGGAAGTGCCCTATGCTCTCCAAGCTGTGTTTTTTAGATGTTTCAGAACACACCGTACACTTCTCCAGAGTGGCTGTTGGCAATTTACATCCCACCCATCAGCGTAGCAAGGCTCCCATTTCTCCATGGCCGGTCCTGCATTTCTGGTTTGGACACTTTTTTCCGCATGGCCCTTTTGCCCGCTGGGAAGCGAGACTTCTTTGGAGCGCTGATTGGCCTTTCCAGGTTGCTTGGTTGGCCAAAAAGGGCGTATGCGTTTTTTCCTGAATATATTCAGGAAAAAACGCATACGCCCTTTTTGGCCAAGGGCATCATTGTCCACGTTTTGCCGCTTTTCATGTGCTTTCAAGGCGATTCGAATCTACCTCCTGAAATCTGTTTCCTGCAATTCTGCCTTGCTTTCAAAGCCTCTTCGTTGCCTTCCCTTAATATATTTGTGGACGAGAGGTATCATTTAAAACTCTGCAGGTTTGTGAATTGCAGTGCCCCTGAGCTCCATTTTTCAACTCGCTTTTTTGGGAGCTGGCCGCAAAAGGGCAGGATTGCTTCAGGCCCTCTTCTGGTTCTGGGGGGCAGGCTGAGCTTGTGCTTAATTCTTCTTCCTGATGGGAAAATAGAGTGACCTGTGCCTGTCCCAACCCCTAGAGCTAGTCTCTCATTGGTTCCCCCTCTTCCCGTTCATCCTCAGGACAAATTGCAACCTGTACGGAACAGGAGGTTAAAGGTGCTGATTCTCCAAGGAGGGAGATGGCTAGTAAATCGGCTGGAATGGCGAACCCGAGCAAAGGAGATGAGAAATGAGGTGCGTTTTAGAAACCTTTCCCGATCACACGGTGTACCATCTTCTGGGTTTCTCATGCCTGTTTTCGACGTAGGAAGATGCCCTTGAACCTGGAGATTTGGGACCCATGGGATGGGTACCATGCAGTATTACTTGAAAGGGTCTGCGTTGGCTCACCCAACCTCACCGAACCTCTCAGCCCCAAGAGTGTCCACCCTTATGTCTCAATCAGCTGTGGGTCTAGATATGGTCAATCCAGGTTGCATCACAGCCCCTGAACGAATTTTGTAAGAATTTCTCTCTCTTTCACTGCCTTTGTTTCACGGGTTTTGAAAAGTAATTTATTTTTATAATGGGGTTTAGCTGCTTTTCACGGCTGTGTTTATGCCGCTTTACACCCCCTTGACTCACTTACAGAGAGATATCAATACATAGGTTTGAAGATTCTTACTAGTCAGATATATTCTTGTGCGGTGAATAGGGGGTGTTGAGTCCAGTTCACTGAAAAAGGAATAGGTCTTGTCTCTTACATATTGGGTTTATGGAACGGTATCGGAGCTAATTTGAAACCCTTGTTTTATGCATCACCCCACCTCACCTTTCCCGTTCAGCAGCCATAGTGTGTTTTCTGAACGTGTGACTCTGTTCTGTTTTGTAATTCAGTTCAAGTGTAGCGGTTTTTACATTCCCTCTCTAAGTGATATCTTATGATAAGTGTCTTTTTCTGTGTGACTTATTTCACTTAGAATCGTCGTACCTAAATCCACTCATCGTGCTGCTACTAGCCTTATGACGTGGATTTCATGGCTGAGTGATATTCCATTGTACATGAGGACCCCAACTTCTTTATCCATTTTTCTCTTTCCTAGGATATTTAAGGTGTAATGAAGTGGGGGTTCTTGTCAACAGAGCAGCCCTAAACTTTGGGGTGCCTGTGTCTTGCTGATTTTTAGTTTTCCCAATTTATACGCCCATGAGTGGAAGTGCCCTATGCTCTCCAAGCTGTGTTTTTTAGATGTTTCAGAACACACCGTACACTTCTCCGGAGTGGCTGTTGGCAATTTACATCCCACCCATCAGCGTAGCAAGGCTCCCATTTCTCCATGGCCGGTCCTGCATTTCTGGTTTGGACACTTTTTTCCGCATGGCCCTTTTGCCCGCTGGGAAGCGAGACTTCTTTGGAGCGCTGATTGGCCTTTCCAGGTTGCTTGGTTGGCCAAAAAGGGCGTATGCGTTTTTTCCTGAATATATTCAGGAAAAAACGCATACGCCCTTTTTGGCCAAGGGCATCATTGTCCACGTTTTGCCGCTTTTCATGTGCTTTCAAGGCGATTCGAATCTACCTCCTGAAATCTGTTTCCTGCAATTCTGCCTTGCTTTCAAAGCCTCTTCGTTGCCTTCCCTTAATATATTTGTGGACGAGAGGTATCATTTAAAACTCTGCAGGTTTGTGAATTGCAGTGCCCCTGAGCTCCATTTTTCAACTCGCTTTTTTGGGAGCTGGCCGCAAAAGGGCAGGATTGCTTCAGGCCCTCTTCTGGTTCTGGGGGGCAGGCTGAGCTTGTGCTTAATTCTTCTTCCTGATGGGAAAATAGAGTGACCTGTGCCTGTCCCAACCCCTAGAGCTAGTCTCTCATTGGTTCCCCCTCTTCCCGTTCATCCTCAGGACAAATTGCAACCTGTACGGAACAGGAGGTTAAAGGTGCTGATTCTCCAAGGAGGGAGATGGCTAGTAAATCGGCTGGAATGGCGAACCCGAGCAAAGGAGATGAGAAATGAGGTGCGTTTTAGAAACCTTTCCCGATCACACGGTGTACCATCTTCTGGGTTTCTCATGCCTGTTTTCGACGTAGGAAGATGCCCTTGAACCTGGAGATTTGGGACCCATGGGATGGGTACCATGCAGTATTACTTGAAAGGGTCTGCGTTGGCTCACCCAACCTCACCGAACCTCTCAGCCCCAAGAGTGTCCACCCTTATGTCTCAATCAGCTGTGGGTCTAGATATGGTCAATCCAGGTTGCATCACAGCCCCTGAACGAATTTTGTAAGAATTTCTCTCTCTTTCACTGCCTTTGTTTCACGGGTTTTGAAAAGTAATTTATTTTTATAATGGGGTTTAGCTGCTTTTCACGGCTGTGTTTATGCCGCTTTACACCCCCTTGACTCACTTACAGAGAGATATCAATACATAGGTTTGAAGATTCTTACTAGTCAGATATATTCTTGTGCGGTGAATAGGGGGTGTTGAGTCCAGTTCACTGAAAAAGGAATAGGTCTTGTCTCTTACATATTGGGTTTATGGAACGGTATCGGAGCTAATTTGAAACCCTTGTTTTATGCATCACCCCACCTCACCTTTCCCGTTCAGCAGCCATAGTGTGTTTTCTGAACGTGTGACTCTGTTCTGTTTTGTAATTCAGTTCAAGTGTAGCGGTTTTTACATTCCCTCTCTAAGTGATATCTTATGATAAGTGTCTTTTTCTGTGTGACTTATTTCACTTAGAATCGTCGTACCTAAATCCACTCATCGTGCTGCTACTAGCCTTATGACGTGGATTTCATGGCTGAGTGATATTCCATTGTACATGAGGACCACCACTTCTTTATCCATTTTTCTCTTTCCTAGGATATTTAAGGTGTAATGAAGTGGGGGTTCTTGTCAACAGAGCAGCCCTAAACTTTGGGGTGCCTGTGTCTTGCTGATTTTTAGTTTTCCCAATTTATACGCCCATGAGTGGAAGTGCCCTATGCTCTCCAAGCTGTGTTTTTTAGATGTTTCAGAACACACCGTACACTTCTCCGGAGTGGCTGTTGGCAATTTACATCCCACCCATCAGCGTAGCAAGGCTCCCATTTCTCCATGGCCGGTCCTGCATTTCTGGTTTGGACACTTTTTTCCGCATGGCCCTTTTGCCCGCTGGGAAGCGAGACTTCTTTGGAGCGCTGATTGGCCTTTCCAGGTTGCTTGGTTGGCCAAAAAGGGCGTATGCGTTTTTTCCTGAATATATTCAGGAAAAAACGCATACGCCCTTTTTGGCCAAGGGCATCATTGTCCACGTTTTGCCGCTTTTCATGTGCTTTCAAGGCGATTCGAATCTACCTCCTGAAATCTGTTTCCTGCAATTCTGCCTTGCTTTCAAAGCCTCTTCGTTGCCTTCCCTTAATATATTTGTGGACGAGAGGTATCATTTAAAACTCTGCAGGTTTGTGAATTGCAGTGCCCCTGAGCTCCATTTTTCAACTCGCTTTTTTGGGAGCTGGCCGCAAAAGGGCAGGATTGCTTCAGGCCCTCTTCTGGTTCTGGGGGGCAGGCTGAGCTTGTGCTTAATTCTTCTTCCTGATGGGAAAATAGAGTGACCTGTGCCTGTCCCAACCCCTAGAGCTAGTCTCTCATTGGTTCCCCCTCTTCCCGTTCATCCTCAGGACAAATTGCAACCTGTACGGAACAGGAGGTTAAAGGTGCTGATTCTCCAAGGAGGGAGATGGCTAGTAAATCGGCTGGAATGGCGAACCCGAGCAAAGGAGATGAGAAATGAGGTGCGTTTTAGAAACCTTTCCCGATCACACGGTGTACCATCTTCTGGGTTTCTCATGCCTGTTTTCGACGTAGGAAGATGCCCTTGAACCTGGAGATTTGGGACCCATGGGATGGGTACCATGCAGTATTACTTGAAAGGGTCTGCGTTGGCTCACCCAACCTCACCGAACCTCTCAGCCCCAAGAGTGTCCACCCTTATATCTCAATCAGCTGTGGGTCTAGATATGGTCAATCCAGGTTGCATCACAGCCCCTGAACGAATTTTGTAAGAATTTCTCTCTCTTTCACTGCCTTTGTTTCACGGGTTTTGAAAAGTAATTTATTTTTATAATGGGGTTTAGCTGCTTTTCACGGCTGTGTTTATGCCGCTTTACACCCCCTTGACTCACTTACAGAGAGATATCAATACATAGGTTTGAAGATTCTTACTAGTCAGATATATTCTTGTGCGGTGAATAGGGGGTGTTGAGTCCAGTTCACTGAAAAAGGAATAGGTCTTGTCTCTTACATATTGGGTTTATGGAACGGTATCGGAGCTAATTTGAAACCCTTGTTTTATGCATCACCCCACCTCACCTTTCCCGTTCAGCAGCCATAGTGTGTTTTCTGAACGTGTGACTCTGTTCTGTTTTGTAATTCAGTTCAAGTGTAGCGGTTTTTACATTCCCTCTCTAAGTGATATCTTATGATAAGTGTCTTTTTCTGTGTGACTTATTTCACTTAGAATCGTCGTACCTAAATCCACTCATCGTGCTGCTACTAGCCTTATGACGTGGATTTCATGGCTGAGTGATATTCCATTGTACATGAGGACCACCACTTCTTTATCCATTTTTCTCTTTCCTAGGATATTTAAGGTGTAATGAAGTGGGGGTTCTTGTCAACAGAGCAGCCCTAAACTTTGGGGTGCCTGTGTCTTGCTGATTTTTAGTTTTCCCAATTTATACGCCCATGAGTGGAAGTGCCCTATGCTCTCCAAGCTGTGTTTTTTAGATGTTTCAGAACACACCGTACACTTCTCCGGAGTGGCTGTTGGCAATTTACATCCCACCCATCAGCGTAGCAAGGCTCCCATTTCTCCATGGCCGGTCCTGCATTTCTGGTTTGGACACTTTTTTCCGCATGGCCCTTTTGCCCGCTGGGAAGCGAGACTTCTTTGGAGCGCTGATTGGCCTTTCCAGGTTGCTTGGTTGGCCAAAAAGGGCGTATGCGTTTTTTCCTGAATATATTCAGGAAAAAACGCATACGCCCTTTTTGGCCAAGGGCATCATTGTCCACGTTTTGCCGCTTTTCATGTGCTTTCAAGGCGATTCGAATCTACCTCCTGAAATCTGTTTCCTGCAATTCTGCCTTGCTTTCAAAGCCTCTTCGTTGCCTTCCCTTAATATATTTGTGGACGAGAGGTATCATTTAAAACTCTGCAGGTTTGTGAATTGCAGTGCCCCTGAGCTCCATTTTTCAACTCGCTTTTTTGGGAGCTGGCCGCAAAAGGGCAGGATTGCTTCAGGCCCTCTTCTGGTTCTGGGGGGCAGGCTGAGCTTGTGCTTAATTCTTCTTCCTGATGGGAAAATAGAGTGACCTGTGCCTGTCCCAACCCCTAGAGCTAGTCTCTCATTGGTTCCCCCTCTTCCCGTTCATCCTCAGGACAAATTGCAACCTGTACGGAACAGGAGGTTAAAGGTGCTGATTCTCCAAGGAGGGAGATGGCTAGTAAATCGGCTGGAATGGCGAACCCGAGCAAAGGAGATGAGAAATGAGGTGCGTTTTAGAAACCTTTCCCGATCACACCGTGTACCATCTTCTGGGTTTCTCATGCCTGTTTTCGACGTAGGAAGATGCCCTTGAACCTGGAGATTTGGGACCCATGGGATGGGTACCATGCAGTATTACTTGAAAGGGTCTGCGTTGGCTCACCCAACCTCACCGAACCTCTCAGCCCCAAGAGTGTCCACCCTTATGTCTCAATCAGCTGTGGGTCTAGATATGGTCAATCCAGGTTGCATCACAGCCCCTGAACGAATTTTGTAAGAATTTCTCTCTCTTTCACTGCCTTTGTTTCACGGGTTTTGAAAAGTAATTTATTTTTATAATGGGGTTTAGCTGCTTTTCACGGCTGTGTTTATGCCGCTTTACACCCCCTTGACTCACTTACGGAGAGATATCAATACATAGGTTTGAAGATTCTTACTAGTCAGATATATTCTTGTGCGGTGAATAGGGGGTGTTGAGTCCAGTTCACTGAAAAAGGAATAGGTCTTGTCTCTTACATACTGGGTTTATGGAACGGTATCGGAGCTAATTTGAAACCCTTGTTTTATGCATCACCCCACCTCACCTTTCCCGTTCAGCAGCCATAGTGTGTTTTCTGAACGTGTGACTCTGTTCTGTTTTGTAATTCAGTTCAAGTGTAGCGGTTTTTACATTCCCTCTCTAAGTGATATCTTATGATAAGTGTCTTTTTCTGTGTGACTTATTTCACTTAGAATCGTCGTACCTAAATCCACTCATCGTGCTGCTACTAGCCTTATGACGTGGATTTCATGGCTGAGTGATATTCCATTGTACATGAGGACCACCACTTCTTTATCCATTTTTCTCTTTCCTAGGATATTTAAGGTGTAATGAAGTGGGGGTTCTTGTCAACAGAGCAGCCCTAAACTTTGGGGTGCCTGTGTCTTGCTGATTTTTAGTTTTCCCAATTTATACGCCCATGAGTGGAAGTGCCCTATGCTCTCCAAGCTGTGTTTTTTAGATGTTTCAGAACACACCGTACACTTCTCCAGAGTGGCTGTTGGCAATTTACATCCCACCCATCAGCGTAGCAAGGCTCCCATTTCTCCATGGCCGGTCCTGCATTTCTGGTTTGGACACTTTTTTCCGCATGGCCCTTTTGCCCGCTGGGAAGCGAGACTTCTTTGGAGCGCTGATTGGCCTTTCCAGGCTGCTTGGTTGGCCAAAAAGGGCGTATGCGTTTTTTCCTGAATATATTCAGGAAAAAACGCATACGCCCTTTTTGGCCAAGGGCATCATTGTCCACGTTTTGCCGCTTTTCATGTGCTTTCAAGGCGATTCGAATCTACCTCCTGAAATCTGTTTCCTGCAATTCTGCCTTGCTTTCAAAGCCTCTTCGTTGCCTTCCCTTAATATATTTGTGGACGAGAGGTATCATTTAAAACTCTGCAGGTTTGTGAATTGCAGTGCCCCTGAGCTCCATTTTTCAACTCGCTTTTTTGGGAGCTGGGCGCAAACGCGCAGGATTGCTTCAGGCCCTCTTCTGGTTCTGGGGGGCAGGCTGAGCTTGTGCTTAATTCTTCTTCCTGATGGGAAAATAGAGTGACCTGTGCCTGTCCCAACCCCTAGAGCTAGTCTCTCATTGGTTCCCCCTCTTCCCGTTCATCCTCAGGACAAATTGCAACCTGTACGGAACAGGAGGTTAAAGGTGCTGATTCTCCAAGGAGGGAGATGGCTAGTAAATCGGCTGGAATGGCGAACCCGAGCAAAGGAGATGAGAAATGAGGTGCGTTTTAGAAACCTTTCCCGATCACACGGTGTACCATCTTCTGGGTTTCTCATGCCTGTTTTCGACGTAGGAAGATGCCCTTGAACCTGGAGATTTGGGACCCATGGGATGGGTACCATGCAGTATTACTTGAAAGGGTCTGCGTTGGCTCACCCAACCTCACCGAACCTCTCAGCCCCAAGAGTGTCCACCCTTATGTCTCAAACAGCTGTGGGTCTAGATATGGTCAATCCAGGTTGCATCACAGCCCCTGAACGAATTTTGTAAGAATTTCTCTCTCTTTCACTGCCTTTGTTTCACGGGTTTTGAAAAGTAATTTATTTTTATAATGGGGTTTAGCTGCTTTTCACGGCTGTGTTTATGCCGCTTTACACCCCCTTGACTCACTTACGGAGAGATATCAATACATAGGTTTGAAGATTCTTACTAATCAGATATATTCTTGTGCGGTGAATAGGGGGTGTTGAGTCCAGTTCACTGAAAAAGGAATAGGTCTTGTCTCTTACATATTGGGTTTATGGAACGGTATCGGAGCTAATTTGAAACCCTTGTTTTATGCATCACCCCACCTCACCTTTCCCGTTCAGCAGCCATAGTGTGTTTTCTGAACGTGTGACTCTGTTCTGTTTTGTAATTCAGTTCAAGTGTAGCGGTTTTTACATTCCCTCTCTAAGTGATATCTTATGATAAGTGTCTTTTTCTGTGTGACTTATTTCACTTAGAATCGTCGTACCTAAATCCACTCATCGTCCTGCTACTAGCCTTATGACGTGGATTTCATGGCTGAGTGATATTCCATTGTACATGAGGACCACAACTTCTTTATCCATTTTTCTCTTTCCTAGGATATTTAAGGTGTAATGAAGTGGGGGTTCTTGTCAACAGAGCAGCCCTAAACTTTGGGGTGCCTGTGTCTTGCTGATTTTTAGTTTTCCCAATTTATACGCCCATGAGTGGAAGTGCCCTATGCTCTCCAAGCTGTGTTTTTTAGATGTTTCAGAACACACCGTACACTTCTCCAGAGTGGCTGTTGGCAATTTACATCCCACCCATCAGCGTAGCAAGGCTCCCATTTCTCCATGGCCGGTCCTGCATTTCTGGTTTGGACACTTTTTTCCGCATGGCCCTTTTGCCCGCTGGGAAGCGAGACTTCTTTGGAGCGCTGATTGGCCTTTCCAGGTTGCTTGGTTGGCCAAAAAGTGCGTATGCGTTTTTTCCTGAATATATTCAGGAAAAAACGCATACGCCCTTTTTGGCCAAGGGCATCATTGTCCACGTTTTGCCGCTTTTCATGTGCTTTCAAGGCGATTCGAATCTACCTCCTGAAATCTGTTTCCTGCAATTCTGCCTTGCTTTCAAAGCCTCTTCGTTGCCTTCCCTTAATATATTTGTGGACGAGAGGTATCATTTAAAACTCTGCAGGTTTGTGAATTGCAGTGCCCCTGAGCTCCATTTTTCAACTCGCTTTTTTGGGATCTGGGCGCAAACGCGCAGGATTGCTTCAGGCCCTCTTCTGGTTCTGGGGGGCAGGCTGAGCTTGTGCTTAATTCTTCTTCCTGATGGGAAAATAGAGTGACCTGTGCCTGTCCCAACCCCTAGAGCTAGTCTCTCATTGGTTCCCCCTCTTCCCGTTCATCCTCAGGACAAATTGCAACCTGTACGGAACAGGAGGTTAAAGGTGCTGATTCTCCAAGGAGGGAGATGGCTAGTAAATCGGCTGGAATGGCGAACCCGAGCAAAGGAGATGAGAAATGAGGTGCGTTTTAGAAACCTTTCCCGATCACACGGTGTACCATCTTCTGGGTTTCTCATGCCTGTTTTCGACGTAGGAAGATGCCCTTGAACCTGGAGATTTGGGACCCATGGGATGGGTACCATGCAGTATTACTTGAAAGGGTCTGCGTTGGCTCACCCAACCTCACCGAACCTCTCAGCCCCAAGAGTGTCCACCCTTATGTCTCAATCAGCTGTGGGTCTAGATATGGTCAATCCAGGTTGCATCACAGCCCCTGAACGAATTTTGTAAGAATTTCTCTCTCTTTCACTGCCTTTGTTTCACGGGTTTTGAAAAGTAATTTATTTTTATAATGGGGTTTAGCTGCTTTTCACGGCTGTGTTTATGCCGCTTTACACCCCCTTGACTCACTTACAGAGAGATATCAATACATAGGTTTGAAGATTCTTCCTAGTCAGATATATTCTTGTGCGGTGAATAGGGGGTGTTGAGTCCAGTTCACTGAAAAAGGAATAGGTCTTGTCTCTTACATATTGGGTTTATGGAACGGTATCGGAGCTAATTTGAAACCCTTGTTTTATGCATCACCCCACCTCACCTTTCCCGTTCAGCAGCCATAGTGTGTTTTCTGAACGTGTGACTCTGTTCTGTTTTGTAATTCAGTTCAAGTGTAGCGGTTTTTACATTCCCTCTCTAAGTGATATCTTATGATAAGTGTCTTTTTCTGTGTGACTTATTTCACTTAGAATCGTCGTACCTAAATCCACTCATCGTGCTGCTACTAGCCTTATGACGTGGATTTCATGGCTGAGTGATATTCCATTGTACATGAGGACCACCACTTCTTTATCCAATTTTCTCTTTCCTAGGATATTTAAGGTGTAATGAAGTGGGGGTTCTTGTCAACAGAGCAGCCCTAAACTTTGGGGTGCCTGTGTCTTGCTGATTTTTAGTTTTCCCAATTTATACGCCCATGAGTGGAAGTGCCCTATGCTCTCCAAGCTGTGTTTTTTAGATGTTTCAGAACACACCGTACACTTCTCCGGAGTGGCTGTTGGCAATTTACATCCCACCCATCAGCGTAGCAAGGCTCCCATTTCTCCATGGCCGGTCCTGCATTTCTGGTTTGGACACTTTTTTCCGCATGGCCCTTTTGCCCGCTGGGAAGCGAGACTTCTTTGGAGCGCTGATTGGCCTTTCCAGGTTGCTTGGTTGGCCAAAAAGGGCGTATGCGTTTTTTCCTGAATATATTCAGGAAAAAACGCATACGCCCTTTTTGGCCAAGGGCATCATTGTCCACGTTTTGCCGCTTTTCATGTGCTTTCAAGGCGATTCGAATCTACCTCCTGAAATCTGTTTCCTGCAATTCTGCCTTGCTTTCAAAGCCTCTTCGTTGCCTTCCCTTAATATATTTGTGGACGAGAGGTATCATTTAAAACTCTGCAGGTTTGTGAATTGCAGTGCCCCTGAGCTCCATTTTTCAACTCGCTTTTTTGGGAGCTGGCCGCAAAAGGGCAGGATTGCTTCAGGCCCTCTTCTGGTTCTGGGGGGCAGGCTGAGCTTGTGCTTAATTCTTCTTCCTGATGGGAAAATAGAGTGACCTGTGCCTGTCCCAACCCCTAGAGCTAGTCTCTCATTGGTTCCCCCTCTTCCCGTTCATCCTCAGGACAAATTGCAACCTGTACGGAACAGGAGGTTAAAGGTGCTGATTCTCCAAGGAGGGAGATGGCTAGTAAATCGGCTGGAATGGCGAACCCGAGCAAAGGAGATGAGAAATGAGGTGCGTTTTAGAAACCTTTCCCGATCACACGGTGTACCATCTTCTGGGTTTCTCATGCCTGTTTTCGACGTAGGAAGATGCCCTTGAACCTGGAGATTTGGGACCCATGGGATGGGTACCATGCAGTATTACTTGAAAGGGTCTGCGTTGGCTCACCCAACCTCACCGAACCTCTCAGCCCCAAGAGTGTCCACCCTTATGTCTCAATCAGCTGTGGGTCTAGATATGGTCAATCCAGGTTGCATCACAGCCCCTGAACGAATTTTGTAAGAATTTCTCTCTCTTTCACTGCCTTTGTTTCACGGGTTTTGAAAAGTAATTTATTTTTATAATGGGGTTTAGCTGCTTTTCACGGCTGTGTTTATGCCGCTTTACACCCCCTTGACTCACTTACAGAGAGATATCAATACATAGGTTTGAAGATTCTTCCTAGTCAGATATATTCTTGTGCGGTGAATAGGGGGTGTTGAGTCCAGTTCACTGAAAAAGGAATAGGTCTTGTCTCTTACATATTGGGTTTATGGAACGGTATCGGAGCTAATTTGAAACCCTTGTTTTATGCATCACCCCACCTCACCTTTCCCGTTCAGCAGCCATAGTGTGTTTTCTGAACGTGTGACTCTGTTCTGTTTTGTAATTCAGTTCAAGTGTAGCGGTTTTTACATTCCCTCTCTAAGTGATATCTTATGATAAGTGTCTTTTTCTGTGTGACTTATTTCACTTAGAATCGTCGTACCTAAATCCACTCATCGTGCTGCTACTAGCCTTATGACGTGGATTTCATGGCTGAGTGATATTCCATTGTACATGAGGACCACCACTTCTTTATCCAATTTTCTCTTTCCTAGGATATTTAAGGTGTAATGAAGTGGGGGTTCTTGTCAACAGAGCAGCCCTAAACTTTGGGGTGCCTGTGTCTTGCTGATTTTTAGTTTTCCCAATTTATACGCCCATGAGTGGAAGTGCCCTATGCTCTCCAAGCTGTGTTTTTTAGATGTTTCAGAACACACCGTACACTTCTCCGGAGTGGCTGTTGGCAATTTACATCCCACCCATCAGCGTAGCAAGGCTCCCATTTCTCCATGGCCGGTCCTGCATTTCTGGTTTGGACACTTTTTTCCGCATGGCCCTTTTGCCCGCTGGGAAGCGAGACTTCTTTGGAGCGCTGATTGGCCTTTCCAGGTTGCTTGGTTGGCCAAAAAGGGCGTATGCGTTTTTTCCTGAATATATTCAGGAAAAAACGCATACGCCCTTTTTGGCCAAGGGCATCATTGTCCACGTTTTGCCGCTTTTCATGTGCTTTCAAGGCGATTCGAATCTACCTCCTGAAATCTGTTTCCTGCAATTCTGCCTTGCTTTCAAAGCCTCTTCGTTGCCTTCCCTTAATATATTTGTGGACGAGAGGTATCATTTAAAACTCTGCAGGTTTGTGAATTGCAGTGCCCCTGAGCTCCATTTTTCAACTCGCTTTTTTGGGAGCTGGCCGCAAAAGGGCAGGATTGCTTCAGGCCCTCTTCTGGTTCTGGGGGGCAGGCTGAGCTTGTGCTTAATTCTTCTTCCTGATGGGAAAATAGAGTGACCTGTGCCTGTCCCAACCCCTAGAGCTAGTCTCTCATTGGTTCCCCCTCTTCCCGTTCATCCTCAGGACAAATTGCAACCTGTACGGAACAGGAGGTTAAAGGTGCTGATTCTCCAAGGAGGGAGATGGCTAGTAAATCGGCTGGAATGGCGAACCCGAGCAAAGGAGATGAGAAATGAGGTGCGTTTTAGAAACCTTTCCCGATCACACGGTGTACCATCTTCTGGGTTTCTCATGCCTGTTTTCGACGTAGGAAGATGCCCTTGAACCTGGAGATTTGGGACCCATGGGATGGGTACCATGCAGTATTACTTGAAAGGGTCTGCGTTGGCTCACCCAACCTCACCGAACCTCTCAGCCCCAAGAGTGTCCACCCTTATGTCTCAAACAGCTGTGGGTCTAGATATGGTCAATCCAGGTTGCATCACAGCCCCTGAACGAATTTTGTAAGAATTTCTCTCTCTTTCACTGCCTTTGTTTCACGGGTTTTGAAAAGTAATTTATTTTTATAATGGGGTTTAGCTGCTTTTCACGGCTGTGTTTATGCCGCTTTACACCCCCTTGACTCACTTACGGAGAGATATCAATACATAGGTTTGAAGATTCTTACTAATCAGATATATTCTTGTGCGGTGAATAGGGGGTGTTGAGTCCAGTTCACTGAAAAAGGAATAGGTCTTGTCTCTTACATATTGGGTTTATGGAACGGTATCGGAGCTAATTTGAAACGCTTGTTTTATGCATCACCCCACCTCACCTTTCCCGTTCAGCAGCCATAGTGTGTTTTCTGAACGTGTGACTCTGTTCTGTTTTGTAATTCAGTTCAAGTGTAGCGGTTTTTACATTCCCTCTCTAAGTGATATCTTATGATAAGTGTCTTTTTCTGTGTGACTTATTTCACTTAGAATCGTCGTACCTAAATCCACTCATCGTCCTGCTACTAGCCTTATGACGTGGATTTCATGGCTGAGTGATATTCCATTGTACATGAGGACCACAACTTCTTTATCCATTTTTCTCTTTCCTAGGATATTTAAGGTGTAATGAAGTGGGGGTTCTTGTCAACAGAGCAGCCCTAAACTTTGGGGTGCCTGTGTCTTGCTGATTTTTAGTTTTCCCAATTTATACGCCCATGAGTGGAAGTGCCCTATGCTCTCCAAGCTGTGTTTTTTAGATGTTTCAGAACACACCGTACACTTCTCCGGAGTGGCTGTTGGCAATTTACATCCCACCCATCAGCGTAGCAAGGCTCCCATTTCTCCATGGCCGGTCCTGCATTTCTGGTTTGGACACTTTTTTCCGCATGGCCCTTTTGCCCGCTGGGAAGCGAGACTTCTTTGGAGCGCTGATTGGCCTTTCCAGGTTGCTTGGTTGGCCAAAAAGGGCGTATGCGTTTTTTCCTGAATATATTCAGGAAAAAACGCATACGCCCTTTTTGGCCAAGGGCATCATTGTCCACGTTTTGCCGCTTTTCATGTGCTTTCAAGGCGATTCGAATCTACCTCCTGAAATCTGTTTCCTGCAATTCTGCCTTGCTTTCAAAGCCTCTTCGTTGCCTTCCCTTAATATATTTGTGGACGAGAGGTATCATTTAAAACTCTGCAGGTTTGTGAATTGCAGTGCCCCTGAGCTCCATTTTTCAACTCGCTTTTTTGGGATCTGGGCGCAAACGCGCAGGATTGCTTCAGGCCCTCTTCTGGTTCTGGGGGGCAGGCTGAGCTTGTGCTTAATTCTTCTTCCTGATGGGAAAATAGAGTGACCTGTGCCTGTCCCAACCCCTAGAGCTAGTCTCTCATTGGTTCCCCCTCTTCCCGTTCATCCTCAGGACAAATTGCAACCTGTACGGAACAGGAGGTTAAAGGTGCTGATTCTCCAAGGAGGGAGATGGCTAGTAAATCGGCTGGAATGGCGAACCCGAGCAAAGGAGATGAGAAATGAGGTGCGTTTTAGAAACCTTTCCCGATCACACGGTGTACCATCTTCTGGGTTTCTCATGCCTGTTTTCGACGTAGGAAGATGCCCTTGAACCTGGAGATTTGGGACCCATGGGATGGGTACCATGCAGTATTACTTGAAAGGGTCTGCGTTGGCTCACCCAACCTCACCGAACCTCTCAGCCCCAAGAGTGTCCACCCTTATGTCTCAATCAGCTGTGGGTCTAGATATGGTCAATCCAGGTTGCATCACAGCCCCTGAACGAATTTTGTAAGAATTTCTCTCTCTTTCACTGCCTTTGTTTCACGGGTTTTGAAAAGTAATTTATTTTTATAATGGGGTTTAGCTGCTTTTCACGGCTGTGTTTATGCCGCTTTACACCCCCTTGACTCACTTACGGAGAGATATCAATACATAGGTTTGAAGATTCTTACTAGTCAGATATATTCTTGTGCGGTGAATAGGGGGTGTTGAGTCCAGTTCACTGAAAAAGGAATAGGTCTTGTCTCTTACATATTGGGTTTATGGAACGGTATCGGAGCTAATTTGAAACCCTTGTTTTATGCATCACCCCACCTCACCTTTCCCGTTCAGCAGCCATAGTGTGTTTTCTGAACGTGTGACTCTGTTCTGTTTTGTAATTCAGTTCAAGTGTAGCGGTTTTTACATTCCCTCTCTAAGTGATATCTTATGATAAGTGTCTTTTTCTGTGTGACTTATTTCACTTAGAATCGTCGTACCTAAATCCACTCATCGTGCTGCTACTAGCCTTATGACGTGGATTTCATGGCTGAGTGATATTCCATTGTACATGAGGACCACCACTTCTTTATCCAATTTTCTCTTTCCTAGGATATTTAAGGTGTAATGAAGTGGGGGTTCTTGTCAACAGAGCAGCCCTAAACTTTGGGGTGCCTGTGTCTTGCTGATTTTTAGTTTTCCCAATTTATACGCCCATGAGTGGAAGTGCCCTATGCTCTCCAAGCTGTGTTTTTTAGATGTTTCAGAACACACCGTACACTTCTCCGGAGTGGCTGTTGGCAATTTACATCCCACCCATCAGCGTAGCAAGGCTCCCATTTCTCCATGGCCGGTCCTGCATTTCTGGTTTGGACACTTTTTTCCGCATGGCCCTTTTGCCCGCTGGGAAGCGAGACTTCTTTGGAGCGCTGATTGGCCTTTCCAGGTTGCTTGGTTGGCCAAAAAGGGCGTATGCGTTTTTTCCTGAATATATTCAGGAAAAAACGCATACGCCCTTTTTGGCCAAGGGCATCATTGTCCACGTTTTGCCGCTTTTCATGTGCTTTCAAGGCGATTCGAATCTACCTCCTGAAATCTGTTTCCTGCAATTCTGCCTTGCTTTCAAAGCCTCTTCGTTGCCTTCCCTTAATATATTTGTGGACGAGAGGTATCATTTAAAACTCTGCAGGTTTGTGAATTGCAGTGCCCCTGAGCTCCATTTTTCAACTCGCTTTTTTGGGAGCTGGCCGCCAAAGCGCAGGATTGCTTCAGGCCCTCTTCTGGTTCTGGGGGGCAGGCTGAGCTTGTGCTTAATTCTTCTTCCTGATGGGAAAATAGAGTGACCTGTGCCTGTCCCAACCCCTAGAGCTAGTCTCTCATTGGTTCCCCCTCTTCCCGTTCATCCTCAGGACAAATTGCAACCTGTACGGAACAGGAGGTTAAAGGTGCTGATTCTCCAAGGAGGGAGATGGCTAGTAAATCGGCTGGAATGGCGAACCCGAGCAAAGGAGATGAGAAATGAGGTGCGTTTTAGAAACCTTTCCCGATCACACGGTGTACCATCTTCTGGGTTTCTCATGCCTGTTTTCGACGTAGGAAGATGCCCTTGAACCTGGAGATTTGGGACCCATGGGATGGGTACCATGCAGTATTACTTGAAAGGGTCTGCGTTGGCTCACCCAACCTCACCGAACCTCTCAGCCCCAAGAGTGTCCACCCTTATGTCTCAATCAGCTGTGGGTCTAGATATGGTCAATCCAGGTTGCATCACAGCCCCTGAACGAATTTTGTAAGAATTTCTCTCTCTTTCACTGCCTTTGTTTCACGGGTTTTGAAAAGTAATTTATTTTTATAATGGGGTTTAGCTGCTTTTCACGGCTGTGTTTATGCCGCTTTACACCCCCTTGACTCACTTACGGAGAGATATCAATACATAGGTTTGAAGATTCTTCCTAGTCAGATATATTCTTGTGCGGTGAATAGGGGGTGTTGAGTCCAGTTCACTGAAAAAGGAATAGGTCTTGTCTCTTACATATTGGGTTTATGGAACGGTATCGGAGCTAATTTGAAACCCTTGTTTTATGCATCACCCCACCTCACCTTTCCCGTTCAGCAGCCATAGTGTGTTTTCTGAACGTGTGACTCTGTTCTGTTTTGTAATTCAGTTCAAGTGTAGCGGTTTTTACATTCCCTCTCTAAGTGATATCTTATGATAAGTGTCTTTTTCTGTGTGACTTATTTCACTTAGAATCGTCGTACCTAAATCCACTCATCGTGCTGCTACTAGCCTTATGACGTGGATTTCATGGCTGAGTGATATTCCATTGTACATGAGGACCACCACTTCTTTATCCATTTTTCTCTTTCCTAGGATATTTAAGGTGTAATGAAGTGGGGGTTCTTGTCAACAGAGCAGCCCTAAACTTTGGGGTGCCTGTGTCTTGCTGATTTTTAGTTTTCCCAATTTATACGCCCATGAGTGGAAGTGCCCTATGCTCTCCAAGCTGTGTTTTTTAGATGTTTCAGAACACACCGTACACTTCTCCGGAGTGGCTGTTGGCAATTTACATCCCACCCATCAGCGTAGCAAGGCTCCCATTTCTCCATGGCCGGTCCTGCATTTCTGGTTTGGACACTTTTTTCTGCATGGCCCTTTTGCCCGCTGGGAAGCGAGACTTCTTTGGAGCGCTGATTGGCCTTTCCAGGTTGCTTGGTTGGCCAAAAAGGGCGTATGCGTTTTTTCCTGAATATATTCAGGAAAAAACGCATACGCCCTTTTTGGCCAAGGGCATCATTGTCCACGTTTTGCCGCTTTTCATGTGCTTTCAAGGCGATTCGAATCTACCTCCTGAAATCTGTTTCCTGCAATTCTGCCTTGCTTTCAAAGCCTCTTCGTTGCCTTCCCTTAATATATTTGTGGACGAGAGGTATCATTTAAAACTCTGCAGGTTTGTGAATTGCAGTGCCCCTGAGCTCCATTTTTCAACTCGCTTTTTTGGGAGCTGGCCGCAAAAGGGCAGGATTGCTTCAGGCCCTCTTCTGGTTCTGGGGGGCAGGCTGAGCTTGTGCTTAATTCTTCTTCCTGATGGGAAAATAGAGTGACCTGTGCCTGTCCCAACCCCTAGAGCTAGTCTCTCATTGGTTCCCCCTCTTCCCGTTCATCCTCAGGACAAATTGCAACCTGTACGGAACAGGAGGTTAAAGGTGCTGATTCTCCAAGGAGGGAGATGGCTAGTAAATCGGCTGGAATGGCGAACCCGAGCAAAGGAGATGAGAAATGAGGTGCGTTTTAGAAACCTTTCCCGATCACACGGTGTACCATCTTCTGGGTTTCTCATGCCTGTTTTCGACGTAGGAAGATGCCCTTGAACCTGGAGATTTGGGACCCATGGGATGGGTACCATGCAGTATTACTTGAAAGGGTCTGCGTTGGCTCACCCAACCTCACCGAACCTCTCAGCCCCAAGAGTGTCCACCCTTATGTCTCAATCAGCTGTGGGTCTAGATATGGTCAATCCAGGTTGCATCACAGCCCCTGAACGAATTTTGTAAGGATTTCTCTCTCTTTCACTGCCTTTGTTTCACGGGTTTTGAAAAGTAATTTATTTTTATAATGGGGTTTAGCTGCTTTTCACGGCTGTGTTTATGCCGCTTTACACCCCCTTGACTCACTTACAGAGAGATATCAATACATAGGTTTGAAGATTCTTCCTAGTCAGATATATTCTTGTGCGGTGAATAGGGGGTGTTGAGTCCAGTTCACTGAAAAAGGAATAGGTCTTGTCTCTTACATATTGGGTTTATGGAACGGTATCGGAGCTAATTTGAAACCCTTGTTTTATGCATCACCCCACCTCACCTTTCCCGTTCAGCAGCCATAGTGTGTTTTCTGAACGTGTGACTCTGTTCTGTTTTGTAATTCAGTTCAAGTGTAGCGGTTTTTACATTCCCTCTCTAAGTGATATCTTATGATAAGTGTCTTTTTCTGTGTGACTTATTTCACTTAGAATCGTCGTACCTAAATCCACTCATCGTGCTGCTACTAGCCTTATGACGTGGATTTCATGGCTGAGTGATATTCCATTGTACATGAGGACCACCACTTCTTTATCTATTTTTCTCTTTCCTAGGATATTTAAGGTGTAATGAAGTGGGGGCTCTTGTCAACAGAGCAGCCCTAAACTTTGGGGTGCCTGTGTCTTGCTGATTTTTAGTTTTCCCAATTTATACGCCCATGAGTGGAAGTGCCCTATGCTCTCCAAGCTGTGTTTTTTAGATGTTTCAGAACACACCGTACACTTCTCCAGAGTGGCTGTTGGCAATTTACATCCCACCCATCAGCGTAGCAAGGCTCCCATTTCTCCATGGCCGGTCCTGCATTTCTGGTTTGGACACTTTTTTCCGCATGGCCCTTTTGCCCGCTGGGAAGCGAGACTTCTTTGGAGCGCTGATTGGCCTTTCCAGGCTGCTTGGTTGGCCAAAAAGGGCGTATGCGTTTTTTCCTGAATATATTCAGGAAAAAACGCATACGCCCTTTTTGGCCAAGGGCATCATTGTCCACGTTTTGCCGCTTTTCATGTGCTTTCAAGGCGATTCGAATCTACCTCCTGAAATCTGTTTCCTGCAATTCTGCCTTGCTTTCAAAGCCTCTTCGTTGCCTTCCCTTAATATATTTGTGGACGAGAGGTATCATTTAAAACTCTGCAGGTTTGTGAATTGCAGTGCCCCTGAGCTCCATTTTTCAACTCGCTTTTTTGGGAGCTGGCCGCAAAAGCGCAGGATTGCTTCAGGCCCTCTTCTGGTTCTGGGGGGCAGGCTGAGCTTGTGCTTAATTCTTCTTCCTGATGGGAAAATAGAGTGACCTGTGCCTGTCCCAACCCCTAGAGCTAGTCTCTCATTGGTTCCCCCTTTTCCCGTTCATCCTCAGGACAAATTGCAACCTGTACGGAACAGGAGGTTAAAGGTGCTGATTCTCCAAGGAGGGAGATGGCTAGTAAATCGGCTGGAATGGCGAACCCGAGCAAAGGAGATGAGAAATGAGGTGCGTTTTAGAAACCTTTCCCGATCACACGGTGTACCATCTTCTGGGTTTCTCATGCCTGTTTTCGACGTAGGAAGATGCCCTTGAACCTGGAGATTTGGGACCCATGGGATGGGTACCATGCAGTATTACTTGAAAGGGTCTGCGTTGGCTCACCCAACCTCACCGAACCTCTCAGCCCCAAGAGTGTCCACCCTTATGTCTCAATCAGCTGTGGGTCTAGATATGGTCAATCCAGGTTGCATCACAGCCCCTGAACGAATTTTGTAAGAATTTCTCTCTCTTTCACTGCCTTTGTTTCACGGGTTTTGAAAAGTAATTTATTTTTATAATGGGGTTTAGCTGCTTTTCACGGCTGTGTTTATGCCGCTTTACACCCCCTTGACTCACTTACAGAGAGATATCAATACATAGGTTTGAAGACTCTTACTAGTCAGATATATTCTTGTGCGGTGAATAGGGGGTGTTGAGTCCAGTTCACTGAAAAAGGAATAGGTCTTGTCTCTTACATATTGGGTTTATGGAACGGTATCGGAGCTAATTTGAAACCCTTGTTTTATGCATCACCCCACCTCACCTTTCCCGTTCAGCAGCCATAGTGTGTTTCCTAAACGTGGGACTCTGTTCTGTTTTGCAATTCAGTTCAAGTGTAGCGGTTTTTACATTCCCTCTCTAAGTGATATCTTATGATAAGTGTCTTTTTCTGTGTGACTTATTTCACTTAGAATCGTCGTACCTAAATCCACTCATCGTCCTGCTACTAGCCTTATGACGTGGATTTCATGGCTGAGTGATATTCCATTGTACATGAGGACCACAACTTCTTTATCCATTTTTCTCTTTCCTAGGATATTTAAGGTGTAATGAAGTGGGGGTTCTTGTCAACAGAGCAGCCCTAAACTTTGGGGTGCCTGTGTCTTGCTGATTTTTAGTTTTCCCAATTTATACGCCCATGAGTGGAAGTGCCCTATGCTCTCCAAGCTGTGTTTTTTAGATGTTTCAGAACCCACCGTACACTTCTCCAGAGTGGCTGTTGGCAATTTACATCCCACCCATCAGCGTAGCAATGCTCCCATTTCTCCATGGCCGGTCCTGCATTTCTGGTTTGGACACTTTTTTCCGCATGGCCCTTTTGCCCGCTGGGAAGCGAGACTTCTTTGGAGCGCTGATTGGCCTTTCCAGGTTGCTTGGTTGGCCAAAAAGGGCGTATGCGTTTTTTCCTGAATATATTCAGGAAAAAACGCATACGCCCTTTTTGGCCAAGGGCATCATTGTCCACGTTTTGCCGCTTTTCATGTGCTTTCAAGGCGATTCGAATCTACCTCCTGAAATCTGTTTCCTGCAATTCTGCCTTGCTTTCAAAGCCTCTTCGTTGCCTTCCCTTAATATATTTGTGGACGAGAGGTATCATTTAAAACTCTGCAGGTTTGTGAATTGCAGTGCCCCTGAGCTCCATTTTTCAACTCGCTTTTTTGGGAGCTGGCCGCCAAAGCGCAGGATTGCTTCAGGCCCTCTTCTGGTTCTGGGGGGCAGGCTGAGCTTGTGCTTAATTCTTCTTCCTGATGGGAAAATAGAGTGACCTGTGCCTGTCCCAACCCCTAGAGCTAGTCTCTCATTGGTTCCCCCTCTTCCCGTTCATCCTCAGGACAAATTGCAACCTGTACGGAACAGGAGGTTAAAGGTGCTGATTCTCCAAGGAGGGAGATGGCTAGTAAATCGGCTGGAATGGCGAACCCGAGCAAAGGAGATGAGAAATGAGGTGCGTTTTAGAAACCTTTCCCGATCACACGGTGTACCATCTTCTGGGTTTCTCATGCCTGTTTTCGACGTAGGAAGATGCCCTTGAACCTGGAGATTTGGGACCCATGGGATGGGTACCATGCAGTATTACTTGAAAGGGTCTGCGTTGGCTCACCCAACCTCACCGAACCTCTCAGCCCCAAGAGTGTCCACCCTTATGTCTCAATCAGCTGTGGGTCTAGATATGGTCAATCCAGGTTGCATCACAGCCCCTGAACGAATTTTGTAAGAATTTCTCTCTCTTTCACTGCCTTTGTTTCACGGGTTTTGAAAAGTAATTTATTTTTATAATGGGGTTTAGCTGCTTTTCACGGCTGTGTTTATGCCGCTTTACACCCCCTTGACTCACTTACAGAGAGATATCAATACATAGGTTTGAAGATTCTTCCTAGTCAGATATATTCTTGTGCGGTGAATAGGGGGTGTTGAGTCCAGTTCACTGAAAAAGGAATAGGTCTTGTCTCTTACATATTGGGTTTATGGAACGGTATCGGAGCTAATTTGAAACCCTTGTTTTATGCATCACCCCACCTCACCTTTCCCGTTCAGCAGCCATAGTGTGTTTTCTGAACGTGTGACTCTGTTCTGTTTTGTAATTCAGTTCAAGTGTAGCGGTTTTTACATTCCCTCTCTAAGTGATATCTTATGATAAGTGTCTTTTTCTGTGTGACTTATTTCACTTAGAATCGTCGTACCTAAATCCACTCATCGTGCTGCTACTAGCCTTATGACGTGGATTTCATGGCTGAGTGATATTCCATTGTACATGAGGACCACCACTTCTTTATCCATTTTTCTCTTTCCTAGGATATTTAAGGTGTAATGAAGTGGGGGTTCTTGTCAACAGAGCAGCCCTAAACTTTGGGGTGCCTGTGTCTTGCTGATTTTTAGTTTTCCCAATTTATACGCCCATGAGTGGAAGTGCCCTATGCTCTCCAAGCTGTGTTTTTTAGATGTTTCAGAACACACCGTACACTTCTCCAGAGTGGCTGTTGGCAATTTACATCCCACCCATCAGCGTAGCAAGGCTCCCATTTCTCCATGGCCGGTCCTGCATTTCTGGTTTGGACACTTTTTTCCGCATGGCCCTTTTGCCCGCTGGGAAGCGAGACTTCTTTGGAGCGCTGATTGGCGTTTCCAGGCTGCTTGGTTGGCCAAAAAGGGCGTATGCGTTTTTTCCTGAATATATTCAGGAAAAAACGCATACGCCCTTTTTGGCCAAGGGCATCATTGTCCACGTTTTGCCGCTTTTCATGTGCTTTCAAGGCGATTCGAATCTACCTCCTGAAATCTGTTTCCTGCAATTCTGCCTTGCTTTCAAAGCCTCTTCGTTGCCTTCCCTTAATATATTTGTGGACGAGAGGTATCATTTAAAACTCTGCAGGTTTGTGAATTGCAGTGCCCCTGAGCTCCATTTTTCAACTCGCTTTTTTGGGAGCTGGCCGCAAAAGCGCAGGATTGCTTCAGGCCCTCTTCTGGTTCTGGGGGGCAGGCTGAGCTTGTGCTTAATTCTTCTTCCTGATGGGAAAATAGAGTGACCTGTGCCTGTCCCAACCCCTAGAGCTAGTCTCTCATTGGTTCCCCCTCTTCCCGTTCATCCTCAGGACAAATTGCAACCTGTACGGAACAGGAGGTTAAAGGTGCTGATTCTCCAAGGAGGGAGATGGCTAGTAAATCGGCTGGAATGGCGAACCCGAGCAAAGGAGATGAGAAATGAGGTGCGTTTTAGAAACCTTTCCCGATCACACGGTGTACCATCTTCTGGGTTTCTCATGCCTGTTTTCGACGTAGGAAGATGCCCTTGAACCTGGAGATTTGGGACCCATGGGATGGGTACCATGCAGTATTACTTGAAAGGGTCTGCGTTGGCTCACCCAACCTCACCGAACCTCTCAGCCCCAAGAGTGTCCACCCTTATGTCTCAATCAGCTGTGGGTCTAGATATGGTCAATCCAGGTTGCATCACAGCCCCTGAACGAATTTTGTAAGAATTTCTCTCTCTTTCACTGCCTTTGTTTCACGGGTTTTGAAAAGTAATTTATTTTTATAATGGGGTTTAGCTGCTTTTCACGGCTGTGTTTATGCCGCTTTACACCCCCTTGACTCACTTACAGAGAGATATCAATACATAGGTTTGAAGATTCTTCCTAGTCAGATATATTCTTGTGCGGTGAATAGGGGGTGTTGAGTCCAGTTCACTGAAAAAGGAATAGGTCTTGTCTCTTACATATTGGGTTTATGGAACGGTATCGGAGCTAATTTGAAACCCTTGTTTTATGCATCACCCCACCTCACCTTTCCCGTTCAGCAGCCATAGTGTGTTTTCTGAACGTGTGACTCTGTTCTGTTTTGTAATTCAGTTCAAGTGTAGCGGTTTTTACATTCCCTCTCTAAGTGATATCTTATGATAAGTGTCTTTTTCTGTGTGACTTATTTCACTTAGAATCGTCGTACCTAAATCCACTCATCGTGCTGCTACTAGCCTTATGACGTGGATTTCATGGCTGAGTGATATTCCATTGTACATGAGGACCACCACTTCTTTATCCATTTTTCTCTTTCCTAGGATATTTAAGGTGTAATGAAGTGGGGGTTCTTGTCCACAGAGCAGCCCTAAACTTTGGGGTGCCTGTGTCTTGCTGATTTTTAGTTTTCCCAATTTATACGCCCATGAGTGGAAGTGCCCTATGCTCTCCAAGCTGTGTTTTTTAGATGTTTCAGAACACACCGTACACTTCTCCAGAGTGGCTGTTGGCAATTTACATCCCACCCATCAGCGTAGCAAGGCTCCCATTTCTCCATGGCCGGTCCTGCATTTCTGGTTTGGACACTTTTTTCCGCATGGCCCTTTTGCCCGCTGGGAAGCGAGACTTCTTTGGAGCGCTGATTGGCCTTTCCAGGTTGCTTGGTTGGCCAAAAAGGGCGTATGCGTTTTTTCCTGAATATATTCAGGAAAAAACGCATACGCCCTTTTTGGCCAAGGGCATCATTGTCCACGTTTTGCCGCTTTTCATGTGCTTTCAAGGCGATTCGAATCTACCTCCTGAAATCTGTTTCCTGCAATTCTGCCTTGCTTTCAAAGCCTCTTCGTTGCCTTCCCTTAATATATTTGTGGACGAGAGGTATCATTTAAAACTCTGCAGGTTTGTGAATTGCAGTGCCCCTGAGCTCCATTTTTCAACTCGCTTTTTTGGGAGCTGGCCGCAAAAGCGCAGGATTGCTTCAGGCCCTCTTCTGGTTCTGGGGGGCAGGCTGAGCTTGTGCTTAATTCTTCTTCCTGATGGGAAAATAGAGTGACCTGTGCCTGTCCCAACCCCTAGAGCTAGTCTCTCATTGGTTCCCCCTCTTCCCGTTCATCCTCAGGACAAATTGCAACCTGTACGGAACAGGAGGTTAAAGGTGCTGATTCTCCAAGGAGGGAGATGGCTAGTAAATCGGCTGGAATGGCGAACCCGAGCAAAGGAGATGAGAAATGAGGTGCGTTTTAGAAACCTTTCCCGATCACACGGTGTACCATCTTCTGGGTTTCTCATGCCTGTTTTCGACGTAGGAAGATGCCCTTGAACCTGGAGATTTGGGACCCATGGGATGGGTACCATGCAGTATTACTTGAAAGGGTCTGCGTTGGCTCACCCAACCTCACCGAACCTCTCAGCCCCAAGAGTGTCCACCCTTATGTCTCAATCAGCTGTGGGTCTAGATATGGTCAATCCAGGTTGCATCACAGCCCCTGAACGAATTTTGTAAGAATTTCTCTCTCTTTCACTGCCTTTGTTTCACGGGTTTTGAAAAGTAATTTATTTTTATAATGGGGTTTAGCTGCTTTTCACGGCTGTGTTTATGCCGCTTTACACCCCCTTGACTCACTTACAGAGAGATATCAATACATAGGTTTGAAGATTCTTCCTAGTCAGATATATTCTTGTGCGGTGAATAGGGGGTGTTGAGTCCAGTTCACTGAAAAAGGAATAGGTCTTGTCTCTTACATATTGGGTTTATGGAACGGTATCGGAGCTAATTTGAAACCCTTGTTTTATGCATCACCCCACCTCACCTTTCCCGTTCAGCAGCCATAGTGTGTTTTCTGAACGTGTGACTCTGTTCTGTTTTGTAATTCAGTTCAAGTGTAGCGGTTTTTACATTCCCTCTCTAAGTGATATCTTATGATAAGTGTCTTTTTCTGTGTGACTTATTTCACTTAGAATCGTCGTACCTAAATCCACTCATCGTGCTGCTACTAGCCTTATGACGTGGATTTCATGGCTGAGTGATATTCCATTGTACATGAGGACCACCACTTCTTTATCCATTTTTCGCTTTCCTAGGATATTTAAGGTGTAATGAAGTGGGGGTTCTTGTCCACAGAGCAGCCCTAAACTTTGGGGTGCCTGTGTCTTGCTGATTTTTAGTTTTCCCAATTTATACGCCCATGAGTGGAAGTGCCCTATGCTCTCCAAGCTGTGTTTTTTAGATGTTTCAGAACACACCATACACTTCTCCAGAGTGGCTGTTGGCAATTTACATCCCACCCATCAGCGTAGCAAGGCTCCCATTTCTCCATGGCCGGTCCTGCATTTCTGGTTTGGACACTTTTTTCCGCATGGCCCTTTTGCCCGCTGGGAAGCGAGACTTCTTTGGAGCGCTGATTGGCCTTTCCAGGTTGCTTGGTTGGCCAAAAAGGGCGTATGCGTTTTTTCCTGAATATATTCAGGAAAAAACGCATACGCCCTTTTTGGCCAAGGGCATCATTGTCCACGTTTTGCCGCTTTTCATGTGCTTTCAAGGCGATTCGAATCTACCTCCTGAAATCTGTTTCCTGCAATTCTGCCTTGCTTTCAAAGCCTCTTCGTTGCCTTCCCTTAATATATTTGTGGACGAGAGGTATCATTTAAAACTCTGCAGGTTTGTGAATTGCAGTGCCCCTGAGCTCCATTTTTCAACTCGCTTTTTTGGGAGCTGGCCGCAAAAGCGCAGGATTGCTTCAGGCCCTCTTCTGGTTCTGGGGGGCAGGCTGAGCTTGTGCTTAATTCTTCTTCCTGATGGGAAAATAGAGTGACCTGTGCCTGTCCCAACCCCTAGAGCTAGTCTCTCATTGGTTCCCCCTCTTCCCGTTCATCCTCAGGACAAATTGCAACCTGTACGGAACAGGAGGTTAAAGGTGCTGATTCTCCAAGGAGGGAGATGGCTAGTAAATCGGCTGGAATGGCGAACCCGAGCAAAGGAGATGAGAAATGAGGTGCGTTTTAGAAACCTTTCCCGATCACACGGTGTACCATCTTCTGGGTTTCTCATGCCTGTTTTCGACGTAGGAAGATGCCCTTGAACCTGGAGATTTGGGACCCATGGGATGGGTACCATGCAGTATTACTTGAAAGGGTCTGCGTTGGCTCACCCAACCTCACCGAACCTCTCAGCCCCAAGAGTGTCCACCCTTATGTCTCAATCAGCTGTGGGTCTAGATATGGTCAATCCAGGTTGCATCACAGCCCCTGAACGAATTTTGTAAGAATTTCTCTCTCTTACACTGCCTTTGTTTCACGGGTTTTGAAAAGTAATTTATTTTTATAATGGGGTTTAGCTGCTTTTCACGGCTGTGTTTATGCCGCTTTACACCCCCTTGACTCACTTACAGAGAGATATCAATACATAGGTTTGAAGATTCTTACTAGTCAGATATATTCTTGTGCGGTGAATAGGGGGTGTTGAGTCCAGTTCACTGAAAAAGGAATAGGTCTTGTCTCTTACATATTGGGTTTATGGAACGGTATCGGAGCTAATTTGAAACCCTTGTTTTATGCATCACCCCACCTCCCCTTTCCCGTTCAGCAGCCATAGTGTGTTTTCTGAACGTGTGACTCTGTTCTGTTTTGTAATTCAGTTCAAGTGTAGCGGTTTTTACATTCCCTCTCTAAGTGATATCTTATGATAAGTGTCTTTTTCTGTGTGACTTATTTCACTTAGAATCGTCGTACCTAAATCCACTCATCGTGCTGCTACTAGCCTTATGACGTGGATTTCATGGCTGAGTGATATTCCATTGTACAGGAGGACCACCACTTCTTTATCCATTTTTCTCTTTCCTAGGATATTTAAGGTGTAATGAAGTGGGGGTCTTGTCCACAGAGCAGCCCTAAACTTTGGGGTGCCTGTGTCTTGCTGATTTTTAGTTTTCCCAATTTATACGCCCATGAGTGGAAGTGCCCTATGCTCTCCAAGCTGTGTTTTTTAGATGTTTCAGAACACACCGTACACTTCTCCAGAGTGGCTGTTGGCAATTTACATCCCACCCATCAGCGTAGCAAGGCTCCCATTTCTCCATGGCCGGTCCTGCATTTCTGGTTTGGACACTTTTTTCCGCATGGCCCTTTTGCCCGCTGGGAAGCGAGACTTCTTTGGAGCGCTGATTGGCCTTTCCAGGTTGCTTGGTTGGCCAAAAAGGGCGTATGCGTTTTTTCCTGAATATATTCAGGAAAAAACGCATACGCCCTTTTTGGCCAAGGGCATCATTGTCCACGTTTTGCCGCTTTTCATGTGCTTTCAAGGCGATTCGAATCTACCTCCTGAAATCTGTTTCCTGCAATTCTGCCTTGCTTTCAAAGCCTCTTCGTTGCCTTCCCTTAATATATTTGTGGACGAGAGGTATCATTTAAAACTCTGCAGGTTTGTGAATTGCAGTGCCCCTGAGCTCCATTTTTCAACTCGCTTTTTTGGGAGCTGGCCGCAAAAGCGCAGGATTGCTTCAGGCCCTCTTCTGGTTCTGGGGGGCAGGCTGAGCTTGTGCTTAATTCTTCTTCCTGATGGGAAAATAGAGTGACCTGTGCCTGTCCCAACCCCTAGAGCTAGTCTCTCATTGGTTCCCCCTCTTCCCGTTCATCCTCAGGACAAATTGCAACCTGTACGGAACAGGAGGTTAAAGGTGCTGATTCTCCAAGGAGGGAGATGGCTAGTAAATCGGCTGGAATGGCGAACCCGAGCAAAGGAGATGAGAAATGAGGTGCGTTTTAGAAACCTTTCCCGATCACACGGTGTACCATCTTCTGGGTTTCTCATGCCTGTTTTCGACGTAGGAAGATGCCCTTGAACCTGGAGATTTGGGACCCATGGGATGGGTACCATGCAGTACTACTTGAAAGGGTCTGCGTTGGCTCACCCAACCTCACCGAACCTCTCAGCCCCAAGAGTGTCCACCCTTATGTCTCAATCAGCTGTGGGTCTAGATATGGTCAATCCAGGTTGCATCACAGCCCCTGAACGAATTTTGTAAGAATTTCTCTCTCTTTCACTGCCTTTGTTTCACGGGTTTTGAAAAGTAATTTATTTTTATAATGGGGTTTAGCTGCTTTTCACGGCTGTGTTTATGCCGCTTTACACCCCCTTGACTCACTTACAGAGAGATATCAATACATAGGTTTGAAGATTCTTACTAGTCAGATATATTCTTGTGCGGTGAATAGGGGGTGTTGAGTCCAGTTCACTGAAAAAGGAATAGGTCTTGTCTCTTACATATTGGGTTTATGGAACGGTATCGGAGCTAATTTGAAACCCTTGTTTTATGCATCACCCCACCTCCCCTTTCCCGTTCAGCAGCCATAGTGTGTTTTCTGAACGTGTGACTCTGTTCTGTTTTGTAATTCAGTTCAAGTGTAGCGGTTTTTACATTCCCTCTCTAAGTGATATCTTATGATAAGTGTCTTTTTCTGTGTGCCTTATTTCACTTAGAATCGTCGTACCTAAATCCACTCATCGTGCTGCTACTAGCCTTATGACGTGGATTTCATGGCTGAGTGATATTCCATTGTACATGAGGACCACCACTTCTTTATCCATTTTTCGCTTTCCTAGGATATTTAAGGTGTAATGAAGTGGGGGTTCTTGTCAACAGAGCAGCCCTAAACTTTGGGGTGCCTGTGTCTTGCTGATTTTTAGTTTTCCCAATTTATACGTCCATGAGTGGAAGTGCCCTATGCTCTCCAAGCTGTGTTTTTTAGATGTTTCAGAACACACCATACACTTCTCCAGAGTGGCTGTTGGCAATTTACATCCCACCCATCAGCGTAGCAAGGCTCCCATTTCTCCATGGCCGGTCCTGCATTTCTGGTTTGGACACTGTTTTCCGCATGGCCCTTTTGCCCGCTGGGAAGCGAGACTTCTTTGGAGCGCTGATTGGCCTTTCCAGGTTGCTTGGTTGGCCAAAAAGGGCGTATGCGTTTTTTCCTGAATATATTCAGGAAAAAACGCATACGCCCTTTTTGGCCAAGGGCATCATTGTCCACGTTTTGCCGCTTTTCATGTGCTTTCAAGGCGATTCGAATCTACCTCCTGAAATCTGTTTCCTGCAATTCTGCCTTGCTTTCAAAGCCTCTTCGTTGCCTTCCCTTAATATATTTGTGGACGAGAGGTATCATTTAAAACTCTGCAGGTTTGTGAATTGCAGTGCCCCTGAGCTCCATTTTTCAACTCGCTTTTTTGGGAGCTGGCCGCAAAAGCGCAGGATTGCTTCAGGCCCTCTTCTGGTTCTGGGGGGCAGGCTGAGCTTGTGCTTAATTCTTCTTCCTGATGGGAAAATAGAGTGACCTGTGCCTGTCCCAACCCCTAGAGCTAGTCTCTCATTGGTTCCCCCTCTTCCCGTTCATCCTCAGGACAAATTGCAACCTGTACGGAACAGGAGGTTAAAGGTGCTGATTCTCCAAGGAGGGAGATGGCTAGTAAATCGGCTGGAATGGCGAACCCGAGCAAAGGAGATGAGAAATGAGGTGCGTTTTAGAAACCTTTCCCGATCACACGGTGTACCATCTTCTGGGTTTCTCATGCCTGTTTTCGACGTAGGAAGATGCCCTTGAACCTGGAGATTTGGGACCCATGGGATGGGTACCATGCAGTATTACTTGAAAGGGTCTGCGTTGGCTCACCCAACCTCACCGAACCTCTCAGCCCCAAGAGTGTCCACCCTTATGTCTCAATCAGCTGTGGGTCTAGATATGGTCAATCCAGGTTGCATCACAGCCCCTGAACGAATTTTGTAAGAATTTCTCTCTCTTTCACTGCCTTTGTTTCACGGGTTTTGAAAAGTAATTTATTTTTATAATGGGGTTTAGCTGCTTTTCACGGCTGTGTTTATGCCGCTTTACACCCCCTTGACTCAATTACAGAGAGATATCAATACATAGGTTTGAAGATTCTTACTAGTCAGATATATTCTTGTACGGTGAATAGGGGGTGTTGAGTCCAGTTCACTGAAAAAGGAATAGGTCTTGTCTCTTACATATTGGGTTTATGGAACGGTATCGGAGCTAATTTGAAACCCTTGTTTTATGCATCACCCCACCTCACCTTTCCCGTTCAGCAGCCATAGTGTGTTTTCTGAACGTGTGACTCTGTTCTGTTTTGTAATTCAGTTCAAGTGTAGCGGTTTTTACATTCCCTCTCTAAGTGATATCTTATGATAAGTGTCTTTTTCTGTGTGCCTTATTTCACTTAGAATCTTCGTACCTAAATCCACTCATCGTGCTGCTACTAGCCTTATGACGTGGATTTCATGGCTGAGTGATATTCCATTGTACATGAGGACCACCACTTCTTTATCCATTTTTCTCTTTCCTAGGATATTTAAGGTGTAATGAAGTGGGGGTTCTTGTCCACAGAGCAGCCCTAAACTTTGGGGTGCCTGTGTCTTTCTGATTTTTAGTTTTCCCAATTTATACGCCCATGAGTGGAAGTGCCCTATGCTCTCCAAGCTGTGTTTTTTAGATGTTTCAGAACACACCGTACACTTCTCCAGAGTGGCTGTTGGCAATTTACATCCCACCCATCAGCGTAGCAAGGCTCCCATTTCTCCATGGCCGGTCCTGCATTTCTGGTTTGGACACTTTTTTCCGCATGGCCCTTTTGCCCGCTGGGAAGCGAGACTTCTTTGGAGCGCTGATTGGCCTTTCCAGGTTGCTTGGTTGGCCAAAAAGGGCGTATGCGTTTTTTCCTGAATATATTCAGGAAAAAACGCATACGCCCTTTTTGGCCAAGGGCATCATTGTCCACGTTTTGCCGCTTTTCATGTGCTTTCAAGGCGATTCGAATCTACCTCCTGAAATCTGTTTCCTGCAATTCTGCCTTGCTTTCAAAGCCTCTTCGTTGCCTTCCCTTAATATATTTGTGGACGAGAGGTATCATTTAAAACTCTGCAGGTTTGTGAATTGCAGTGCCCCTGAGCTCCATTTTTCAACTCGCTTTTTTGGGAGCTGGCCGCAAAAGCGCAGGATTGCTTCAGGCCCTCTTCTGGTTCTGGGGGGCAGGCTGAGCTTGTGCTTAATTCTTCTTCCTGATGGGAAAATAGAGTGACCTGTGCCTGTCCCAACCCCTAGAGCTAGTCTCTCATTGGTTCCCCCTCTTCCCGTTCATCCTCAGGACAAATTGCAACCTGTACGGAACAGGAGGTTAAAGGTGCTGATTCTCCAAGGAGGGAGATGGCTAGTAAATCGGCTGGAATGGCGAACCCGAGCAAAGGAGATGAGAAATGAGGTGCGTTTTAGAAACCTTTCCCGATCACACGGTGTACCATCTTCTGGGTTTCTCATGCCTGTTTTCGACGTAGGAAGATGCCCTTGAACCTGGAGATTTGGGACCCATGGGATGGGTACCATGCAGTATTACTTGAAAGGGTCTGCGTTGGCTCACCCAACCTCACCGAACCTCTCAGCCCCAAGAGTGTCCACCCTTATGTCTCAATCAGCTGTGGGTCTAGATATGGTCAATCCAGGTTGCATCACAGCCCCTGAACGAATTTTGTAAGAATTTCTCTCTCTTTCACTGCCTTTGTTTCACGGGTTTTGAAAAGTAATTTATTTTTATAATGGGGTTTAGCTGCTTTTCACGGCTGTGTTTATGCCGCTTTACACCCCCTTGACTCACTTACAGAGAGATATCAATACATAGGTTTGAAGATTCTTACTAGTCAGATATATTCTTGTGCGGTGAATAGGGGGTGTTGAGCCCAGTTCACTGAAAAAGGAATAGGTCTTGTCTCTTACATATTGGGTTTATGGAACGGTATCTGAGCTAATTTGAAACCCTTGTTTTATGCATCACCCCACCTCACCTTTCCCGTTCAGCAGCCATAGTGTGTTTCCTAAACGTGTGACTCTGTTCTGTTTTGCAATTCAGTTCAAGTGTAGCGGTTTTTACATTCCCTCTCTAAGTGATATCTTATGATAAGTGTCTTTTTCTGTGTGACTTATTTCACTTAGAATCGTCGTACCTAAATCCACTCATCGTGCTGCTACTAGCCTTATGACGTGGATTTCATGGCTGAGTGATATTCCATTGTACATGAGGACCACCACTTCTTTATCCATTTTTCTCTTTCCTAGGATATTTAAGGTGTAATGAAGTGGGGGTTCTTGTCCACAGAGCAGCCCTAAACTTTGGGGTGCCTGTGTCTTGCTGATTTTTAGTTTTCCCAATTTATACGCCCATGAGTGGAAGTGCCCTATGCTCTCCAAGCTGTGTTTTTTAGATGTTTCAGAACACACCGTACACTTCTCCAGAGTGGCTGTTGGCAATTTACATCCCACCCATCAGCGTAGCAAGGCTCCCATTTCTCCATGGCCGGTCCTGCATTTCTGGTTTGGACACTGTTTTCCGCATGGCCCTTTTGCCCGCTGGGAAGCGAGACTTCTTTGGAGCGCTGATTGGCCTTTCCAGGTTGCTTGGTTGGCCAAAAAGGGCGTATGCGTTTTTTCCTGAATATATTCAGGAAAAAACGCATACGCCCTTTTTGGCCAAGGGCATCATTGTCCACGTTTTGCCGCTTTTCATGTGCTTTCAAGGCGATTCGAATCTACCTCCTGAAATCTGTTTCCTGCAATTCTGCCTTGCTTTCAAAGCCTCTTCGTTGCCTTCCCTTAATATATTTGTGGACGAGAGGTATCATTTAAAACTCTGCAGGTTTGTGAATTGCAGTGCCCCTGAGCTCCATTTTTCAACTCGCTTTTTTGGGAGCTGGCCGCAAAAGCGCAGGATTGCTTCAGGCCCTCTTCTGGTTCTGGGGGGCAGGCTGAGCTTGTGCTTAATTCTTCTTCCTGATGGGAAAATAGAGTGACCTGTGCCTGTCCCAACCCCTAGAGCTAGTCTCTCATTGGTTCCCCCTCTTCCCGTTCATCCTCAGGACAAATTGCAACCTGTACGGAACAGGAGGTTAAAGGTGCTGATTCTCCAAGGAGGGAGATGGCTAGTAAATCGGCTGGAATGGCGAACCCGAGCAAAGGAGATGAGAAATGAGGTGCGTTTTAGAAACCTTTCCCGATCACACGGTGTACCATCTTCTGGGTTTCTCATGCCTGTTTTCGACGTAGGAAGATGCCCTTGAACCTGGAGATTTGGGACCCATGGGATGGGTACCATGCAGTACTACTTGAAAGGGTCTGCGTTGGCTCACCCAACCTCACCGAACCTCTCAGCCCCAAGAGTGTCCACCCTTATGTCTCAATCAGCTGTGGGTCTAGATATGGTCAATCCAGGTTGCATCACAGCCCCTGAACGAATTTTGTAAGAATTTCTCTCTCTTTCACTGCCTTTGTTTCACGGGTTTTGAAAAGTAATTTATTTTTATAATGGGGTTTAGCTGCTTTTCACGGCTGTGTTTATGCCGCTTTACACCCCCTTGACTCACTTACAGAGAGATATCAATACATAGGTTTGAAGATTCTTACTAGTCAGATATATTCTTGTGCGGTGAATAGGGGGTGTTGAGTCCAGTTCACTGAAAAAGGAATAGGTCTTGTCTCTTACATATTGGGTTTATGGAACGGTATCGGAGCTAATTTGAAACCCTTGTTTTATGCATCACCCCACCTCACCTTTCCCGTTCAGCAGCCATAGTGTGTTTCCTAAACGTGTGACTCTGTTCTGTTTTGTAATTCAGTTCAAGTGTAGCGGTTTTTACATTCCCTCTCTAAGTGATATCTTATGATAAGTGTCTTTTTCTGTGTGACTTATTTCACTTAGAATCGTCGTACCTAAATCCACTCATCGTGCTGCTACTAGCCTTATGACGTGGATTTCATGGCTGAGTGATATTCCATTGTACATGAGGACCACAACTTCTTTATCCATTTTTCTCTTTCCTAGGATATTTAAGGTGTAATGAAGTGGGGGTTCTTGTCAACAGAGCAGCCCTAAACTTTGGGGTGCCTGTGTCTTGCTGATTTTTAGTTTTCCCAATTTATACGCCCATGAGTGGAAGTGCCCTATGCTCTCCAAGCTGTGTTTTTTAGATGTTTCAGAACACACCGTACACTTCTCCAGAGTGGCTGTTGGCAATTTACATCCCACCCATCAGCGTAGCAAGGCTCCCATTTCTCCATGGCCGGTCCTGCATTTCTGGTTTGGACACTTTTTTCCGCATGGCCCTTTTGCCCGCTGGGAAGCGAGACTTCTTTGGAGCGCTGATTGGCCTTTCCAGGTTGCTTGGTTGGCCAAAAAGGGCGTATGCGTTTTTTCCTGAATATATTCAGGAAAAAACGCATACGCCCTTTTTGGCCAAGGGCTTCATTGTCCACGTTTTGCCGCTTTTCATGTGCTTTCAAGGCGATTCGAATCTACCTCCTGAAATCTGTTTCCTGCAATTCTGCCTTGCTTTCAAAGCCTCTTCGTTGCCTTCCCTTAATATATTTGTGGACGAGAGGTATCATTTAAAACTCTGCAGGTTTGTGAATTGCAGTGCCCCTGAGCTCCATTTTTCAACTCGCTTTTTTGGGAGCTGGCCGCAAAAGCGCAGGATTGCTTCAGGCCCTCTTCTGGTTCTGGGGGGCAGGCTGAGCTTGTGCTTAATTCTTCTTCCTGATGGGAAAATAGAGTGACCTGTGCCTGTCCCAACACCTAGAGCTAGTCTCTCATTGGTTCCCCCTCTTCCCGTTCATCCTCAGGACAAATTGCAACCTGTACGGAACAGGAGGTTAAAGGTGCTGATTCTCCAAGGAGGGAGATGGCTAGTAAATCGGCTGGAATGGCGAACCCGAGCAAAGGAGATGAGAAATGAGGTGCGTTTTAGAAACCTTTCCCGATCACACGGTGTACCATCTTCTGGGTTTCTCATGCCTGTTTTCGACGTAGGAAGATGCCCTTGAACCTGGAGATTTGGGACCCATGGGATGGGTACCATGCAGTACTACTTGAAAGGGTCTGCGTTGGCTCACCCAACCTCACCGAACCTCTCAGCCCCAAGAGTGTCCACCCTTATGTCTCAATCAGCTGTGGGTCTAGATATGGTCAATCCAGGTTGCATCACAGCCCCTGAACGAATTTTGTAAGAATTTCTCTCTCTTTCACTGCCTTTGTTTCACGGGTTTTGAAAAGTAATTTATTTTTATAATGGGGTTTAGCTGCTTTTCACGGCTGTGTTTATGCCGCTTTACACCCCCTTGACTCACTTACAGAGAGATATCAATACATAGGTTTGAAGATTCTTCCTAGTCAGATATATTCTTGTGCGGTGAATAGGGGGTGTTGAGTCCAGTTCACTGAAAAAGGAATAGGTCTTGTCTCTTACATATTGGGTTTATGGAACGGTATCGGAGCTAATTTGAAACCCTTGTTTTATGCATCACCCCACCTCACCTTTCCCGTTCAGCAGCCATAGTGTGTTTCCTAAACGTGTGACTCTGTTCTGTTTTGTAATTCAGTTCAAGTGTAGCGGGTTTTACATTCCCTCTCGAAGTGATATCTTATGATAAGTGTCTTTTTCTGTGTGACTTATTTCACTTAGAATCGTCGTACCTAAATCCACTCATCGTGCTGCTACTAGCCTTATGACGTGGATTTCATGGCTGAGTGATATTCCATTGTACATGAGGACCACAACTTCTTTATCCATTTTTCTCTTTCCTAGGATATTTAAGGTGTAATGAAGTGGGGGTTCTTGTCAACAGAGCAGCCCTAAACTTTGGGGTGCCTGTGTCTTGCTGATTTTTAGTTTTCCCAATTTATACGCCCATGAGTGGAAGTGCCCTATGCTCTCCAAGCTGTGTTTTTTAGATGTTTCAGAACACACCGTACACTTCTCCAGAGTGGCTGTTGGCAATTTACATCCCACCCATCAGCGTAGCAAGGCTCCCATTTCTCCATGGCCGGTCCTGCATTTCTGGTTTGGACACTGTTTTCCGCATGGCCCTTTTGCCCGCTGGGAAGCGAGACTTCTTTGGAGCGCTGATTGGCCTTTCCAGGTTGCTTGGTTGGCCAAAAAGGGCGTATGCGTTTTTTCCTGAATATATTCAGGAAAAAACGCATACGCCCTTTTTGGCCAAGGGCATCATTGTCCACGTTTTGCCGCTTTTCATGTGCTTTCAAGGCGATTCGAATCTACCTCCTGAAATCTGTTTCCTGCAATTCTGCCTTGCTTTCAAAGCCTCTTCGTTGCCTTCCCTTAATATATTTGTGGACGAGAGGTATCATTTAAAACTCTGCAGGTTTGTGAATTGCAGTGCCCCTGAGCTCCATTTTTCAACTCGCTTTTTTGGGAGCTGGCCGCAAAAGCGCAGGATTGCTTCAGGCCCTCTTCTGGTTCTGGGGGGCAGGCTGAGCTTGTGCTTAATTCTTCTTCCTGATGGGAAAATAGAGTGACCTGTGCCTGTCCCAACACCTAGAGCTAGTCTCTCATTGGTTCCCCCTCTTCCCCTTCATCCTCAGGACAAATTGCAACCTGTACGGAACAGGAGGTTAAAGGTGCTGATTCTCCAAGGAGGGAGATGGCTAGTAAATCGGCTGGAATGGCGAACCCGAGCAAAGGAGATGAGAAATGAGGTGCGTTTTAGAAACCTTTCCCGATCACACGGTGTACCATCTTCTGGGTTTCTCATGCCTGTTTTCGACGTAGGAAGATGCCCTTGAACCTGGAGATTTGGGACCCATGGGATGGGTACCATGCAGTATTACTTGAAAGGGTCTGCGTTGGCTCACCCAACCTCACCGAACCTCTCAGCCCCAAGAGTGTCCACCCTTATGTCTCAATCAGCTGTGGGTCTAGATATGGTCAATCCAGGTTGCATCACAGCCCCTGAACGAATTTTGTAAGAATTTCTCTCTCTTTCACTGCCTTTGTTTCACGGGTTTTGAAAAGTAATTTATTTTTATAATGGGGTTTAGCTGCTTTTCACGGCTGTGTTTATGCCGCTTTACACCCCCTTGACTCACTTACAGAGAGATATCAATACATAGGTTTGAAGATTCTTACTAGTCAGATATATTCTTGTGCGGTGAATAGGGGGTGTTGAGCCCAGTTCACTGAAAAAGGAATAGGTCTTGTCTCTTACATATTGGGTTTATGGAACGGTATCGGAGCTAATTTGAAACCCTTGTTTTATGCATCACCCCACCTCACCTTTCCCGTTCAGCAGCCATAGTGTGTTTCCTAAACGTGTGACTCTGTTCTGTTTTGCAATTCAGTTCAAGTGTAGCGGTTTTTACATTCCCTCTCTAAGTGATATCTTATGATAAGTGTCTTTTTCTGTGTGACTTATTTCACTTAGAATCGTCGTACCTAAATCCACTCATCGTGCTGCTACTAGCCTTATGACGTGGATTTCATGGCTGAGTGATATTCCATTGTACATGAGGACCACAACTTCTTTATCCATTTTTCTCTTTCCTAGGATATTTAAGGTGTAATGAAGTGGGGGTTCTTGTCAACAGAGCAGACCTAAACTTTGGGGTGCCTGTGTCTTGCTGATTTTTAGTTTTCCCAATTTATACGCCCATGAGTGGAAGTGCCCTATGCTCTCCAAGCTGTGTTTTTTAGATGTTACAGAACACACCGTACACTTCTCCAGAGTGGCTGTTGGCAATTTACATCCCACCCATCAGCGTAGCAAGGCTCCCATTTCTCCATGGCCGGTCCTGCATTTCTAGTTTGGACACTTTTTTCCGCATGGCC
Source organism: Balaenoptera acutorostrata (assembly GCF_949987535.1). NCBI lineage: Eukaryota > Metazoa > Chordata > Mammalia > Artiodactyla > Balaenopteridae > Balaenoptera > Balaenoptera acutorostrata. The sequence continues at coordinate 242,333 of NW_026645791.1, read as the reverse complement.
CTTTTGCCCGCTGGGAAGCGAGACTTCTTTGGAGCGCTGATTGGCCTTTCCAGGTTGCTTGGTTGGCCAAAAAGGGCGTATGCGTTTTTTCCTGAATATATTCAGGAAAAAACGCATACGCCCTTTTTGGCCAAGGGCATCATTGTCCACGTTTTGCCGCTTTTCATGTGCTTTCAAGGCGATTCGAATCTACCTCCTGAAATCTGTTTCCTGCAATTCTGCCTTGCTTTCAAAGCCTCTTCGTTGCCTTCCCTTAATATATTTGTGGACGAGAGGTATCATTTAAAACTCTGCAGGTTTGTGAATTGCAGTGCCCCTGAGCTCCATTTTTCAACTCGCTTTTTTGGGAGCTGGCCGCAAAAGCGCAGGATTGCTTCAGGCCCTCTTCTGCTTCTGGGGGGCAGGCTGAGCTTGTGCTTAATTCTTCTTCCTGATGGGAAAATAGAGTGACCTGTGCCTGTCCCAACCCCTAGAGCTAGTCTCTCATTGGTTCCCCCTCTTCCCGTTCATCCTCAGGACAAATTGCAACCTGTACGGAACAGGAGGTTAAAGGTGCTGATTCTCCAAGGAGGGAGATGGCTAGTAAATCGGCTGGAATGGCGAACCCGAGCAAAGGAGATGAGAAATGAGGTGCGTTTTAGAAACCTTTCCCGATCACACGGTGTACCATCTTCTGGGTTTCTCATGCCTGTTTTCGACGTAGGAAGATGCCCTTGAACCTGGAGATTTGGGACCCATGGGATGGGTACCATGCAGTATTACTTGAAAGGGTCTGCGTTGGCTCACCCAACCTCACCGAACCTCTCAGCCCCAAGAGTGTCCACCCTTATGTCTCAATCAGCTGTGGGTCTAGATATGGTCAATCCAGGTTGCATCACAGCCCCTGAACGAATTTTGTAAGAATTTCTCTCTCTTTCACTGTCTTTGTTTCACGGGTTTTGAAAAGTAATTTATTTTTATAATGGGGTTTAGCTGCTTTTCACGGCTGTGTTTATGCCGCTTTACACCCCCTTGACTCACTTACAGAGAGATATCAATACATAGGTTTGAAGATTCTTACTAGTCAGATATATTCTTGTGCGGTGAATAGGGGGTGTTGAGTCCAGTTCACTGAAAAAGGAATAGGTCTTGTCTCTTACATATTGGGTTTATGGAACGGTATCTGAGCTAATTTGAAACCCTTGTTTTATGCATCACCCCACCTCACCTTGCCCGTTCACCAGCCATAGTGTGTTTCCTAAACGTGTGACTCTGTTCTGTTTTGTAATTCAGTTCAAGTGTAGCGGTTTTTACATTCCCTCTAGAAGTGATATCTTATGATAAGTGTCTTTTTCTGTGTGACTTATTTCACTTAGAATCGTCGTACCTAAATCCACTCATCGTGCTGCTACTAGCCTTATGACGTGGATTTCATGGCTGAGTGATATTCCATTGTACATGAGGACCACAAATTCTTTATCCATTTTTCGCTTTCCTAGGATACTTAAGGTGTAATGAAGTGGGGGTTCTTGTCAACAGAGCAGCCCTAAACTTTGGGGTGACTGTGTCTTGCTGATTTTTAGTTTTCCCAATTTATACGCCCATGAGTGGAAGTGCCCTATGCTCTCCAAGCTGTGTTTTTTAGATGTTTCAGAACACACCGTACACTTCTCCAGAGTGGCTGTTGGCAATTTACATCCCACCCATCAGCGTAGCAAGGCTCCCATTTCTCCATGGCCGGTCCTGCATTTCTGGTTTGGACACTGTTTTCCGCATGGCCCTTTTGCCCGCTGGGAAGCGAGACTTCTTTGGAGCGCTGATTGGCCTTTCCAGGTTGCTTGGTTGGCCAAAAAGGGCGTATGCGTTTTTTCCTGAATATATTCAGGAAAAAACGCATACGCCCTTTTTGGCCAAGGGCATCATTGTCCACGTTTTGCCGCTTTTCATGTGCTTTCAAGGCGATTCGAATCTACCTCCTGAAATCTGTTTCCTGCAATTCTGCCTTGCTTTCAAAGCCTCTTCGTTGCCTTCCCTTAATATATTTGTGGACGAGAGGTATCATTTAAAACTCTGCAGGTTTGTGAATTGCAGTGCCCCTGAGCTCCATTTTTCAACTCGCTTTTTTGGGAGCTGGCCGCAAAAGCGCAGGATTGCTTCAGGCCCTCTTCTGGTTCTGGGGGGCAGGCTGAGCTTGTGCTTAATTCTTCTTCCTGATGGGAAAATAGAGTGACCTGTGCCTGTCCCAACCCCTAGAGCTAGTCTCTCATTGGTTCCCCCTCTTCCCGTTCATCCTCAGGACAAATTGCAACCTGTACGGAACAGGAGGTTAAAGGTGCTGATTCTCCAAGGAGGGAGATGGCTAGTAAATCGGCTGGAATGGCGAACCCGAGCAAAGGAGATGAGAAATGAGGTGCGTTTTAGAAACCTTTCCCGATCACACGGTGTACCATCTTCTGGGTTTCTCATGCCTGTTTTCGACGTAGGAAGATGCCCTTGAACCTGGAGATTTGGGACCCATGGGATGGGTACCATGCAGTATTACTTGAAAGGGTCTGCGTTGGCTCACCCAACCTCACCGAACCTCTCAGCCCCAAGAGTGTCCACCCTTATGTCTCAATCAGCTGTGGGTCTAGATATGGTCAATCCAGGTTGCATCACAGCCCCTGAACGAATTTTGTAAGAATTTCTCTCTCTTTCACTGTCTTTGTTTCACGGGTTTTGAAAAGTAATTTATTTTTATAATGGGGTTTAGCTGCTTTTCACGGCTGTGTTTATGCCGCTTTACACCCCCTTGACTCACTTACAGAGAGATATCAATACATAGGTTTGAAGATTCTTACTAGTCAGATATATTCTTGTGCGGTGAATAGGGGGTGTTGAGTCCAGTTCACTGAAAAAGGAATAGGTCTTGTCTCTTACATATTGGGTTTATGGAACGGTATCTGAGCTAATTTGAAACCCTTGTTTTATGCATCACCCCACCTCACCTTGCCCGTTCACCAGCCATAGTGTGTTTCCTAAACGTGTGACTCTGTTCTGTTTTGTAATTCAGTTCAAGTGTAGCGGTTTTTACATTCCCTCTAGAAGTGATATCTTATGATAAGTGTCTTTTTCTGTGTGACTTATTTCACTTAGAATCGTCGTACCTAAATCCACTCATCGTGCTGCTACTAGCCTTATGACGTGGATTTCATGGCTGAGTGATATTCCATTGTACATGAGGACCACAAATTCTTTATCCATTTTTCGCTTTCCTAGGATACTTAAGGTGTAATGAAGTGGGGGTTCTTGTCAACAGAGCAGCCCTAAACTTTGGGGTGCCTGTGTCTTGCTGATTTTTAGTTTTCCCAATTTATACGCCCATGAGTGGAAGTGCCCTATGCTCTCCAAGCTGTGTTTTTTAGATGTTTCAGAACACACCGTACACTTCTCCAGAGTGGCTGTTGGCAATTTACATCCCACCCATCAGCGTAGCAAGGCTCCCATTTCTCCATGGCCGGTCCTGCATTTCTGGTTTGGACACTTTTTTCCGCATGGCCCTTTTGCCCGCTGGGAAGCGAGACTTCTTTGGAGCGCTGATTGGCCTTTCCAGGTTGCTTGGTTGGCCAAAAAGGGCGTATGCGTTTTTTCCTGAATATATTCAGGAAAAAACGCATACGCCCTTTTTGGCCAAGGGCATCATTGTCCACGTTTTGCCGCTTTTCATGTGCTTTCAAGGCGATTCGAATCTACCTCCTGAAATCTGTTTCCTGCAATTCTGCCTTGCTTTCAAAGCCTCTTCGTTGCCTTCCCTTAATATATTTGTGGACGAGAGGTATCATTTAAAACTCTGCAGGTTTGTGAATTGCAGTGCCCCTGAGCTCCATTTTTCAACTCGCTTTTTTGGGAGCTGGCCGCAAAAGCGCAGGATTGCTTCAGGCCCTCTTCTGGTTCTGGGGGGCAGGCTGAGCTTGTGCTTAATTCTTCTTCCTGATGGGAAAATAGAGTGACCTGTGCCTGTCCCAACACCTAGAGCTAGTCTCTCATTGGTTCCCCCTCTTCCCGTTCATCCTCAGGACAAATTGCAACCTGTATGGAACAGGAGGTTAAAGGTGCTGATTCTCCAAGGAGGGAGATGGCTAGTAAATCGGCTGGAATGGCAAACCCGAGCAAAGGAGATGAGAAATGAGGTGCGTTTTAGAAACCTTTCCCGATCACACGGTGTACCATCTTCTGGGTTTCTCATGCCTGTTTTCGACGTAGGAAGATGCCCTTGAACCTGGAGATTTGGGACCCATGGGATGGGTACCATGCAGTATTACTTGAAAGGGTCTGCGTTGGCTCACCCAACCTCACCGAACCTCTCAGCCCCAAGAGTGTCCACCCTTATGTCTCAATCAGCTGTGGGTCTAGATATGGTCAATCCAGGTTGCATCACAGCCCCTGAACGAATTTTGTAAGAATTTCTCTCTCTTTCACTGTCTTTGTTTCACGGGTTTTGAAAAGTAATTTATTTTTATAATGGGGTTTAGCTGCTTTTCACGGCTGTGTTTATGCCGCTTTACACCCCCTTGACTCACTTACAGAGAGATATCAATACATAGGTTTGAAGATTCTTACTAGTCAGATATATTCTTGTGCGGTGAATAGGGGGTGTTGAGACCAGTTCACTGAAAAAGGAATAGGTCTTGTCTCTTACATATTGGGTTTATGGAACGGTATCTGAGCTAATTTGAAACCCTTGTTTTATGCATCACCCCACCTCACCTTTCCCGTTCAGCAGCCATAGTGTGTTTCCTAAATGTGTGACTCTGTTCTGTTTTGCAATTCAGTTCAAGTGTAGCGGGTTTTACATTCCCTCTAGAAGTGATATCTTATGATAAGTGTCTTTTTCTGTGTGACTTATTTCACTTAGAATCGTCGTACCTAAATCCACTCATCGTGCTGCTACTAGCCTTATGACGTTGATTTCATGGCTGAGTGATATTCCATTGTACATGAGGACCACAACTTCTTTATCCATTTTTCTCTTTCCTAGGATATTTAAGGTGTAATGAAGTGGGGGTTCTTGTCAACAGAGCAGCCCTAAACTTTGGGGTGCCTGTGTCTTGCTGATTTTTAGTTTTCCCAATTTATACGCCCATGAGTGGAAGTGCCCTATGCTCTCCAAGCTGTGTTTTTTAGATGTTTCAGAACACACCGTACACTTCTCCAGAGTGGCTGTTGGCAATTTACATCCCACCCATCAGCGTAGCAAGGCTCCCATTTCTCCATGGCCGGTCCTGCATTTCTGGTTTGGACACTTTTTTCCGCATGGCCCTTTTGCCCGCTGGGAAGCGAGACTTCTTTGGAGCGCTGATTGGCCTTTCCAGGTTGCTTGGTTGGCCAAAAAGGGCGTATGCGTTTTTTCCTGAATATATTCAGGAAAAAACGCATACGCCCTTTTTGGCCAAGGGCATCATTGTCCACGTTTTGCCGCTTTTCATGTGCTTTCAAGGCGATTCGAATCTACCTCCTGAAATCTGTTTCCTGCAATTCTGCCTTGCTTTCAAAGCCTCTTCGTTGCCTTCCCTTAATATATTTGTGGACGAGAGGTATCATTTAAAACTCTGCAGGTTTGTGAATTGCAGTGCCCCTGAGCTCCATTTTTCAACTCGCTTTTTTGGGAGCTGGCCGCAAAAGCGCAGGATTGCTTCAGGCCCTCTTCTGGTTCTGGGGGGCAGGCTGAGCTTGTGCTTAATTCTTCTTCCTGATGGGAAAATAGAGTGACCTGTGCCTGTCCCAACACCTAGAGCTAGTCTCTCATTGGTTCCCCCTCTTCCCGTTCATCCTCAGGACAAATTGCAACCTGTACGGAACAGGAGGTTAAAGGTGCTGATTCTCCAAGGAGGGAGATGGCTAGTAAATCGGCTGGAATGGCGAACCCGAGCAAAGGAGATGAGAAATGAGGTGCGTTTTAGAAACCTTTCCCGATCACACGGTGTACCATCTTCTGGGTTTCTCATGCCTGTTTTCGACGTAGGAAGATGCCCTTGAACCTGGAGATTTGGGACCCATGGGATGGGTACCATGCAGTACTACTTGAAAGGGTCTGCGTTGGCTCACCCAACCTCACCGAACCTCTCAGCCCCAAGAGTGTCCACCCTTATGTCTCAATCAGCTGTGGGTCTAGATATGGTCAATCCAGGTTGCATCACAGCCCCTGAACGAATTTTGTAAGAATTTCTCTCTCTTTCACTGCCTTTGTTTCACGGGTTTTGAAAAGTAATTTATTTTTATAATGGGGTTTAGCTGCTTTTCACGGCTGTGTTTATGCCGCTTTACACCCCCTTGACTCACTTACAGAGAGATATCAATACATAGGTTTGAAGATTCTTACTAGTCAGATATATTCTTGTGCGGTGAATAGGGGGTGTTGAGTCCAGTTCACTGAAAAAGGAATAGGTCTTGTCTCTTACATATTGGGTTTATGGAACGGTATCGGAGCTAATTTGAAACCCTTGTTTTATGCATCACCCCACCTCACCTTTCCCGTTCAGCAGCCATAGTGTGTTTCCTAAACGTGTGACTCTGTTCTGTTTTGTAATTCAGTTCAAGTGTAGCGGTTTTTACATTCCCTCTCTAAGTGATATCTTATGATAAGTGTCTTTTTCTGTGTGACTTATTTCACTTAGAATCGTCGTACCTAAATCCACTCATCGTGCTGCTACTAGCCTTATGACGTTGATTTCATGGCTGAGTGATATTCCATTGTACATGAGGACCACCACTTCTTTATCCATTTTTCTCTTTCCTAGGATATTTAAGGTGTAATGAAGTGGGGGTTCTTGTCCACAGAGCAGCCCTAAACTTTGGGGTGCCTGTGTCTTGCTGATTTTTAGTTTTCCCAATTTATACGCCCATGAGTGGAAGTGCCCTATGCTCTCCAAGCTGTGTTTTTTAGATGTTTCAGAACACACCGTACACTTCTCCAGAGTGGCTGTTGGCAATTTACATCCCACCCATCAGCGTAGCAAGGCTCCCATTTCTCCATGGCCGGTCCTGCATTTCTGGTTTGGACACTTTTTTCCGCATGGCCCTTTTGCCCGCTGGGAAGCGAGACTTCTTTGGAGCGCTGATTGGCCTTTCCAGGTTGCTTGGTTGGCCAAAAAGGGCGTATGCGTTTTTTCCTGAATATATTCAGGAAAAAACGCATACGCCCTTTTTGGCCAAGGGCATCATTGTCCACGTTTTGCCGCTTTTCATGTGCTTTCAAGGCGATTCGAATCTACCTCCTGAAATCTGTTTCCTGCAATTCTGCCTTGCTTTCAAAGCCTCTTCGTTGCCTTCCCTTAATATATTTGTGGACGAGAGGTATCATTTAAAACTCTGCAGGTTTGTGAATTGCAGTGCCCCTGAGCTCCATTTTTCAACTCGCTTTTTTGGGAGCTGGCCGCAAAAGCGCAGGATTGCTTCAGGCCCTCTTCTGCTTCTGGGGGGCAGGCTGAGCTTGTGCTTAATTCTTCTTCCTGATGGGAAAATAGAGTGACCTGTGCCTGTCCCAACCCCTAGAGCTAGTCTCTCATTGGTTCCCCCTCTTCCCGTTCATCCTCAGGACAAATTGCAACCTGTACGGAACAGGAGGTTAAAGGTGCTGATTCTCCAAGGAGGGAGATGGCTAGTAAATCGGCTGGAATGGCGAACCCGAGCAAAGGAGATGAGAAATGAGGTGCGTTTTAGAAACCTTTCCCGATCACACGGTGTACCATCTTCTGGGTTTCTCATGCCTGTTTTCGACGTAGGAAGATGCCCTTGAACCTGGAGATTTGGGACCCATGGGATGGGTACCATGCAGTACTACTTGAAAGGGTCTGCGTTGGCTCACCCAACCTCACCGAACCTCTCAGCCCCAAGAGTGTCCACCCTTATGTCTCAATCAGCTGTGGGTCTAGATATGGTCAATCCAGGTTGCATCACAGCCCCTGAACGAATTTTGTAAGAATTTCTCTCTCTTTCACTGCCTTTGTTTCACGGGTTTTGAAAAGTAATTTATTTTTATAATGGGGTTTAGCTGCTTTTCACGGCTGTGTTTATGCCGCTTTACACCCCCTTGACTCACTTACAGAGAGATATCAATACATAGGTTTGAAGATTCTTACTAGTCAGATATATTCTTGTGCGGTGAATAGGGGGTGTTGAGTCCAGTTCACTGAAAAAGGAATAGGTCTTGTCTCTTACATATTGGGTTTATGGAACGGTATCGGAGCTAATTTGAAACCCTTGTTTTATGCATCACCCCACCTCACCTTTCCCGTTCAGCAGCCATAGTGTGTTTTCTGAACGTGTGACTCTGTTCTGTTTTGTAATTCAGTTCAAGTGTAGCGGTTTTTACATTCCCTCTCTAAGTGATATCTTATGATAAGTGTCTTTTTCTGTGTGCCTTATTTCACTTAGAATCGTCGTACCTAAATCCACTCATCGTGCTGCTACTAGCCTTATGACGTGGATTTCATGGCTGAGTGATATTCCATTGTACATGAGGACCACCACTTCTTTATCCATTTTTCGCTTTCCTAGGATATTTAAGGTGTAATGAAGTGGGGGTTCTTGTCAACAGAGCAGCCCTAAACTTTGGGGTGCCTGTGTCTTGCTGATTTTTAGTTTTCCCAATTTATACGCCCATGAGTGGAAGTGCCCTATGCTCTCCAAGCTGTGTTTTTTAGATGTTTCAGAACACACCGTACACTTCTCCAGAGTGGCTGTTGGCAATTTACATCCCACCCATCAGCGTAGCAAGGCTCCCATTTCTCCATGGCCGGTCCTGCATTTCTGGTTTGGACACTTTTTTCCGCATGGCCCTTTTGCCCGCTGGGAAGCGAGACTTCTTTGGAGCGCTGATTGGCCTTTCCAGGTTGCTTGGTTGGCCAAAAAGGGCGTATGCGTTTTTTCCTGAATATATTCAGGAAAAAACGCATACGCCCTTTTTGGCCAAGGGCATCATTGTCCACGTTTTGCCGCTTTTCATGTGCTTTCAAGGCGATTCGAATCTACCTCCTGAAATCTGTTTCCTGCAATTCTGCCTTGCTTTCAAAGCCTCTTCGTTGCCTTCCCTTAATATATTTGTGGACGAGAGGTATCATTTAAAACTCTGCAGGTTTGTGAATTGCAGTGCCCCTGAGCTCCATTTTTCAACTCGCTTTTTTGGGAGCTGGCCGCAAAAGCGCAGGATTGCTTCAGGCCCTCTTCTGGTTCTGGGGGGCAGGCTGAGCTTGTGCTTAATTCTTCTTCCTGATGGGAAAATAGAGTGACCTGTGCCTGTCCCAACCCCTAGAGCTAGTCTCTCATTGGTTCCCCCTCTTCCCGTTCATCCTCAGGACAAATTGCAACCTGTACGGAACAGGAGGTTAAAGGTGCTGATTCTCCAAGGAGGGAGATGGCTAGTAAATCGGCTGGAATGGCGAACCCGAGCAAAGGAGATGAGAAATGAGGTGCGTTTTAGAAACCTTTCCCGATCACACGGTGTACCATCTTCTGGGTTTCTCATGCCTGTTTTCGACGTAGGAAGATGCCCTTGAACCTGGAGATTTGGGACCCATGGGATGGGTACCATGCAGTATTACTTGAAAGGGTCTGCGTTGGCTCACCCAACCTCACCGAACCTCTCAGCCCCAAGAGTGTCCACCCTTATGTCTCAATCAGCTGTGGGTCTAGATATGGTCAATCCAGGTTGCATCACAGCCCCTGAACGAATTTTGTAAGAATTTCTCTCTCTTTCACTGTCTTTGTTTCACGGGTTTTGAAAAGTAATTTATTTTTATAATGGGGTTTAGCTGCTTTTCACGGCTGTGTTTATGCCGCTTTACACCCCCTTGACTCACTTACAGAGAGATATCAATACATAGGTTTGAAGATTCTTACTAGTCAGATATATTCTTGTGCGGTGAATAGGGGGTGTTGAGTCCAGTTCACTGAAAAAGGAATAGGTCTTGTCTCTTACATATTGGGTTTATGGAACGGTATCTGAGCTAATTTGAAACCCTTGTTTTATGCATCACCCCACCTCACCTTGCCCGTTCACCAGCCATAGTGTGTTTCCTAAACGTGTGACTCTGTTCTGTTTTGTAATTCAGTTCAAGTGTAGCGGTTTTTACATTCCCTCTAGAAGTGATATCTTATGATAAGTGTCTTTTTCTGTGTGACTTATTTCACTTAGAATCGTCGTACCTAAATCCACTCATCGTGCTGCTACTAGCCTTATGACGTGGATTTCATGGCTGAGTGATATTCCATTGTACATGAGGACCACAAATTCTTTATCCATTTTTCGCTTTCCTAGGATACTTAAGGTGTAATGAAGTGGGGGTTCTTGTCAACAGAGCAGCCCTAAACTTTGGGGTGCCTGTGTCTTGCTGATTTTTAGTTTTCCCAATTTATACGCCCATGAGTGGAAGTGCCCTATGCTCTCCAAGCTGTGTTTTTTAGATGTTTCAGAACACACCGTACACTTCTCCAGAGTGGCTGTTGGCAATTTACATCCCACCCATCAGCGTAGCAAGGCTCCCATTTCTCCATGGCCGGTCCTGCATTTCTGGTTTGGACACTTTTTTCCGCATGGCCCTTTTGCCCGCTGGGAAGCGAGACTTCTTTGGAGCGCTGATTGGCCTTTCCAGGTTGCTTGGTTGGCCAAAAAGGGCGTATGCGTTTTTTCCTGAATATATTCAGGAAAAAACGCATACGCCCTTTTTGGCCAAGGGCATCATTGTCCACGTTTTGCCGCTTTTCATGTGCTTTCAAGGCGATTCGAATCTACCTCCTGAAATCTGTTTCCTGCAATTCTGCCTTGCTTTCAAAGCCTCTTCGTTGCCTTCCCTTAATATATTTGTGGACGAGAGGTATCATTTAAAACTCTGCAGGTTTGTGAATTGCAGTGCCCCTGAGCTCCATTTTTCAACTCGCTTTTTTGGGAGCTGGCCGCAAAAGCGCAGGATTGCTTCAGGCCCTCTTCTGGTTCTGGGGGGCAGGCTGAGCTTGTGCTTAATTCTTCTTCCTGATGGGAAAATAGAGTGACCTGTGCCTGTCCCAACCCCTAGAGCTAGTCTCTCATTGGTTCCCCCTCTTCCCGTTCATCCTCAGGACAAATTGCAACCTGTACGGAACAGGAGGTTAAAGGTGCTGATTCTCCAAGGAGGGAGATGGCTAGTAAATCGGCTGGAATGGCGAACCCGAGCAAAGGAGATGAGAAATGAGGTGCGTTTTAGAAACCTTTCCCGATCACACGGTGTACCATCTTCTGGGTTTCTCATGCCTGTTTTCGACGTAGGAAGATGCCCTTGAACCTGGAGATTTGGGACCCATGGGATGGGTACCATGCAGTACTACTTGAAAGGGTCTGCGTTGGCTCACCCAACCTCACCGAACCTCTCAGCCCCAAGAGTGTCCACCCTTATGTCTCAATCAGCTGTGGGTCTAGATATGGTCAATCCAGGTTGCATCACAGCCCCTGAACGAATTTTGTAAGAATTTCTCTCTCTTTCACTGCCTTTGTTTCACGGGTTTTGAAAAGTAATTTATTTTTATAATGGGGTTTAGCTGCTTTTCACGGCTGTGTTTATGCCGCTTTACACCCCCTTGACTCACTTACAGAGAGATATCAATACATAGGTTTGAAGATTCTTCCTAGTCAGATATATTCTTGTGCGGTGAATAGGGGGTGTTGAGTCCAGTTCACTGAAAAATGAATAGGTCTTGTCTCTTACATATTGGGTTTATGGAACGGTATCGGAGCTAATTTGAAACCCTTGTTTTATGCATCACCCCACCTCACCTTTCCCGTTCAGCAGCCATAGTGTGTTTCCTAAACGTGTGACTCTGTTCTGTTTTGTAATTCAGTTCAAGTGTAGCGGTTTTTACATTCCCTCTCTAAGTGATATCTTATGATAAGTGTCTTTTTCTGTGTGACTTATTTCACTTAGAATCGTCGTACCTAAATCCACTCATCGTGCTGCTACTAGCCTTATGACGTGGATTTCATGGCTGAGTGATATTCCATTGTACAGGAGGACCACCACTTCTTTATCCATTTTTCTCTTTCCTAGGATATTTAAGGTGTAATGAAGTGGGGGTTCTTGTCCACAGAGCAGCCCTAAACTTTGGGGTGCCTGTGTCTTGCTGATTTTTAGTTTTCCCAATTTATACGCCCATGAGTGGAAGTGCCCTATGCTCTCCAAGCTGTGTTTTTTAGATGTTTCAGAACACACCGTACACTTCTCCAGAGTGGCTGTTGGCAATTTACATCCCACCCATCAGCGTAGCAAGGCTCCCATTTCTCCATGGCCGGTCCTGCATTTCTGGTTTGGACACTTTTTTCCGCATGGCCCTTTTGCCCGCTGGGAAGCGAGACTTCTTTGGAGCGCTGATTGGCCTTTCCATGTTGCTTGGTTGGCCAAAAAGGGCGTATGCGTTTTTTCCTGAATATATTCAGGAAAAAACGCATACGCCCTTTTTGGCCAAGGGCATCATTGTCCACGTTTTGCCGCTTTTCATGTGCTTTCAAGGCGATTCGAATCTACCTCCTGAAATCTGTTTCCTGCAATTCTGCCTTGCTTTCAAAGCCTCTTCGTTGCCTTCCCTTAATATATTTGTGGACGAGAGGTATCATTTAAAACTCTGCAGGTTTGTGAATTGCAGTGCCCCTGAGCTCCATTTTTCAACTCGCTTTTTTGGGAGCTGGCCGCAAAAGCGCAGGATTGCTTCAGGCCCTCTTCTGGTTCTGGGGGGCAGGCTGAGCTTGTGCTTAATTCTTCTTCCTGATGGGAAAATAGAGTGACCTGTGCCTGTCCCAACCCCTAGAGCTAGTCTCTCATTGGTTCCCCCTCTTCCCGTTCATCCTCAGGACAAATTGCAACCTGTACGGAACAGGAGGTTAAAGGTGCTGATTCTCCAAGGAGGGAGATGGCTAGTAAATCGGCTGGAATGGCGAACCCGAGCAAAGGAGATGAGAAATGAGGTGCGTTTTAGAAACCTTTCCCGATCACACGGTGTACCATCTTCTGGGTTTCTCATGCCTGTTTTCGACGTAGGAAGATGCCCTTGAACCTGGAGATTTGGGACCCATGGGATGGGTACCATGCAGTACTACTTGAAAGGGTCTGCGTTGGCTCACCCAACCTCACCGAACCTCTCAGCCCCAAGAGTGTCCACCCTTATGTCTCAATCAGCTGTGGGTCTAGATATGGTCAATCCAGGTTGCATCACAGCCCCTGAACGAATTTTGTAAGAATTTCTCTCTCTTTCACTGCCTTTGTTTCACGGGTTTTGAAAAGTAATTTATTTTTATAATGGGGTTTAGCTGCTTTTCACGGCTGTGTTTATGCCGCTTTACACCCCCTTGACTCACTTACAGAGAGATATCAATACATAGGTTTGAAGATTCTTACTAGTCAGATATATTCTTGTGCGGTGAATAGGGGGTGTTGAGTCCAGTTCACTGAAAAAGGAATAGGTCTTGTCTCTTACATATTGGGTTTATGGAACGGTATCGGAGCTAATTTGAAACCCTTGTTTTATGCATCACCCCACCTCACCTTTCCCGTTCAGCAGCCATAGTGTGTTTTCTGAACGTGTGACTCTGTTCTGTTTTGTAATTCAGTTCAAGTGTAGCGGTTTTTACATTCCCTCTCTAAGTGATATCTTATGATAAGTGTCTTTTTCTGTGTGCCTTATTTCACTTAGAATCGTCGTACCTAAATCCACTCATCGTGCTGCTACTAGCCTTATGACGTGGATTTCATGGCTGAGTGATATTCCATTGTACATGAGGACCACCACTTCTTTATCCATTTTTCGCTTTCCTAGGATATTTAAGGTGTAATGAAGTGGGGGTTCTTGTCAACAGAGCAGCCCTAAACTTTGGGGTGCCTGTGTCTTGCTGATTTTTAGTTTTCCCAATTTATACGCCCATGAGTGGAAGTGCCCTATGCTCTCCAAGCTGTGTTTTTTAGATGTTTCAGAACACACCGTACACTTCTCCAGAGTGGCTGTTGGCAATTTACATCCCACCCATCAGCGTAGCAAGGCTCCCATTTCTCCATGGCCGGTCCTGCATTTCTGGTTTGGACACTTTTTTCCGCATGGCCCTTTTGCCCGCTGGGAAGCGAGACTTCTTTGGAGCGCTGATTGGCCTTTCCAGGTTGCTTGGTTGGCCAAAAAGGGCGTATGCGTTTTTTCCTGAATATATTCAGGAAAAAACGCATACGCCCTTTTTGGCCAAGGGCATCATTGTCCACGTTTTGCCGCTTTTCATGTGCTTTCAAGGCGATTCGAATCTACCTCCTGAAATCTGTTTCCTGCAATTCTGCCTTGCTTTCAAAGCCTCTTCGTTGCCTTCCCTTAATATATTTGTGGACGAGAGGTATCATTTAAAACTCTGCAGGTTTGTGAATTGCAGTGCCCCTGAGCTCCATTTTTCAACTCGCTTTTTTGGGAGCTGGCCGCAAAAGCGCAGGATTGCTTCAGGCCCTCTTCTGGTTCTGGGGGGCAGGCTGAGCTTGTGCTTAATTCTTCTTCCTGATGGGAAAATAGAGTGACCTGTGCCTGTCCCAACCCCTAGAGCTAGTCTCTCATTGGTTCCCCCTCTTCCCGTTCATCCTCAGGACAAATTGCAACCTGTACGGAACAGGAGGTTAAAGGTGCTGATTCTCCAAGGAGGGAGATGGCTAGTAAATCGGCTGGAATGGCGAACCCGAGCAAAGGAGATGAGAAATGAGGTGCGTTTTAGAAACCTTTCCCGATCACACGGTGTACCATCTTCTGGGTTTCTCATGCCTGTTTTCGACGTAGGAAGATGCCCTTGAACCTGGAGATTTGGGACCCATGGGATGGGTACCATGCAGTACTACTTGAAAGGGTCTGCGTTGGCTCACCCAACCTCACCGAACCTCTCAGCCCCAAGAGTGTCCACCCTTATGTCTCAATCAGCTGTGGGTCTAGATATGGTCAATCCAGGTTGCATCACAGCCCCTGAACGAATTTTGTAAGAATTTCTCTCTCTTTCACTGCCTTTGTTTCACGGGTTTTGAAAAGTAATTTATTTTTATAATGGGGTTTAGCTGCTTTTCACGGCTGTGTTTATGCCGCTTTACACCCCCTTGACTCACTTACAGAGAGATATCAATACATAGGTTTGAAGATTCTTACTAGTCAGATATATTCTTGTGCGGTGAATAGGGGGTGTTGAGTCCAGTTCACTGAAAAAGGAATAGGTCTTGTCTCTTACATATTGGGTTTATGGAACGGTATCGGAGCTAATTTGAAACCCTTGTTTTATGCATCACCCCACCTCACCTTTCCCGTTCAGCAGCCATAGTGTGTTTTCTGAACGTGTGACTCTGTTCTGTTTTGTAATTCAGTTCAAGTGTAGCGGTTTTTACATTCCCTCTCTAAGTGATATCTTATGATAAGTGTCTTTTTCTGTGTGCCTTATTTCACTTAGAATCGTCGTACCTAAATCCACTCATCGTGCTGCTACTAGCCTTATGACGTGGATTTCATGGCTGAGTGATATTCCATTGTACATGAGGACCACCACTTCTTTATCCATTTTTCGCTTTCCTAGGATATTTAAGGTGTAATGAAGTGGGGGTTCTTGTCAACAGAGCAGCCCTAAACTTTGGGGTGCCTGTGTCTTGCTGATTTTTAGTTTTCCCAATTTATACGCCCATGAGTGGAAGTGCCCTATGCTCTCCAAGCTGTGTTTTTTAGATGTTTCAGAACACACCGTACACTTCTCCAGAGTGGCTGTTGGCAATTTACATCCCACCCATCAGCGTAGCAAGGCTCCCATTTCTCCATGGCCGGTCCTGCATTTCTGGTTTGGACACTTTTTTCCGCATGGCCCTTTTGCCCGCTGGGAAGCGAGACTTCTTTGGAGCGCTGATTGGCCTTTCCAGGTTGCTTGGTTGGCCAAAAAGGGCGTATGCGTTTTTTCCTGAATATATTCAGGAAAAAACGCATACGCCCTTTTTGGCCAAGGGCATCATTGTCCACGTTTTGCCGCTTTTCATGTGCTTTCAAGGCGATTCGAATCTACCTCCTGAAATCTGTTTCCTGCAATTCTGCCTTGCTTTCAAAGCCTCTTCGTTGCCTTCCCTTAATATATTTGTGGACGAGAGGTATCATTTAAAACTCTGCAGGTTTGTGAATTGCAGTGCCCCTGAGCTCCATTTTTCAACTCGCTTTTTTGGGAGCTGGCCGCAAAAGCGCAGGATTGCTTCAGGCCCTCTTCTGGTTCTGGGGGGCAGGCTGAGCTTGTGCTTAATTCTTCTTCCTGATGGGAAAATAGAGTGACCTGTGCCTGTCCCAACACCTAGAGCTAGTCTCTCATTGGTTCCCCCTCTTCCCGTTCATCCTCAGGACAAATTGCAACCTGTACGGAACAGGAGGTTAAAGGTGCTGATTCTCCAAGGAGGGAGATGGCTAGTAAATCGGCTGGAATGGCGAACCCGAGCAAAGGAGATGAGAAATGAGGTGCGTTTTAGAAACCTTTCCCGATCACACGGTGTACCATCTTCTGGGTTTCTCATGCCTGTTTTCGACGTAGGAAGATGCCCTTGAACCTGGAGATTTGGGACCCATGGGATGGGTACCATGCAGTACTACTTGAAAGGGTCTGCGTTGGCTCACCCAACCTCACCGAACCTCTCAGCCCCAAGAGTGTCCACCCTTATGTCTCAATCAGCTGTGGGTCTAGATATGGTCAATCCAGGTTGCATCACAGCCCCTGAACGAATTTTGTAAGAATTTCTCTCTCTTTCACTGCCTTTGTTTCACGGGTTTTGAAAAGTAATTTATTTTTATAATGGGGTTTAGCTGCTTTTCACGGCTGTGTTTATGCCGCTTTACACCCCCTTGACTCACTTACAGAGAGATATCAATACATAGGTTTGAAGATTCTTCCTAGTCAGATATATTCTTGTGCGGTGAATAGGGGGTGTTGAGTCCAGTTCACTGAAAAATGAATAGGTCTTGTCTCTTACATATTGGGTTTATGGAACGGTATCGGAGCTAATTTGAAACCCTTGTTTTATGCATCACCCCACCTCACCTTTCCCTTTCAGCAGCCATAGTGTGTTTCCTAAACGTGTGACTCTGTTCTGTTTTGTAATTCAGTTCAAGTGTAGCGGTTTTTACATTCCCTCTCTAAGTGATATCTTATGATAAGTGTCTTTTTCTGTGTGACTTATTTCACTTAGAATCGTCGTACCTAAATCCACTCATCGTGCTGCTACTAGCCTTATGACGTGGATTTCATGGCTGAGTGATATTCCATTGTACAGGAGGACCACCACTTCTTTATCCATTTTTCTCTTTCCTAGGATATTTAAGGTGTAATGAAGTGGGGGTTCTTGTCCACAGAGCAGCCCTAAACTTTGGGGTGCCTGTGTCTTGCTGATTTTTAGTTTTCCCAATTTATACGCCCATGAGTGGAAGTGCCCTATGCTCTCCAAGCTGTGTTTTTTAGATGTTTCAGAACACACCGTACACTTCTCCAGAGTGGCTGTTGGCAATTTACATCCCACCCATCAGCGTAGCAAGGCTCCCATTTCTCCATGGCCGGTCCTGCATTTCTGGTTTGGACACTGTTTTCCGCATGGCCCTTTTGCCCGCTGGGAAGCGAGACTTCTTTGGAGCGCTGATTGGCCTTTCCAGGTTGCTTGGTTGGCCAAAAAGGGCGTATGCGTTTTTTCCTGAATATATTCAGGAAAAAACGCATACGCCCTTTTTGGCCAAGGGCATCATTGTCCACGTTTTGCCGCTTTTCATGTGCTTTCAAGGCGATTCGAATCTACCTCCTGACATCTGTTTCCTGCAATTCTGCCTTGCTTTCAAAGCCTCTTCGTTGCCTTCCCTTAATTATATTTGTGGACGAGAGGTATCATTTAAAACTCTGCAGGTTTGTGAATTGCAGTGCCCCTGAGCTCCATTTTTCAACTCGCTTTTTTGGGAGCTGGCCGCAAAAGCGCAGGATTGCTTCAGGCCCTCTTCTGGTTCTGGGGGGCAGGCTGAGCTTGTGCTTAATTCTTCTTCCTGATGGGAAAATAGAGTGACCTGTGCCTGTCCCAACCCCTAGAGCTAGTCTCTCATTGGTTCCCCCTCTTCCCGTTCATCCTCAGGACAAATTGCAACCTGTACGGAACAGGAGGTTAAAGGTGCTGATTCTCCAAGGAGGGAGATGGCTAGTAAATCGGCTGGAATGGCGAACCCGAGCAAAGGAGATGAGAAATGAGGTGCGTTTTAGAAACCTTTCCGATCACACGGTGTACCATCTTCTGGGTTTCTCATGCCTGTTTTCGACGTAGGAAGATGCCCTTGAACCTGGAGATTTGGGACCCATGGGATGGGTACCATGCAGTACTACTTGAAAGGGTCTGCGTTGGCTCACCCAACCTCACCGAACCTCTCAGCCCCAAGAGTGTCCACCCTTATGTCTCAATCAGCTGTGGGTCTAGATATGGTCAATCCAGGTTGCATCACAGCCCCTGAACGAATTTTGTAAGAATTTCTCTCTCTTTCACTGCCTTTGTTTCACGGGTTTTGAAAAGTAATTTATTTTTATAATGGGGTTTAGCTGCTTTTCACGGCTGTGTTTATGCCGCTTTACACCCCCTTGACTCACTTACAGAGAGATATCAATACATAGGTTTGAAGATTCTTCCTAGTCAGATATATTCTTGTGCGGTGAATAGGGGGTGTTGAGTCCAGTTCACTGAAAAAGGAATAGGTCTTGTCTCTTACATATTGGGTTTATGGAACGGTATCGGAGCTAATTTGAAACCCTTGTTTTATGCATCACCCCACCTCACCTTTCCCGTTCAGCAGCCATAGTGTGTTTCCTAAACGTGTGACTCTGTTCTGTTTTGTAATTCAGTTCAAGTGTAGCGGTTTTTACATTCCCTCTCTAAGTGATATCTTATGATAAGTGTCTTTTTCTGTGTGACTTATTTCACTTAGAATCGTCGTACCTAAATCCACTCATCGTGCTGCTACTAGCCTTATGACGTGGATTTCATGGCTGAGTGATATTCCATTGTACAGGAGGACCACCACTTCTTTATCCATTTTTCTCTTTCCTAGGATATTTAAGGTGTAATGAAGTGGGGGTTCTTGTCCACAGAGCAGCCCTAAACTTTGGGGTGCCTGTGTCTTGCTGATTTTTAGTTTTCCCAATTTATACGCCCATGAGTGGAAGTGCCCTATGCTCTCCAAGCTGTGTTTTTTAGATGTTTCAGAACACACCGTACACTTCTCCAGAGTGGCTGTTGGCAATTTACATCCCACCCATCAGCGTAGCAAGGCTCCCATTTCTCCATGGCCGGTCCTGCATTTCTGGTTTGGACACTGTTTTCCGCATGGCCCTTTTGCCCGCTGGGAAGCGAGACTTCTTTGGAGCGCTGATTGGCCTTTCCAGGTTGCTTGGTTGGCCAAAAAGGGCGTATGCGTTTTTTCCTGAATATATTCAGGAAAAAACGCATACGCCCTTTTTGGCCAAGGGCATCATTGTCCACGTTTTGCCGCTTTTCATGTGCTTTCAAGGCGATTCGAATCTACCTCCTGAAATCTGTTTCCTGCAATTCTGCCTTGCTTTCAAAGCCTCTTCGTTGCCTTCCCTTAATATATTTGTGGACGAGAGGTATCATTTAAAACTCTGCAGGTTTGTGAATTGCAGTGCCCCTGAGCTCCATTTTTCAACTCGCTTTTTTGGGAGCTGGCCGCAAAAGCGCAGGATTGCTTCAGGCCCTCTTCTGGTTCTGGGGGGCAGGCTGAGCTTGTGCTTAATTCTTCTTCCTGATGGGAAAATAGAGTGACCTGTGCCTGTCCCAACCCCTAGAGCTAGTCTCTCATTGGTTCCCCCTCTTCCCGTTCATCCTCAGGACAAATTGCAACCTGTACGGAACAGGAGGTTAAAGGTGCTGATTCTCCAAGGAGGGAGATGGCTAGTAAATCGGCTGGAATGGCGAACCCGAGCAAAGGAGATGAGAAATGAGGTGCGTTTTAGAAACCTTTCCCGATCACACGGTGTACCATCTTCTGGGTTTCTCATGCCTGTTTTCGACGTAGGAAGATGCCCTTGAACCTGGAGATTTGGGACCCATGGGATGGGTACCATGCAGTACTACTTGAAAGGGTCTGCGTTGGCTCACCCAACCTCACCGAACCTCTCAGCCCCAAGAGTGTCCACCCTTATGTCTCAATCAGCTGTGGGTCTAGATATGGTCAATCCAGGTTGCATCACAGCCCCTGAACGAATTTTGTAAGAATTTCTCTCTCTTTCACTGCCTTTGTTTCACGGGTTTTGAAAAGTAATTTATTTTTATAATGGGGTTTAGCTGCTTTTCACGGCTGTGTTTATGCCGCTTTACACCCCCTTGACTCACTTACAGAGAGATATCAATACATAGGTTTGAAGATTCTTACTAGTCAGATATATTCTTGTGCGGTGAATAGGGGGTGTTGAGTCCAGTTCACTGAAAAAGGAATAGGTCTTGTCTCTTACATATTGGGTTTATGGAACGGTATCGGAGCTAATTTGAAACCCTTGTTTTATGCATCACCCCACCTCACCTTTCCCGTTCAGCAGCCATAGTGTGTTTCCTAAACGTGTGACTCTGTTCTGTTTTGTAATTCAGTTCAAGTGTAGCGGGTTTTACATTCCCTCTCGAAGTGATATCTTATGATAAGTGTCTTTTTCTGTGTGACTTATTTCACTTAGAATCGTCGTACCTAAATCCACTCATCGTGCTGCTACTAGCCTTATGACGTGGATTTCATGGCTGAGTGATATTCCATTGTACATGAGGACCACAACTTCTTTATCCATTTTTCTCTTTCCTAGGATATTTAAGGTGTAATGAAGTGGGGGTTCTTGTCAACAGAGCAGCCCTAAACTTTGGGGTGCCTGTGTCTTGCTGATTTTTAGTTTTCCCAATTTATACGCCCATGAGTGGAAGTGCCCTATGCTCTCCAAGCTGTGTTTTTTAGATGTTTCAGAACACACCGTACACTTCTCCAGAGTGGCTGTTGGCAATTTACATCCCACCCATCAGCGTAGCAAGGCTCCCATTTCTCCATGGCCGGTCCTGCATTTCTGGTTTGGACCCTTTTTTCCGCATGGCCCTTTTGCCCGCTGGGAAGCGAGACTTCTTTGGAGCGCTGATTGGCCTTTCCAGGTTGCTTGGTTGGCCAAAAAGGGCGTATGCGTTTTTTCCTGAATATATTCAGGAAAAAACGCATACGCCCTTTTTGGCCAAGGGCATCATTGTCCACGTTTTGCCGCTTTTCATGTGCTTTCAAGGCGATTCGAATCTACCTCCTGAAATCTGTTTCCTGCAATTCTGCCTTGCTTTCAAAGCCTCTTCGTTGCCTTCCCTTAATATATTTGTGGACGAGAGGTATCATTTAAAACTCTGCAGGTTTGTGAATTGCAGTGCCCCTGAGCTCCATTTTTCAACTCGCTTTTTTGGGAGCTGGCCGCAAAAGCGCAGGATTGCTTCAGGCCCTCTTCTGGTTCTGGGGGGCAGGCTGAGCTTGTGCTTAATTCTTCTTCCTGATGGGAAAATAGAGTGACCTGTGCCTGTCCCAACCCCTAGAGCTAGTCTCTCATTGGTTCCCCCTCTTCCCGTTCATCCTCAGGACAAATTGCAACCTGTACGGAACAGGAGGTTAAAGGTGCTGATTCTCCAAGGAGGGAGATGGCTAGTAAATCGGCTGGAATGGCGAACCTGAGCAAAGGAGATGAGAAATGAGGTGCGTTTTAGAAACCTTTCCCGATCACACGGTGTACCATCTTCTGGGTTTCTCATGCCTGTTTTCGACGTAGGAAGATGCCCTTGAACCTGGAGATTTGGGACCCATGGGATGGGTACCATGCAGTATTACTTGAAAGGGTCTGCGTTGGCTCACCCAACCTCACCGAACCTCTCAGCCCCAAGAGTGTCCACCCTTATGTCTCAATCAGCTGTGGGTCTAGATATGGTCAATCCAGGTTGCATCACAGCCCCTGAACGAATTTTGTAAGAATTTCTCTCTCTTTCACTGCCTTTGTTTCACGGGTTTTGAAAAGTAATTTATTTTTATAATGGGGTTTAGCTGCTTTTCACGGCTGTGTTTATGCCGCTTTACACCCCCTTGACTCACTTACAGAGAGATATCAATACATAGGTTTGAAGATTCTTACTAGTCAGATATATTCTTGTGCGGTGAATAGGGGGTGTTGAGTCCAGTTCACTGAAAAAGGAATAGGTCTTGTCTCTTACATATTGGGTTTATGGAACGGTATCGGAGCTAATTTGAAACCCTTGTTTTATGCATCACCCCACCTCACCTTTCCCGTTCAGCAGCCATAGTGTGTTTTCTGAACGTGTGACTCTGTTCTGTTTTGTAATTCAGTTCAAGTGTAGCGGTTTTTACATTCCCTCTCTAAGTGATATCTTATGATAAGTGTCTTTTTCTGTGTGACTTATTTCACTTAGAATCGTCGTACCTAAATCCACTCATCATGCTGCTACTAGCCTTATGACGTGGATTTCATGGCTGAGTGATATTCCATTGTACATGAGGACCACCACTTCTTTATCCATTTTTCTCTTTCCTAGGATATTTAAGGTGTAATGAAGTGGGGGGTTCTTGTCCACAGAGCAGCCCTAAACTTTGGGGTGCCTGTGTCTTTCTGATTTTTAGTTTTCCCAATTTATACGCCCATGAGTGGAAGTGCCCTATGCTCTCCAAGCTGTGTTTTTTAGATGTTTCAGAACACACCGTACACTTCTCCAGAGTGGCTGTTGGCAATTTACATCCCACCCATCAGCGTAGCAAGGCTCCCATTTCTCCATGGCCGGTCCTGCATTTCTGGTTTGGACACTTTTTTCCGCATGGCCCTTTTGCCCGCTGGGAAGCGAGACTTCTTTGGAGCGCTGATTGGCCTTTCCAGGTTGCTTGGTTGGCCAAAAAGGGCGTATGCGTTTTTTCCTGAATATATTCAGGAAAAAACGCATACGCCCTTTTTGGCCAAGGGCATCATTGTCCACGTTTTGCCGCTTTTCATGTGCTTTCAAGGCGATTCGAATCTACCTCCTGAAATCTGTTTCCTGCAATTCTGCCTTGCTTTCAAAGCCTCTTCGTTGCCTTCCCTTAATATATTTGTGGACGAGAGGTATCATTTAAAACTCTGCAGGTTTGTGAATTGCAGTGCCCCTGAGCTCCATTTTTCAACTCGCTTTTTTGGGAGCTGGCCGCAAAAGCGCAGGATTGCTTCAGGCCCTCTTCTGGTTCTGGGGGGCAGGCTGAGCTTGTGCTTAATTCTTCTTCCTGATGGGAAAATAGAGTGACCTGTGCCTGTCCCAACACCTAGAGCTAGTCTCTCATTGGTTCCCCCTCTTCCCGTTCATCCTCAGGACAAATTGCAACCTGTACGGAACAGGAGGTTAAAGGTGCTGATTCTCCAAGGAGGGAGATGGCTAGTAAATCGGCTGGAATGGCGAACCCGAGCAAAGGAGATGAGAAATGAGGTGCGTTTTAGAAACCTTTCCCGATCACACGGTGTACCATCTTCTGGGTTTCTCATGCCTGTTTTCGACGTAGGAAGATGCCCTTGAACCTGGAGATTTGGGACCCATGGGATGGGTACCATGCAGTATTACTTGAAAGGGTCTGCGTTGGCTCACCCAACCTCACCGAACCTCTCAGCCCCAAGAGTGTCCACCCTTATGTCTCAATCAGCTGTGGGTCTAGATATGGTCAATCCAGGTTGCATCACAGCCCCTGAACGAATTTTGTAAGAATTTCTCTCTCTTTCACTGCCTTTGTTTCACGGGTTTTGAAAAGTAATTTATTTTTATAATGGGGTTTAGCTGCTTTTCACGGCTGTGTTTATGCCGCTTTACACCCCCTTGACTCACTTACAGAGAGATATCAATACATAGGTTTGAAGATTCTTACTAGTCAGATATATTCTTGTGCGGTGAATAGGGGGTGTTGAGCCCAGTTCACTGAAAAAGGAATAGGTCTTGTCTCTTACATATTGGGTTTATGGAACGGTATCTGAGCTAATTTGAAACCCTTGTTTTATGCATCACCCCACCTCACCTTTCCCGTTCAGCAGCCATAGTGTGTTTCCTAAACGTGTGACTCTGTTCTGTTTTGCAATTCAGTTCAAGTGTAGCGGTTTTTACATTCCCTCTCTAAGTGATATCTTATGATAAGTGTCTTTTTCTGTGTGACTTATTTCACTTAGAATCGTCGTACCTAAATCCACTCATCGTGCTGCTACTAGCCTTATGACGTGGATTTCATGGCTGAGTGATATTCCATTGTACATGAGGACCACAACTTCTTTATCCATTTTTCTCTTTCCTAGGATATTTAAGGTGTAATGAAGTGGGGGTTCTTGTCAACAGAGCAGCCCTAAACTTTGGGGTGCCTGTGTCTTGCTGATTTTTAGTTTTCCCAATTTATACGCCCATGAGTGGAAGTGCCCTATGCTCTCCAAGCTGTGTTTTTTAGATGTTTCAGAACACACCGTACACTTCTCCAGAGTGGCTGTTGGCAATTTACATCCCACCCATCAGCGTAGCAAGGCTCCCATTTCTCCATGGCCGGTCCTGCATTTCTGGTTTGGACACTGTTTTCCGCATGGCCCTTTTGCCCGCTGGGAAGCGAGACTTCTTTGGAGCGCTGATTGGCCTTTCCAGGTTGCTTGGTTGGCCAAAAAGGGCGTATGCGTTTTTTCCTGAATATATTCAGGAAAAAACGCATACGCCCTTTTTGGCCAAGGGCATCATTGTCCACGTTTTGCCGCTTTTCATGTGCTTTCAAGGCGATTCGAATCTACCTCCTGACATCTGTTTCCTGCAATTCTGCCTTGCTTTCAAAGCCTCTTCGTTGCCTTCCCTTAATATATTTGTGGACGAGAGGTATCATTTAAAACTCTGCAGGTTTGTGAATTGCAGTGCCCCTGAGCTCCATTTTTCAACTCGCTTTTTTGGGAGCTGGCCGCAAAAGCGCAGGATTGCTTCAGGCCCTCTTCTGGTTCTGGGGGGCAGGCTGAGCTTGTGCTTAATTCTTCTTCCTGATGGGAAAATAGAGTGACCTGTGCCTGTCCCAACCCCTAGAGCTAGTCTCTCATTGGTTCCCCCTCTTCCCGTTCATCCTCAGGACAAATTGCAACCTGTACGGAACAGGAGGTTAAAGGTGCTGATTCTCCAAGGAGGGAGATGGCTAGTAAATCGGCTGGAATGGCGAACCCGAGCAAAGGAGATGAGAAATGAGGTGCGTTTTAGAAACCTTTCCCGATCACACGGTGTACCATCTTCTGGGTTTCTCATGCCTGTTTTCGACGTAGGAAGATGCCCTTGAACCTGGAGATTTGGGACCCATGGGATGGGTACCATGCAGTACTACTTGAAAGGGTCTGCGTTGGCTCACCCAACCTCACCGAACCTCTCAGCCCCAAGAGTGTCCACCCTTATGTCTCAATCAGCTGTGGGTCTAGATATGGTCAATCCAGGTTGCATCACAGCCCCTGAACGAATTTTGTAAGAATTTCTCTCTCTTTCACTGCCTTTGTTTCACGGGTTTTGAAAAGTAATTTATTTTTATAATGGGGTTTAGCTGCTTTTCACGGCTGTGTTTATGCCGCTTTACACCCCCTTGACTCACTTACAGAGAGATATCAATACATAGGTTTGAAGATTCTTACTAGTCAGATATATTCTTGTGCGGTGAATAGGGGGTGTTGAGTCCAGTTCACTGAAAAAGGAATAGGTCTTGTCTCTTACATATTGGGTTTATGGAACGGTATCGGAGCTAATTTGAAACCCTTGTTTTATGCATCACCCCACCTCACCTTTCCCGTTCAGCAGCCATAGTGTGTTTCCTAAACGTGTGACTCTGTTCTGTTTTGTAATTCAGTTCAAGTGTAGCGGTTTTTACATTCCCTCTCTAAGTGATATCTTATGATAAGTGTCTTTTTCTGTGTGACTTATTTCACTTAGAATCGTCGTACCTAAATCCACTCATCGTGCTGCTACTAGCCTTATGACGTGGATTTCATGGCTGAGTGATATTCCATTGTACATGAGGACCACAACTTCTTTATCCATTTTTCTCTTTCCTAGGATATTTAAGGTGTAATGAAGTGGGGGTTCTTGTCAACAGAGCAGCCCTAAACTTTGGGGTGCCTGTGTCTTGCTGATTTTTAGTTTTCCCAATTTATACGCCCATGAGTGGAAGTGCCCTATGCTCTCCAAGCTGTGTTTTTTAGATGTTTCAGAACACACCGTACACTTCTCCAGAGTGGCTGTTGGCAATTTACATCCCACCCATCAGCGTAGCAAGGCTCCCATTTCTCCATGGCCGGTCCTGCATTTCTGGTTTGGACACTGTTTTCCGCATGGCCCTTTTGCCCGCTGGGAAGCGAGACTTCTTTGGAGCGCTGATTGGCCTTTCCAGGTTGCTTGGTTGGCCAAAAAGGGCGTATGCGTTTTTTCCTGAATATATTCAGGAAAAAACGCATACGCCCTTTTTGGCCAAGGGCATCATTGTCCACGTTTTGCCGCTTTTCATGTGCTTTCAAGGCGATTCGAATCTACCTCCTGAAATCTGTTTCCTGCAATTCTGCCTTGCTTTCAAAGCCTCTTCGTTGCCTTCCCTTAATATATTTGTGGACGAGAGGTATCATTTAAAACTCTGCAGGTTTGTGAATTGCAGTGCCCCTGAGCTCCATTTTTCAACTCGCTTTTTTGGGAGCTGGCCGCAAAAGCGCAGGATTGCTTCAGGCCCTCTTCTGGTTCTGGGGGGCAGGCTGAGCTTGTGCTTAATTCTTCTTCCTGATGGGAAAATAGAGTGACCTGTGCCTGTCCCAACACCTAGAGCTAGTCTCTCATTGGTTCCCCCTCTTCCCGTTCATCCTCAGGACAAATTGCAACCTGTACGGAACAGGAGGTTAAAGGTGCTGATTCTCCAAGGAGGGAGAGGGCTAGTAAATCGGCTGGAATGGCGAACCCGAGCAAAGGAGATGAGAAATGAGGTGCGTTTTAGAAACCTTTCCCGATCACACGGTGTACCATCTTCTGGGTTTCTCATGCCTGTTTTCGACGTAGGAAGATGCCCTTGAACCTGGAGATTTGGGACCCATGGGATGGGTACCATGCAGTACTACTTGAAAGGGTCTGCGTTGGCTCACCCAACCTCACCGAACCTCTCAGCCCCAAGAGTGTCCACCCTTATGTCTCAATCAGCTGTGGGTCTAGATATGGTCAATCCAGGTTGCATCACAGCCCCTGAACGAATTTTGTAAGAATTTCTCTCTCTTTCACTGCCTTTGTTTCACGGGTTTTGAAAAGTAATTTATTTTTATAATGGGGTTTAGCTGCTTTTCACGGCTGTGTTTATGCCGCTTTACACCCCCTTGACTCACTTACAGAGAGATATCAATACATAGGTTTGAAGATTCTTACTAGTCAGATATATTCTTGTGCGGTGAATAGGGGGTGTTGAGTCCAGTTCACTGAAAAAGGAATAGGTCTTGTCTCTTACATATTGGGTTTATGGAACGGTATCGGAGCTAATTTGAAACCCTTGTTTTATGCATCACCCCACCTCACCTTTCCCGTTCAGCAGCCATAGTGTGTTTCCTAAACGTGTGACTCTGTTCTGTTTTGTAATTCAGTTCAAGTGTAGCGGGTTTTACATTCCCTCTCGAAGTGATATCTTATGATAAGTGTCTTTTTCTGTGTGACTTATTTCACTTAGAATCGTCGTACCTAAATCCACTCATCGTGCTGCTACTAGCCTTATGACGTGGATTTCATGGCTGAGTGATATTCCATTGTACATGAGGACCACAACTTCTTTATCCATTTTTCTCTTTCCTAGGATATTTAAGGTGTAATGAAGTGGGGGTTCTTGTCAACAGAGCAGCCCTAAACTTTGGGGTGCCTGTGTCTTGCTGATTTTTAGTTTTCCCAATTTATACGCCCATGAGTGGAAGTGCCCTATGCTCTCCAAGCTGTGTTTTTTAGATGTTTCAGAACACACCGTACACTTCTCCAGAGTGGCTGTTGGCAATTTACATCCCACCCATCAGCGTAGCAAGGCTCCCATTTCTCCATGGCCGGTCCTGCATTTCTGGTTTGGACCCTTTTTTCCGCATGGCCCTTTTGCCCGCTGGGAAGCGAGACTTCTTTGGAGCGCTGATTGGCCTTTCCAGGTTGCTTGGTTGGCCAAAAAGGGCGTATGCGTTTTTTCCTGAATATATTCAGGAAAAAACGCATACGCCCTTTTTGGCCAAGGGCATCATTGTCCACGTTTTGCCGCTTTTCATGTGCTTTCAAGGCGATTCGAATCTACCTCCTGAAATCTGTTTCCTGCAATTCTGCCTTGCTTTCAAAGCCTCTTCGTTGCCTTCCCTTAATATATTTGTGGACGAGAGGTATCATTTAAAACTCTGCAGGTTTGTGAATTGCAGTGCCCCTGAGCTCCATTTTTCAACTCGCTTTTTTGGGAGCTGGCCGCAAAAGCGCAGGATTGCTTCAGGCCCTCTTCTGGTTCTGGGGGGCAGGCTGAGCTTGTGCTTAATTCTTCTTCCTGATGGGAAAATAGAGTGACCTGTGCCTGTCCCAACACCTAGAGCTAGTCTCTCATTGGTTCCCCCTCTTCCCGTTCATCCTCAGGACAAATTGCAACCTGTACGGAACAGGAGGTTAAAGGTGCTGATTCTCCAAGGAGGGAGATGGCTAGTAAATCGGCTGGAATGGCGAACCCGAGCAAAGGAGATGAGAAATGAGGTGCGTTTTAGAAACCTTTCCCGATCACACGGTGTACCATCTTCTGGGTTTCTCATGCCTGTTTTCGACGTAGGAAGATGCCCTTGAACCTGGAGATTTGGGACCCATGGGATGGGTACCATGCAGTATTACTTGAAAGGGTCTGCGTTGGCTCACCCAACCTCACCGAACCTCTCAGCCCCAAGAGTGTCCACCCTTATGTCTCAATCAGCTGTGGGTCTAGATATGGTCAATCCAGGTTGCATCACAGCCCCTGAACGAATTTTGTAAGAATTTCTCTCTCTTTCACTGCCTTTGTTTCACGGGTTTTGAAAAGTAATTTACTTTTATAATGGGGTTTAGCTGCTTTTCACGGCTGTGTTTATGCCGCTTTACACCCCCTTGACTCACTTACAGAGAGATATCAATACATAGGTTTGAAGATTCTTACTAGTCAGATATATTCTTGTGCGGTGAATAGGGGGTGTTGAGCCCAGTTCACTGAAAAAGGAATAGGTCTTGTCTCTTACATATTGGGTTTATGGAACGGTATCGGAGCTAATTTGAAACCCTTGTTTTATGCATCACCCCACCTCACCTTTCCCGTTCAGCAGCCATAGTGTGTTTCCTAAACGTGTGACTCTGTTCTGTTTTGCAATTCAGTTCAAGTGTAGCGGTTTTTACATTCCCTCTCTAAGTGATATCTTATGATAAGTGTCTTTTTCTGTGTGACTTATTTCACTTAGAATCGTCGTACCTAAATCCACTCATCATGCTGCTACTAGCCTTATGACGTGGATTTCATGGCTGAGTGATATTCCATTGTACATGAGGACCACAACTTCTTTATCCATTTTTCTCTTTCCTAGGATATTTAAGGTGTAATGAAGTGGGGGTTCTTGTCAACAGAGCAGCCCTAAACTTTGGGGTGCCTGTGTCTTGCTGATTTTTAGTTTTCCCAATTTATACGCCCATGAGTGGAAGTGCCCTATGCTCTCCAAGCTGTGTTTTTTAGATGTTTCAGAACACACCGTACACTTCTCCAGAGTGGCTGTTGGCAATTTACATCCCACCCATCAGCGTAGCAAGGCTCCCATTTCTCCATGGCCGGTCCTGCATTTCTAGTTTGGACACTTTTTTCCGCATGGCCCTTTTGCCCGCTGGGAAGCGAGACTTCTTTGGAGCGCTGATTGGCCTTTCCAGGTTGCTTGGTTGGCCAAAAAGGGCGTATGCGTTTTTTCCTGAATATATTCAGGAAAAAACGCATACGCCCTTTTTGGCCAAGGGCATCATTGTCCACGTTTTGCCGCTTTTCATGTGCTTTCAAGGCGATTCGAATCTACCTCCTGAAATCTGTTTCCTGCAATTCTGCCTTGCTTTCAAAGCCTCTTCGTTGCCTTCCCTTAATATATTTGTGGACGAGAGGTATCATTTAAAACTCTGCAGGTTTGTGAATTGCAGTGCCCCTGAGCTCCATTTTTCAACTCGCTTTTTTGGGAGCTGGCCGCAAAAGCGCAGGATTGCTTCAGGCCCTCTTCTGGTTCTGGGGGGCAGGCTGAGCTTGTGCTTAATTCTTCTTCCTGATGGGAAAATAGAGTGACCTGTGCCTGTCCCAACCCCTAGAGCTAGTCTCTCATTGGTTCCCCCTCTTCCCGTTCATCCTCAGGACAAATTGCAACCTGTACGGAACAGGAGGTTAAAGGTGCTGATTCTCCAAGGAGGGAGATGGCTAGTAAATCGGCTGGAATGGCGAACCCGAGCAAAGGAGATGAGAAATGAGGTGCGTTTTAGAAACCTTTCCCGATCACACGGTGTACCATCTTCTGGGTTTCTCATGCCTGTTTTCGACGTAGGAAGATGCCCTTGAACCTGGAGATTTGGGACCCATGGGATGGGTACCATGCAGTATTACTTGAAAGGGTCTGCGTTGGCTCACCCAACCTCACCGAACCTCTCAGCCCCAAGAGTGTCCACCCTTATGTCTCAATCAGCTGTGGGTCTAGATATGGTCAATCCAGGTTGCATCACAGCCCCTGAACGAATTTTGTAAGAATTTCTCTCTCTTTCACTGTCTTTGTTTCACGGGTTTTGAAAAGTAATTTATTTTTATAATGGGGTTTAGCTGCTTTTCACGGCTGTGTTTATGCCGCTTTACACCCCCTTGACTCACTTACAGAGAGATATCAATACATAGGTTTGAAGATTCTTACTAGTCAGATATATTCTTGTGCGGTGAATAGGGGGTGTTGAGTCCAGTTCACTGAAAAAGGAATAGGTCTTGTCTCTTACATATTGGGTTTATGGAACGGTATCTGAGCTAATTTGAAACCCTTGTTTTATGCATCACCCCACCTCACCTTGCCCGTTCACCAGCCATAGTGTGTTTCCTAAACGTGTGACTCTGTTCTGTTTTGTAATTCAGTTCAAGTGTAGCGGTTTTTACATTCCCTCTAGAAGTGATATCTTATGATAAGTGTCTTTTTCTGTGTGACTTATTTCACTTAGAATCGTCGTACCTAAATCCACTCATCGTGCTGCTACTAGCCTTATGACGTGGATTTCATGGCTGAGTGATATTCCATTGTACATGAGGACCACAAATTCTTTATCCATTTTTCGCTTTCCTAGGATACTTAAGGTGTAATGAAGTGGGGGTTCTTGTCAACAGAGCAGCCCTAAACTTTGGGGTGCCTGTGTCTTGCTGATTTTTAGTTTTCCCAATTTATACGCCCATGAGTGGAAGTGCCCTATGCTCTCCAAGCTGTGTTTTTTAGATGTTTCAGAACACACCGTACACTTCTCCAGAGTGGCTGTTGGCAATTTACATCCCACCCATCAGCGTAGCAAGGCTCCCATTTCTCCATGGCCGGTCCTGCATTTCTGGTTTGGACACTTTTTTCCGCATGGCCCTTTTGCCCGCTGGGAAGCGAGACTTCTTTGGAGCGCTGATTGGCCTTTCCAGGTTGCTTGGTTGGCCAAAAAGGGCGTATGCGTTTTTTCCTGAATATATTCAGGAAAAAACGCATACGCCCTTTTTGGCCAAGGGCATCATTGTCCACGTTTTGCCGCTTTTCATGTGCTTTCAAGGCGATTCGAATCTACCTCCTGAAATCTGTTTCCTGCAATTCTGCCTTGCTTTCAAAGCCTCTTCGTTGCCTTCCCTTAATATATTTGTGGACGAGAGGTATCATTTAAAACTCTGCAGGTTTGTGAATTGCAGTGCCCCTGAGCTCCATTTTTCAACTCGCTTTTTTGGGAGCTGGCCGCCAAAGCGCAGGATTGCTTCAGGCCCTCTTCTGGTTCTGGGGGGCAGGCTGAGCTTGTGCTTAATTCTTCTTCCTGATGGGAAAATAGAGTGACCTGTGCCTGTCCCAACCCCTAGAGCTAGTCTCTCATTGGTTCCCCCTCTTCCCGTTCATCCTCAGGACAAATTGCAACCTGTATGGAACAGGAGGTTAAAGGTGCTGATTCTCCAAGGAGGGAGATGGCTAGTAAATCGGCTGGAATGGCAAACCCGAGCAAAGGAGATGAGAAATGAGGTGCGTTTTAGAAACCTTTCCCGATCACACGGTGTACCATCTTCTGGGTTTCTCATGCCTGTTTTCGACGTAGGAAGATGCCCTTGAACCTGGAGATTTGGGACCCATGGGATGGGTACCATGCAGTATTACTTGAAAGGGTCTGCGTTGGCTCACCCAACCTCACCGAACCTCTCAGCCCCAAGAGTGTCCACCCTTATGTCTCAATCAGCTGTGGGTCTAGATATGGTCAATCCAGGTTGCATCACAGCCCCTGAACGAATTTTGTAAGAATTTCTCTCTCTTTCACTGCCTTTGTTTCACGGGTTTTGAAAAGTAATTTATTTTTATAATGGGGTTTAGCTGCTTTTCACGGCTGTGTTTATGCCGCTTTACACCCCCTTGACTCACTTACAGAGAGATATCAATACATAGGTTTGAAGATTCTTACTAGTCAGATATATTCTTGTGCGGTGAATAGGGGGTGTTGAGCCCAGTTCACTGAAAAAGGAATAGGTCTTGTCTCTTACATATTGGGTTTATGGAACGGTATCGGAGCTAATTTGAAACCCTTGTTTTATGCATCACCCCACCTCACCTTTCCCGTTCAGCAGCCATAGTGTGTTTCCTAAACGTGTGACTCTGTTCTGTTTTGTAATTCAGTTCAAGTGTAGCGGTTTTTACATTCCCTCTCTAAGTGATATCTTATGATAAGTGTCTTTTTCTGTGTGACTTATTTCACTTAGAATCGTCGTACCTAAATCCACTCATCGTGCTGCTACTAGCCTTATGACGTGGATTTCATGGCTGAGTGATATTCCATTGTACATGAGGACCACAACTTCTTTATCCATTTTTCTCTTTCCTAGGATATTTAAGGTGTAATGAAGTGGGGGTTCTTGTCAACAGAGCAGCCCTAAACTTTGGGGTGCCTGTGTCTTGCTGATTTTTAGTTTTCCCAATTTATACGCCCATGAGTGGAAGTGCCCTATGCTCTCCAAGCTGTGTTTTTTAGATGTTTCAGAACACACCGTACACTTCTCCAGAGTGGCTGTTGGCAATTTACATCCCACCCATCAGCGTAGCAAGGCTCCCATTTCTCCATGGCCGGTCCTGCATTTCTGGTTTGGACACTGTTTTCCGCATGGCCCTTTTGCCCGCTGGGAAGCGAGACTTCTTTGGAGCGCTGATTGGCCTTTCCAGGTTGCTTGGTTGGCCAAAAAGGGCGTATGCGTTTTTTCCTGAATATATTCAGGAAAAAACGCATACGCCCTTTTTGGCCAAGGGCATCATTGTCCACGTTTTGCCGCTTTTCATGTGCTTTCAAGGCGATTCGAATCTACCTCCTGAAATCTGTTTCCTGCAATTCTGCCTTGCTTTCAAAGCCTCTTCGTTGCCTTCCCTTAATATATTTGTGGACGAGAGGTATCATTTAAAACTCTGCAGGTTTGTGAATTGCAGTGCCCCTGAGCTCCATTTTTCAACTCGCTTTTTTGGGAGCTGGCCGCAAAAGCGCAGGATTGCTTCAGGCCCTCTTCTGGTTCTGGGGGGCAGGCTGAGCTTGTGCTTAATTCTTCTTCCTGATGGGAAAATAGAGTGACCTGTGCCTGTCCCAACACCTAGAGCTAGTCTCTCATTGGTTCCCCCTCTTCCCGTTCATCCTCAGGACAAATTGCAACCTGTACGGAACAGGAGGTTAAAGGTGCTGATTCTCCAAGGAGGGAGATGGCTAGTAAATCGGCTGGAATGGCGAACCCGAGCAAAGGAGATGAGAAATGAGGTGCGTTTTAGAAACCTTTCCCGATCACACGGTGTACCATCTTCTGGGTTTCTCATGCCTGTTTTCGACGTAGGAAGATGCCCTTGAACCTGGAGATTTGGGACCCATGGGATGGGTACCATGCAGTACTACTTGAAAGGGTCTGCGTTGGCTCACCCAACCTCACCGAACCTCTCAGCCCCAAGAGTGTCCACCCTTATGTCTCAATCAGCTGTGGGTCTAGATATGGTCAATCCAGGTTGCATCACAGCCCCTGAACGAATTTTGTAAGAATTTCTCTCTCTTTCACTGCCTTTGTTTCACGGGTTTTGAAAAGTAATTTATTTTTATAATGGGGTTTAGCTGCTTTTCACGGCTGTGTTTATGCCGCTTTACACCCCCTTGACTCACTTACAGAGAGATATCAATACATAGGTTTGAAGATTCTTACTAGTCAGATATATTCTTGTGCGGTGAATAGGGGGTGTTGAGTCCAGTTCACTGAAAAAGGAATAGGTCTTGTCTCTTACATATTGGGTTTATGGAACGGTATCGGAGCTAATTTGAAACCCTTGTTTTATGCATCACCCCACCTCACCTTTCCCGTTCAGCAGCCATAGTGTGTTTCCTAAACGTGTGACTCTGTTCTGTTTTGTAATTCAGTTCAAGTGTAGCGGTTTTTACATTCCCTCTCTAAGTGATATCTTATGATAAGTGTCTTTTTCTGTGTGACTTATTTCACTTAGAATCGTCGTACCTAAATCCACTCATCGTGCTGCTACTAGCCTTATGACGTTGATTTCATGGCTGAGTGATATTCCATTGTACATGAGGACCACAACTTCTTTATCCATTTTTCTCTTTCCTAGGATATTGAAGGTGTAATGAAGTGGGGGTTCTTGTCAACAGAGCAGCCCTAAACTTTGGGGTGCCTGTGTCTTGCTGATTTTTAGTTTTCCCAATTTATACGCCCATGAGTGGAAGTGCCCTATGCTCTCCAAGCTGTGTTTTTTAGATGTTTCAGAACACACCGTACACTTCTCCAGAGTGGCTGTTGGCAATTTACATCCCACCCATCAGCGTAGCAAGGCTCCCATTTCTCCATGGCCGGTCCTGCATTTCTGGTTTGGACACTGTTTTCCGCATGGCCCTTTTGCCCGCTGGGAAGCGAGACTTCTTTGGAGCGCTGATTGGCCTTTCCAGGTTGCTTGGTTGGCCAAAAAGGGCGTATGCGTTTTTTCCTGAATATATTCAGGAAAAAACGCATACGCCCTTTTTGGCCAAGGGCATCATTGTCCACGTTTTGCCGCTTTTCATGTGCTTTCAAGGCGATTCGAATCTACCTCCTGAAATCTGTTTCCTGCAATTCTGCCTTGCTTTCAAAGCCTCTTCGTTGCCTTCCCTTAATATATTTGTGGACGAGAGGTATCATTTAAAACTCTGCAGGTTTGTGAATTGCAGTGCCCCTGAGCTCCATTTTTCAACTCGCTTTTTTGGGAGCTGGCCGCAAAAGCGCAGGATTGCTTCAGGCCCTCTTCTGGTTCTGGGGGGCAGGCTGAGCTTGTGCTTAATTCTTCTTCCTGATGGGAAAATAGAGTGACCTGTGCCTGTCCCAACACCTAGAGCTAGTCTCTCATTGGTTCCCCCTCTTCCCGTTCATCCTCAGGACAAATTGCAACCTGTACGGAACAGGAGGTTAAAGGTGCTGATTCTCC
Organism: Balaenoptera acutorostrata; assembly: GCF_949987535.1. Taxonomy (NCBI): domain Eukaryota; kingdom Metazoa; phylum Chordata; class Mammalia; order Artiodactyla; family Balaenopteridae; genus Balaenoptera; species Balaenoptera acutorostrata. Next base: position 206,587 of record NW_026645791.1, on the reverse strand, counting down.
AAGGAGGGAGATGGCTAGTAAATCGGCTGGAATGGCGAACCCGAGCAAAGGAGATGAGAAATGAGGTGCGTTTTAGAAACCTTTCCCGATCACACGGTGTACCATCTTCTGGGTTTCTCATGCCTGTTTTCGACGTAGGAAGATGCCCTTGAACCTGGAGATTTGGGACCCATGGGATGGGTACCATGCAGTACTACTTGAAAGGGTCTGCGTTGGCTCACCCAACCTCACCGAACCTCTCAGCCCCAAGAGTGTCCACCCTTATGTCTCAATCAGCTGTGGGTCTAGATATGGTCAATCCAGGTTGCATCACAGCCCCTGAACGAATTTTGTAAGAATTTCTCTCTCTTTCACTGCCTTTGTTTCACGGGTTTTGAAAAGTAATTTATTTTTATAATGGGGTTTAGCTGCTTTTCACGGCTGTGTTTATGCCGCTTTACACCCCCTTGACTCACTTACAGAGAGATATCAATACATAGGTTTGAAGATTCTTACTAGTCAGATATATTCTTGTGCGGTGAATAGGGGGTGTTGAGTCCAGTTCACTGAAAAAGGAATAGGTCTTGTCTCTTACATATTGGGTTTATGGAACGGTATCGGAGCTAATTTGAAACCCTTGTTTTATGCATCACCCCACCTCACCTTTCCCGTTCAGCAGCCATAGTGTGTTTCCTAAACGTGTGACTCTGTTCTGTTTTGTAATTCAGTTCAAGTGTAGCGGGTTTTACATTCCCTCTAGAAGTGATATCTTATGATAAGTGTCTTTTTCTGTGTGACTTATTTCACTTAGAATCGTCGTACCTAAATCCACTCATCGTGCTGCTACTAGCCTTATGACGTTGATTTCATGGCTGAGTGATATTCCATTGTACATGAGGACCACAACTTCTTTATCCATTTTTCTCTTTCCTAGGATATTTAAGGTGTAATGAAGTGGGGGTTCTTGTCAACAGAGCAGCCCTAAACTTTGGGGTGCCTGTGTCTTGCTGATTTTTAGTTTTCCCAATTTATACGCCCATGAGTGGAAGTGCCCTATGCTCTCCAAGCTGTGTTTTTTAGATGTTTCAGAACACACCGTACACTTCTCCAGAGTGGCTGTTGGCAATTTACATCCCACCCATCAGCGTAGCAAGGCTCCCATTTCTCCATGGCCGGTCCTGCATTTCTGGTTTGGACACTTTTTTCCACATGGCCCTTTTGCCCGCTGGGAAGCGAGACTTCTTTGGAGCGCTGATTGGCCTTTCCAGGTTGCTTGGTTGGCCAAAAAGGGCGTATGCGTTTTTTCCTGAATATATTCAGGAAAAAACGCATACGCCCTTTTTGGCCAAGGGCATCATTGTCCACGTTTTGCCGCTTTTCATGTGCTTTCAAGGCGATTCGAATCTACCTCCTGAAATCTGTTTCCTGCAATTCTGCCTTGCTTTCAAAGCCTCTTCGTTGCCTTCCCTTAATATATTTGTGGACGAGAGGTATCATTTAAAACTCTGCAGGTTTGTGAATTGCAGTGCCCCTGAGCTCCATTTTTCAACTCGCTTTTTTGGGAGCAGGCCGCAAAAGCGCAGGATTGCTTCAGGCCCTCTTCTGGTTCTGGGGGGCAGGCTGAGCTTGTGCTTAATTCTTCTTCCTGATGGGAAAATAGAGTGACCTGTGCCTGTCCCAACCCCTAGAGCTAGTCTCTCATTGGTTCCCCCTCTTCCCGTTCATCCTCAGGACAAATTGCAACCTGTACGGAACAGGAGGTTAAAGGTGCTGATTCTCCAAGGAGGGAGATGGCTAGTAAATCGGCTGGAATGGCGAACCCGAGCAAAGGAGATGAGAAATGAGGTGCGTTTTAGAAACCTTTCCCGATCACACGGTGTACCATCTTCTGGGTTTCTCATGCCTGTTTTCGACGTAGGAAGATGCCCTTGAACCTGGAGATTTGGGACCCATGGGATGGGTACCATGCAGTACTACTTGAAAGGGTCTGCGTTGGCTCACCCAACCTCACCGAACCTCTCAGCCCCAAGAGTGTCCACCCTTATGTCTCAATCAGCTGTGGGTCTAGATATGGTCAATCCAGGTTGCATCACAGCCCCTGAACGAATTTTGTAAGAATTTCTCTCTCTTTCACTGCCTTTGTTTCACGGGTTTTGAAAAGTAATTTATTTTTATAATGGGGTTTAGCTGCTTTTCACGGCTGTGTTTATGCCGCTTTACACCCCCTTGACTCACTTACAGAGAGATATCAATACATAGGTTTGAAGATTCTTACTAGTCAGATATATTCTTGTGCGGTGAATAGGGGGTGTTGAGTCCAGTTCACTGAAAAAGGAATAGGTCTTGTCTCTTACATATTGGGTTTATGGAACGGTATCGGAGCTAATTTGAAACCCTTGTTTTATGCATCACCCCACCTCCCCTTTCCCGTTCAGCAGCCATAGTGTGTTTCCTAAAGGTGTGACTCTGTTCTGTTTTGTAATTCAGTTCAAGTGTAGCGGGTTTTACATTCCCTCTAGAAGTGATATCTTAGGATAAGTGTCTTTTTCTGTGTGACTTATTTCACTTAGAATCGTCGTACCTAAATCCACTCATCGTGCTGCTACTAGCCTTATGACGTTGATTTCATGGCTGAGTGATATTCCATTGTACATGAGGACCACCACTTCTTTATCCATTTTTCGCTTTCCTAGGATATTTAAGGTGTAATGAAGTGGGGGTTCTTGTCCACAGAGCAGCCCTAAACTTTGGGGTGCCTGTGTCTTGCTGATTTTTAGTTTTCCCAATTTATACGCCCATGAGTGGAAGTGCCCTATGCTCTCCAAGCTGTGTTTTTTAGATGTTTCAGAACACACCGTACACTTCTCCAGAGTGGCTGTTGGCAATTTACATCCCACCCATCAGCGTAGCAAGGCTCCCATTTCTCCATGGCCGGTCCTGCATTTCTGGTTTGGACACTTTTTTCCGCATGGCCCTTTTGCCCGCTGGGAAGCGAGACTTCTTTGGAGCGCTGATTGGCCTTTCCAGGTTGCTTGGTTGGCCAAAAAGGGCGTATGCGTTTTTTCCTGAATATATTCAGGAAAAAACGCATACGCCCTTTTTGGCCAAGGGCATCATTGTCCACGTTTTGCCGCTTTTCATGTGCTTTCAAGGCGATTCGAATCTACCTCCTGAAATCTGTTTCCTGCAATTCTGCCTTGCTTTCAAAGCCTCTTCGTTGCCTTCCCTTAATATATTTGTGGACGAGAGGTATCATTTAAAACTCTGCAGGTTTGTGAATTGCAGTGCCCCTGAGCTCCATTTTTCAACTCGCTTTTTTGGGAGCTGGCCGCAAAAGCGCAGGATTGCTTCAGGCCCTCTTCTGGTTCTGGGGGGCAGGCTGAGCTTGTGCTTAATTCTTCTTCCTGATGGGAAAATAGAGTGACCTGTGCCTGTCCCAACACCTAGAGCTAGTCTCTCATTGGTTCCCCCTCTTCCCGTTCATCCTCAGGACAAATTGCAACCTGTACGGAACAGGAGGTTAAAGGTGCTGATTCTCCAAGGAGGGAGATGGCTAGTAAATCGGCTGGAATGGCGAACCCGAGCAAAGGAGATGAGAAATGAGGTGCGTTTTAGAAACCTTTCCCGATCACACGGTGTACCATCTTCTGGGTTTCTCATGCCTGTTTTCGACGTAGGAAGATGCCCTTGAACCTGGAGATTTGGGACCCATGGGATGGGTACCATGCAGTATTACTTGAAAGGGTCTGCGTTGGCTCACCCAACCTCACCGAACCTCTCAGCCCCAAGAGTGTCCACCCTTATGTCTCAATCAGCTGTGGGTCTAGATATGGTCAATCCAGGTTGCATCACAGCCCCTGAACGAATTTTGTAAGAATTTCTCTCTCTTTCACTGTCTTTGTTTCACGGGTTTTGAAGAGTAATTTATTTTTATAATGGGGTTTAGCTGCTTTTCACGGCTGTGTTTATGCCGCTTTACACCCTCTTGACTCACTTACAGAGAGATATCAATACATAGGTTTGAAGATTCTTACTAGTCAGATATATTCTTGTGCGGTGAATAGGGGGTGTTGAGTCCAGTTCACTGAAAAAGGAATAGGTCTTGTCTCTTACATATTGGGTTTATGGAACGGTATCGGAGCTAATTTGAAACCCTTGTTTTATGCATCACCCCACCTCCCCTTTCCCGTTCAGCAGCCATAGTGTGTTTCCTAAACGTGTGACTCTCTTCTGTTTTGTAAATCAGTTCAAGTGTAGCGGTTTTTACATTCCCTCTCTAAGTGATATCTTAGGATAAGTGTCTTTTTCTGTGTGACTTATTTCACTTAGAATCGTCGTACCTAAATCCACTCATCGTGCTGCTACTAGCCTTATGACGTTGATTTCATGGCTGAGTGATATTCCATTGTACATGAGGACCACAACTTCTTTATCCATTTTTCTCTTTCCTAGGATATTTAAGGTGTAATGAAGTGGGGGTTCTTGTCCACAGAGCAGCCCTAAACTTTGGGGTGCCTGTGTCTTGCTGATTTTTAGTTTTCCCAATTTATACGCCCATGAGTGGAAGTGCCCTATGCTCTCCAAGCTGTGTTTTTTAGATGTTTCAGAACACACCGTACACTTCTCCAGAGTGGCTGTTGGCAATTTACATCCCACCCATCAGCGTAGCAAGGCTCCCATTTCTCCATGGCCGGTCCTGCATTTCTGGTTTGGACACTTTTTTCCGCATGGCCCTTTTGCCCGCTGGGAAGCGAGACTTCTTTGGAGCGCTGATTGGCCTTTCCAGGTTGCTTGGTTGGCCAAAAAGGGAGTATGCGTTTTTTCCTGAATATATTCAGGAAAAAACGCATACGCCCTTTTTGGCCAAGGGCATCATTGTCCACGTTTTGCCGCTTTTCATGTGCTTTCAAGGCGATTCGAATCTACCTCCTGAAATCTGTTTCCTGCAATTCTGCCTTGCTTTCAAAGCCTCTTCGTTGCCTTCCCTTAATATATTTGTGGACGAGAGGTATCATTTAAAACTCTGCAGGTTTGTGAATTGCAGTGCCCCTGAGCTCCATTTTTCAACTCGCTTTTTTGGGAGCTGGCCGCAAAAGCGCAGGATTGCTTCAGGCCCTCTTCTGGTTCTGGGGGGCAGGCTGAGCTTGTGCTTAATTCTTCTTCCTGATGGGAAAATAGAGTGACCTGTGCCTGTCCCAACACCTAGAGCTAGTCTCTCATTGGTTCCCCCTCTTCCCGTTCATCCTCAGGACAAATTGCAACCTGTACGGAACAGGAGGTTAAAGGTGCTGATTCTCCAAGGAGGGAGATGGCTAGTAAATCGGCTGGAATGGCGAACCCGAGCAAAGGAGATGAGAAATGAGGTGCGTTTTAGAAACCTTTCCCGATCACACGGTGTACCATCTTCTGGGTTTCTCATGCCTGTTTTCGACGTAGGAAGATGCCCTTGAACCTGGAGATTTGGGACCCATGGGATGGGTACCATGCAGTATTACTTGAAAGGGTCTGCGTTGGCTCACCCAACCTCACCGAACCTCTCAGCCCCAAGAGTGTCCACCCTTATGTCTCAATCAGCTGTGGGTCTAGATATGGTCAATCCAGGTTGCATCACAGCCCCTGAACGAATTTTGTAAGAATTTCTCTCTCTTTCACTGTCTTTGTTTCACGGGTTTTGAAAAGTAATTTATTTTTATAATGGGGTTTAGCTGCTTTTCACGGCTGTGTTTATGCCGCTTTACACCCCCTTGACTCACTTACAGAGAGATATCAATACATAGGTTTGAAGATTCTTACTAGTCAGATATATTCTTGTGCGGTGAATAGGGGGTGTTGAGTCCAGTTCACTGAAAAAGGAATAGGTCTTGTCTCTTACATATTGGGTTTATGGAACGGTATCTGAGCTAATTTGAAACCCTTGTTTTATGCATCACCCCACCTCACCTTGCCCGTTCACCAGCCATAGTGTGTTTCCTAAACGTGTGACTCTGTTCTGTTTTGTAATTCAGTTCAAGTGTAGCGGTTTTTACATTCCCTCTAGAAGTGATATCTTATGATAAGTGTCTTTTTCTGTGTGACTTATTTCACTTAGAATCGTCGTACCTAAATCCACTCATCGTGCTGCTACTAGCCTTATGACGTGGATTTCATGGCTGAGTGATATTCCATTGTACATGAGGACCACAAATTCTTTATCCATTTTTCGCTTTCCTAGGATACTTAAGGTGTAATGAAGTGGGGGTTCTTGTCAACAGAGCAGCCCTAAACTTTGGGGTGCCTGTGTCTTGCTGATTTTTAGTTTTCCCAATTTATACGCCCATGAGTGGAAGTGCCCTATGCTCTCCAAGCTGTGTTTTTTAGATGTTTCAGAACACACCGTACACTTCTCCAGAGTGGCTGTTGGCAATTTACATCCCACCCATCAGCGTAGCAAGGCTCCCATTTCTCCATGGCCGGTCCTGCATTTCTGGTTTGGACACTTTTTTCCGCATGGCCCTTTTGCCCGCTGGGAAGCGAGACTTCTTTGGAGCGCTGATTGGCCTTTCCAGGTTGCTTGGTTGGCCAAAAAGGGCGTATGCGTTTTTTCCTGAATATATTCAGGAAAAAACGCATACGCCCTTTTTGGCCAAGGGCATCATTGTCCACGTTTTGCCGCTTTTCATGTGCTTTCAAGGCGATTCGAATCTACCTCCTGAAATCTGTTTCCTGCAATTCTGCCTTGCTTTCAAAGCCTCTTCGTTGCCTTCCCTTAATATATTTGTGGACGAGAGGTATCATTTAAAACTCTGCAGGTTTGTGAATTGCAGTGCCCCTGAGCTCCATTTTTCAACTCGCTTTTTTGGGAGCTGGCCGCAAAAGCGCAGGATTGCTTCATGCCCTCTTCTGGTTCTGGGGGGCAGGCTGAGCTTGTGCTTAATTCTTCTTCCTGATGGGAAAATAGAGTGACCTGTGCCTGTCCCAACACCTAGAGCTAGTCTCTCATTGGTTCCCCCTCTTCCCGTTCATCCTCAGGACAAATTGCAACCTGTACGGAACAGGAGGTTAAAGGTGCTGATTCTCCAAGGAGGGAGATGGCTAGTAAATCGGCTGGAATGGCAAACCCGAGCAAAGGAGATGAGAAATGAGGTGCGTTTTAGAAACCTTTCCCGATCACACGGTGTACCATCTTCTGGGTTTCTCATGCCTGTTTTCGACGTAGGAAGATGCCCTTGAACCTGGAGATTTGGGACCCATGGGATGGGTACCATGCAGTATTACTTGAAAGGGTCTGCGTTGGCTCACCCAACCTCACCGAACCTCTCAGCCCCAAGAGTGTCCACCCTTATGTCTCAATCAGCTGTGGGTCTAGATATGGTCAATCCAGGTTGCATCACAGCCCCTGAACGAATTTTGTAAGAATTTCTCTCTCTTTCACTGTCTTTGTTTCACGGGTTTTGAAAAGTAATTTATTTTTATAATGGGGTTTAGCTGCTTTTCACGGCTGTGTTTATGCCGCTTTACACCCTCTTGACTCACTTACAGAGAGATATCAATACATAGGTTTGAAGATTCTTACTAGTCAGATATATTCTTGTGCGGTGAATAGGGGGTGTTGAGCCCAGTTCACTGAAAAAGGAATAGGTCTTGTCTCTTACATATTGGGTTTATGGAAAAGTCTGAGCTAATTTGAAACCCTTGTTTTATGCATCACCCCACCTCACCTTTCCCGTTCAGCAGCCATAGTGTGTTTCCTAAATGTGTGACTCTGTTCTGTTTTGCAATTCAGTTCAAGTGTAGCGGGTTTTACATTCCCTCTAGAAGTGATATCTTATGATAAGTGTCTTTTTCTGTGTGACTTATTTCACTTAGAATCGTCGTACCTAAATCCACTCATCGTGCTGCTACTAGCCTTATGACGTTGATTTCATGGCTGAGTGATATTCCATTGTACATGAGGACCACAACTTCTTTATCCATTTTTCTCTTTCCTAGGATATTTAAGGTGTAATGAAGTGGGGGTTCTTGTCCACAGAGCAGCCCTAAACTTTGGGGTGCCTGTGTCTTGCTGATTTTTAGTTTTCCCAATTTATACGCCCATGAGTGGAAGTGCCCTATGCTCTCCAAGCTGTGTTTTTTAGATGTTTCAGAACACACCGTACACTTCTCCGGAGTGGCTGTTGGCAATTTACATCCCACCCATCAGCGTAGCAAGGCTCCCATTTCTCCATGGCCGGTCCTGCATTTCTGGTTTGGACACTTTTTTCCGCATGGCCCTTTTGCCCGCTGGGAAGCGAGACTTCTTTGGAGCGCTGATTGGCCTTTCCAGGTTGCTTGGTTGGCCAAAAAGGGCGTATGCGTTTTTTCCTGAATATATTCAGGAAAAAACGCATACGCCCTTTTTGGCCAAGGGCATCATTGTCCACGTTTTGCCGCTTTTCATGTGCTTTCAAGGCGATTCGAATCTACCTCCTGAAATCTGTTTCCTGCAATTCTGCCTTGCTTTCAAAGCCTCTTCGTTGCCTTCCCTTAATATATTTGTGGACGAGAGGTATCATTTAAAACTCTGCAGGTTTGTGAATTGCAGTGCCCCTGAGCTCCATTTTTCAACTCGCTTTTTTGGGAGCTGGCCGCAAAAGCGCAGGATTGCTTCAGGCCCTCTTCTGGTTCTGGGGGGCAGGCTGAGCTTGTGCTTAATTCTTCTTCCTGATGGGAAAATAGAGTGACCTGTGCCTGTCCCAACACCTAGAGCTAGTCTCTCATTGGTTCCCCCTCTTCCCGTTCATCCTCAGGACAAATTGCAACCTGTACGGAACAGGAGGTTAAAGGTGCTGATTCTCCAAGGAGGGAGATGGCTAGTAAATCGGCTGGAATGGCGAACCCGAGCAAAGGAGATGAGAAATGAGGTGCGTTTTAGAAACCTTTCCCGATCACACGGTGTACCATCTTCTGGGTTTCTCATGCCTGTTTTCGACGTAGGAAGATGCCCTTGAACCTGGAGATTTGGGACCCATGGGATGGGTACCATGCAGTACTACTTGAAAGGGTCTGCGTTGGCTCACCCAACCTCACCGAACCTCTCAGCCCCAAGAGTGTCCACCCTTATGTCTCAATCAGCTGTGGGTCTAGATATGGTCAATCCAGGTTGCATCACAGCCCCTGAACGAATTTTGTAAGAATTTCTCTCTCTTTCACTGCCTTTGTTTCATGGGTTTTGAAAAGTAATTTATTTTTATAATGGGGTTTAGCTGCTTTTCACGGCTGTGTTTATGCCGCTTTACACCCCCTTGACTCACTTACAGAGAGATATCAATACATAGGTTTGAAGATTCTTACTAGTCAGATATATTCTTGTGCGGTGAATAGGGGGTGTTGAGTCCAGTTCACTGAAAAAGGAATAGGTCTTGTCTCTTACATATTGGGTTTATGGAACGGTATCGGAGCTAATTTGAAACCCTTGTTTTATGCATCACCCCACCTCACCTTTCCCGTTCAGCAGCCATAGTGTGTTTCCTAAACGTGTGACTCTGTTCTGTTTTGTAATTCAGTTCAAGTGTAGCGGGTTTTACATTCCCTCTCGAAGTGATATCTTATGATAAGTGTCTTTTTCTGTGTGACTTATTTCACTTAGAATCGTCGTACCTAAATCCACTCATCGTGCTGCTACTAGCCTTATGACGTGGATTTCATGGCTGAGTGATATTCCATTGTACATGAGGACCACAACTTCTTTATCCATTTTTCTCTTTCCTAGGATATTTAAGGTGTAATGAAGTGGGGGTTCTTGTCAACAGAGCAGCCCTAAACTTTGGGGTGCCTGTGTCTTGCTGATTTTTAGTTTTCCCAATTTATACGCCCATGAGTGGAAGTGCCCTATGCTCTCCAAGCTGTGTTTTTTAGATGTTTCAGAACACACCGTACACTTCTCCAGAGTGGCTGTTGGCAATTTACATCCCACCCATCAGCGTAGCAAGGCTCCCATTTCTCCATGGCCGGTCCTGCATTTCTGGTTTGGACACTGTTTTCCGCATGGCCCTTTTGCCCGCTGGGAAGCGAGACTTCTTTGGAGCGCTGATTGGCCTTTCCAGGTTGCTTGGTTGGCCAAAAAGGGCGTATGCGTTTTTTCCTGAATATATTCAGGAAAAAACGCATACGCCCTTTTTGGCCAAGGGCATCATTGTCCACGTTTTGCCGCTTTTCATGTGCTTTCAAGGCGATTCGAATCTACCTCCTGAAATCTGTTTCCTGCAATTCTGCCTTGCTTTCAAAGCCTCTTCGTTGCCTTCCCTTAATATATTTGTGGACGAGAGGTATCATTTAAAACTCTGCAGGTTTGTGAATTGCAGTGCCCCTGAGCTCCATTTTTCAACTCGCTTTTTTGGGAGCTGGCCGCAAAAGCGCAGGATTGCTTCAGGCCCTCTTCTGGTTCTGGGGGGCAGGCTGAGCTTGTGCTTAATTCTTCTTCCTGATGGGAAAATAGAGTGACCTGTGCCTGTCCCAACACCTAGAGCTAGTCTCTCATTGGTTCCCCCTCTTCCCGTTCATCCTCAGGACAAATTGCAACCTGTACGGAACAGGAGGTTAAAGGTGCTGATTCTCCAAGGAGGGAGATGGCTAGTAAATCGGCTGGAATGGCGAACCCGAGCAAAGGAGATGAGAAATGAGGTGCGTTTTAGAAACCTTTCCCGATCACACGGTGTACCATCTTCTGGGTTTCTCATGCCTGTTTTCGACGTAGGAAGATGCCCTTGAACCTGGAGATTTGGGACCCATGGGATGGGTACCATGCAGTACTACTTGAAAGGGTCTGCGTTGGCTCACCCAACCTCACCGAACCTCTCAGCCCCAAGAGTGTCCACCCTTATGTCTCAATCAGCTGTGGGTCTAGATATGGTCAATCCAGGTTGCATCACAGCCCCTGAACGAATTTTGTAAGAATTTCTCTCTCTTTCACTGCCTTTGTTTCACGGGTTTTGAAAAGTAATTTATTTTTATAATGGGGTTTAGCTGCTTTTCACGGCTGAGTTTATGCCGCTTTACACCCCCTTGACTCACTTACAGAGAGATATCAATACATAGGTTTGAAGATTCTTACTAGTCAGATATATTCTTGTGCGGTGAATAGGGGGTGTTGAGTCCAGTTCACTGAAAAAGGAATAGGTCTTGTCTCTTACATATTGGGTTTATGGAACGGTATCGGAGCTAATTTGAAACCCTTGTTTTATGCATCACCCCACCTCACCTTTCCCGTTCAGCAGCCATAGTGTGTTTCCTAAACGTGTGACTCTGTTCTGTTTTGTAATTCAGTTCAAGTGTAGCGGGTTTTACATTCCCTCTCGAAGTGATATCTTATGATAAGTGTCTTTTTCTGTGTGACTTATTTCACTTAGAATCGTCGTACCTAAATCCACTCATCGTGCTGCTACTAGCCTTATGACGTGGATTTCATGGCTGAGTGATATTCCATTGTACATGAGGACCACAACTTCTTTATCCATTTTTCTCTTTCCTAGGATATTTAAGGTGTAATGAAGTGGGGGTTCTTGTCAACAGAGCAGCCCTAAACTTTGGGGTGCCTGTGTCTTGCTGATTTTTAGTTTTCCCAATTTATACGCCCATGAGTGGAAGTGCCCTATGCTCTCCAAGCTGTGTTTTTTAGATGTTTCAGAACACACCGTACACTTCTCCAGAGTGGCTGTTGGCAATTTACATCCCACCCATCAGCGTAGCAAGGCTCCCATTTCTCCATGGCCGGTCCTGCATTTCTGGTTTGGACACTGTTTTCCGCATGGCCCTTTTGCCCGCTGGGAAGCGAGACTTCTTTGGAGCGCTGATTGGCCTTTCCAGGTTGCTTGGTTGGCCAAAAAGGGCGTATGCGTTTTTTCCTGAATATATTCAGGAAAAAACGCATACGCCCTTTTTGGCCAAGGGCATCATTGTCCACGTTTTGCCGCTTTTCATGTGCTTTCAAGGCGATTCGAATCTACCTCCTGAAATCTGTTTCCTGCAATTCTGCCTTGCTTTCAAAGCCTCTTCGTTGCCTTCCCTTAATATATTTGTGGACGAGAGGTATCATTTAAAACTCTGCAGGTTTGTGAATTGCAGTGCCCCTGAGCTCCATTTTTCAACTCGCTTTTTTGGGAGCTGGCCGCAAAAGCGCAGGATTGCTTCAGGCCCTCTTCTGGTTCTGGGGGGCAGGCTGAGCTTGTGCTTAATTCTTCTTCCTGATGGGAAAATAGAGTGACCTGTGCCTGTCCCAACACCTAGAGCTAGTCTCTCATTGGTTCCCCCTCTTCCCGTTCATCCTCAGGACAAATTGCAACCTGTACGGAACAGGAGGTTAAAGGTGCTGATTCTCCAAGGAGGGAGATGGCTAGTAAATCGGCTGGAATGGCGAACCCGAGCAAAGGAGATGAGAAATGAGGTGCGTTTTAGAAACCTTTCCCGATCACACGGTGTACCATCTTCTGGGTTTCTCATGCCTGTTTTCGACGTAGGAAGATGCCCTTGAACCTGGAGATTTGGGACCCATGGGATGGGTACCATGCAGTACTACTTGAAAGGGTCTGCGTTGGCTCACCCAACCTCACCGAACCTCTCAGCCCCAAGAGTGTCCACCCTTATGTCTCAATCAGCTGTGGGTCTAGATATGGTCAATCCAGGTTGCATCACAGCCCCTGAACGAATTTTGTAAGAATTTCTCTCTCTTTCACTGCCTTTGTTTCACGGGTTTTGAAAAGTAATTTATTTTTATAATGGGGTTTAGCTGCTTTTCACGGCTGAGTTTATGCCGCTTTACACCCCCTTGACTCACTTACAGAGAGATATCAATACATAGGTTTGAAGATTCTTACTAGTCAGATATATTCTTGTGCGGTGAATAGGGGGTGTTGAGTCCAGTTCACTGAAAAAGGAATAGGTCTTGTCTCTTACATATTGGGTTTATGGAACGGTATCGGAGCTAATTTGAAACCCTTGTTTTATGCATCACCCCACCTCACCTTTCCCGTTCAGCAGCCATAGTGTGTTTCCTAAACGTGTGACTCTGTTCTGTTTTGTAATTCAGTTCAAGTGTAGCGGGTTTTACATTCCCTCTCGAAGTGATATCTTATGATAAGTGTCTTTTTCTGTGTGACTTATTTCACTTAGAATCGTCGTACCTAAATCCACTCATCGTGCTGCTACTAGCCTTATGACGTGGATTTCATGGCTGAGTGATATTCCATTGTACATGAGGACCACAACTTCTTTATCCATTTTTCTCTTTCCTAGGATATTTAAGGTGTAATGAAGTGGGGGTTCTTGTCAACAGAGCAGCCCTAAACTTTGGGGTGCCTGTGTCTTGCTGATTTTTAGTTTTCCCAATTTATACGCCCATGAGTGGAAGTGCCCTATGCTCTCCAAGCTGTGTTTTTTAGATGTTTCAGAACACACCGTACACTTCTCCAGAGTGGCTGTTGGCAATTTACATCCCACCCATCAGCGTAGCAAGGCTCCCATTTCTCCATGGCCGGTCCTGCATTTCTGGTTTGGACACTGTTTTCCGCATGGCCCTTTTGCCCGCTGGGAAGCGAGACTTCTTTGGAGCGCTGATTGGCCTTTCCAGGTTGCTTGGTTGGCCAAAAAGGGCGTATGCGTTTTTTCCTGAATATATTCAGGAAAAAACGCATACGCCCTTTTTGGCCAAGGGCATCATTGTCCACGTTTTGCCGCTTTTCATGTGCTTTCAAGGCGATTCGAATCTACCTCCTGAAATCTGTTTCCTGCAATTCTGCCTTGCTTTCAAAGCCTCTTCGTTGCCTTCCCTTAATATATTTGTGGACGAGAGGTATCATTTAAAACTCTGCAGGTTTGTGAATTGCAGTGCCCCTGAGCTCCATTTTTCAACTCGCTTTTTTGGGAGCTGGCCGCAAAAGCGCAGGATTGCTTCAGGCCCTCTTCTGGTTCTGGGGGGCAGGCTGAGCTTGTGCTTAATTCTTCTTCCTGATGGGAAAATAGAGTGACCTGTGCCTGTCCCAACACCTAGAGCTAGTCTCTCATTGGTTCCCCCTCTTCCCGTTCATCCTCAGGACAAATTGCAACCTGTACGGAACAGGAGGTTAAAGGTGCTGATTCTCCAAGGAGGGAGATGGCTAGTAAATCGGCTGGAATGGCGAACCCGAGCAAAGGAGATGAGAAATGAGGTGCGTTTTAGAAACCTTTCCCGATCACACGGTGTACCATCTTCTGGGTTTCTCATGCCTGTTTTCGACGTAGGAAGATGCCCTTGAACCTGGAGATTTGGGACCCATGGGATGGGTACCATGCAGTACTACTTGAAAGGGTCTGCGTTGGCTCACCCAACCTCACCGAACCTCTCAGCCCCAAGAGTGTCCACCCTTATGTCTCAATCAGCTGTGGGTCTAGATATGGTCAATCCAGGTTGCATCACAGCCCCTGAACGAATTTTGTAAGAATTTCTCTCTCTTTCACTGCCTTTGTTTCACGGGTTTTGAAAAGTAATTTATTTTTATAATGGGGTTTAGCTGCTTTTCACGGCTGTGTTTATGCCGCTTTACACCCCCTTGACTCACTTACAGAGAGATATCAATACATAGGTTTGAAGATTCTTACTAGTCAGATATATTCTTGTGCGGTGAATAGGGGGTGTTGAGTCCAGTTCACTGAAAAAGGAATAGGTCTTGTCTCTTACATATTGGGTTTATGGAACGGTATCGGAGCTAATTTGAAACCCTTGTTTTATGCATCACCCCACCTCACCTTTCCCGTTCAGCAGCCATAGTGTGTTTCCTAAACGTGTGACTCTGTTCTGTTTTGTAATTCAGTTCAAGTGTAGCGGGTTTTACATTCCCTCTCGAAGTGATATCTTATGATAAGTGTCTTTTTCTGTGTGACTTATTTCACTTAGAATCGTCGTACCTAAATCCACTCATCGTGCTGCTACTAGCCTTATGACGTGGATTTCATGGCTGAGTGATATTCCATTGTACATGAGGACCACAACTTCTTTATCCATTTTTCTCTTTCCTAGGATATTTAAGGTGTAATGAAGTGGGGGTTCTTGTCAACAGAGCAGCCCTAAACTTTGGGGTGCCTGTGTCTTGCTGATTTTTAGTTTTCCCAATTTATACGCCCATGAGTGGAAGTGCCCTATGCTCTCCAAGCTGTGTTTTTTAGATGTTTCAGAACACACCGTACACTTCTCCAGAGTGGCTGTTGGCAATTTACATCCCACCCATCAGCGTAGCAAGGCTCCCATTTCTCCATGGCCGGTCCTGCATTTCTGGTTTGGACACTGTTTTCCGCATGGCCCTTTTGCCCGCTGGGAAGCGAGACTTCTTTGGAGCGCTGATTGGCCTTTCCAGGTTGCTTGGTTGGCCAAAAAGGGCGTATGCGTTTTTTCCTGAATATATTCAGGAAAAAACGCATACGCCCTTTTTGGCCAAGGGCATCATTGTCCACGTTTTGCCGCTTTTCATGTGCTTTCAAGGCGATTCGAATCTACCTCCTGAAATCTGTTTCCTGCAATTCTGCCTTGCTTTCAAAGCCTCTTCGTTGCCTTCCCTTAATATATTTGTGGACGAGAGGTATCATTTAAAACTCTGCAGGTTTGTGAATTGCAGTGCCCCTGAGCTCCATTTTTCAACTCGCTTTTTTGGGAGCTGGCCGCAAAAGCGCAGGATTGCTTCAGGCCCTCTTCTGGTTCTGGGGGGCAGGCTGAGCTTGTGCTTAATTCTTCTTCCTGATGGGAAAATAGAGTGACCTGTGCCTGTCCCAACACCTAGAGCTAGTCTCTCATTGGTTCCCCCTCTTCCCGTTCATCCTCAGGACAAATTGCAACCTGTACGGAACAGGAGGTTAAAGGTGCTGATTCTCCAAGGAGGGAGATGGCTAGTAAATCGGCTGGAATGGCGAACCCGAGCAAAGGAGATGAGAAATGAGGTGCGTTTTAGAAACCTTTCCCGATCACACGGTGTACCATCTTCTGGGTTTCTCATGCCTGTTTTCGACGTAGGAAGATGCCCTTGAACCTGGAGATTTGGGACCCATGGGATGGGTACCATGCAGTACTACTTGAAAGGGTCTGCGTTGGCTCACCCAACCTCACCGAACCTCTCAGCCCCAAGAGTGTCCACCCTTATGTCTCAATCAGCTGTGGGTCTAGATATGGTCAATCCAGGTTGCATCACAGCCCCTGAACGAATTTTGTAAGAATTTCTCTCTCTTTCACTGCCTTTGTTTCACGGGTTTTGAAAAGTAATTTATTTTTATAATGGGGTTTAGCTGCTTTTCACGGCTGAGTTTATGCCGCTTTACACCCCCTTGACTCACTTACAGAGAGATATCAATACATAGGTTTGAAGATTCTTACTAGTCAGATATATTCTTGTGCGGTGAATAGGGGGTGTTGAGTCCAGTTCACTGAAAAAGGAATAGGTCTTGTCTCTTACATATTGGGTTTATGGAACGGTATCGGAGCTAATTTGAAACCCTTGTTTTATGCATCACCCCACCTCACCTTTCCCGTTCAGCAGCCATAGTGTGTTTCCTAAACGTGTGACTCTGTTCTGTTTTGTAATTCAGTTCAAGTGTAGCGGGTTTTACATTCCCTCTCGAAGTGATATCTTATGATAAGTGTCTTTTTCTGTGTGACTTATTTCACTTAGAATCGTCGTACCTAAATCCACTCATCGTGCTGCTACTAGCCTTATGACGTGGATTTCATGGCTGAGTGATATTCCATTGTACATGAGGACCACAACTTCTTTATCCATTTTTCTCTTTCCTAGGATATTTAAGGTGTAATGAAGTGGGGGTTCTTGTCAACAGAGCAGCCCTAAACTTTGGGGTGCCTGTGTCTTGCTGATTTTTAGTTTTCCCAATTTATACGCCCATGAGTGGAAGTGCCCTATGCTCTCCAAGCTGTGTTTTTTAGATGTTTCAGAACACACCGTACACTTCTCCAGAGTGGCTGTTGGCAATTTACATCCCACCCATCAGCGTAGCAAGGCTCCCATTTCTCCATGGCCGGTCCTGCATTTCTGGTTTGGACACTGTTTTCCGCATGGCCCTTTTGCCCGCTGGGAAGCGAGACTTCTTTGGAGCGCTGATTGGCCTTTCCAGGTTGCTTGGTTGGCCAAAAAGGGCGTATGCGTTTTTTCCTGAATATATTCAGGAAAAAACGCATACGCCCTTTTTGGCCAAGGGCATCATTGTCCACGTTTTGCCGCTTTTCATGTGCTTTCAAGGCGATTCGAATCTACCTCCTGAAATCTGTTTCCTGCAATTCTGCCTTGCTTTCAAAGCCTCTTCGTTGCCTTCCCTTAATATATTTGTGGACGAGAGGTATCATTTAAAACTCTGCAGGTTTGTGAATTGCAGTGCCCCTGAGCTCCATTTTTCAACTCGCTTTTTTGGGAGCTGGCCGCAAAAGCGCAGGATTGCTTCAGGCCCTCTTCTGGTTCTGGGGGGCAGGCTGAGCTTGTGCTTAATTCTTCTTCCTGATGGGAAAATAGAGTGACCTGTGCCTGTCCCAACACCTAGAGCTAGTCTCTCATTGGTTCCCCCTCTTCCCGTTCATCCTCAGGACAAATTGCAACCTGTACGGAA
This sequence comes from Balaenoptera acutorostrata, assembly GCF_949987535.1. Taxonomy (NCBI): domain Eukaryota; kingdom Metazoa; phylum Chordata; class Mammalia; order Artiodactyla; family Balaenopteridae; genus Balaenoptera; species Balaenoptera acutorostrata. Next base: position 189,025 of record NW_026645791.1, on the reverse strand, counting down.
CAGGAGGTTAAAGGTGCTGATTCTCCAAGGAGGGAGATGGCTAGTAAATCGGCTGGAATGGCGAACCCGAGCAAAGGAGATGAGAAATGAGGTGCGTTTTAGAAACCTTTCCCGATCACACGGTGTACCATCTTCTGGGTTTCTCATGCCTGTTTTCGACGTAGGAAGATGCCCTTGAACCTGGAGATTTGGGACCCATGGGATGGGTACCATGCAGTACTACTTGAAAGGGTCTGCGTTGGCTCACCCAACCTCACCGAACCTCTCAGCCCCAAGAGTGTCCACCCTTATGTCTCAATCAGCTGTGGGTCTAGATATGGTCAATCCAGGTTGCATCACAGCCCCTGAACGAATTTTGTAAGAATTTCTCTCTCTTTCACTGCCTTTGTTTCACGGGTTTTGAAAAGTAATTTATTTTTATAATGGGGTTTAGCTGCTTTTCACGGCTGAGTTTATGCCGCTTTACACCCCCTTGACTCACTTACAGAGAGATATCAATACATAGGTTTGAAGATTCTTACTAGTCAGATATATTCTTGTGCGGTGAATAGGGGGTGTTGAGTCCAGTTCACTGAAAAAGGAATAGGTCTTGTCTCTTACATATTGGGTTTATGGAACGGTATCGGAGCTAATTTGAAACCCTTGTTTTATGCATCACCCCACCTCACCTTTCCCGTTCAGCAGCCATAGTGTGTTTCCTAAACGTGTGACTCTGTTCTGTTTTGTAATTCAGTTCAAGTGTAGCGGGTTTTACATTCCCTCTCGAAGTGATATCTTATGATAAGTGTCTTTTTCTGTGTGACTTATTTCACTTAGAATCGTCGTACCTAAATCCACTCATCGTCCTGCTACTAGCCTTATGACGTGGATTTCATGGCTGAGTGATATTCCATTGTACATGAGGACCACAACTTCTTTATCCATTTTTCTCTTTCCTAGGATATTTAAGGTGTAATGAAGTGGGGGTTCTTGTCAACAGAGCAGCCCTAAACTTTGGGGTGCCTGTGTCTTGCTGATTTTTAGTTTTCCCAATTTATACGCCCATGAGTGGAAGTGCCCTATGCTCTCCAAGCTGTGTTTTTTAGATGTTTCAGAACACACCGTACACTTCTCCAGAGTGGCTGTTGGCAATTTACATCCCACCCATCAGCGTAGCAAGGCTCCCATTTCTCCATGGCCGGTCCTGCATTTCTGGTTTGGACACTGTTTTCCGCATGGCCCTTTTGCCCGCTGGGAAGCGAGACTTCTTTGGAGCGCTGATTGGCCTTTCCAGGTTGCTTGGTTGGCCAAAAAGGGCGTATGCGTTTTTTCCTGAATATATTCAGGAAAAAACGCATACGCCCTTTTTGGCCAAGGGCATCATTGTCCACGTTTTGCCGCTTTTCATGTGCTTTCAAGGCGATTCGAATCTACCTCCTGAAATCTGTTTCCTGCAATTCTGCCTTGCTTTCAAAGCCTCTTCGTTGCCTTCCCTTAATATATTTGTGGACGAGAGGTATCATTTAAAACTCTGCAGGTTTGTGAATTGCAGTGCCCCTGAGCTCCATTTTTCAACTCGCTTTTTTGGGAGCTGGCCGCAAAAGCGCAGGATTGCTTCAGGCCCTCTTCTGGTTCTGGGGGGCAGGCTGAGCTTGTGCTTAATTCTTCTTCCTGATGGGAAAATAGAGTGACCTGTGCCTGTCCCAACACCTAGAGCTAGTCTCTCATTGGTTCCCCCTCTTCCCGTTCATCCTCAGGACAAATTGCAACCTGTACGGAACAGGAGGTTAAAGGTGCTGATTCTCCAAGGAGGGAGATGGCTAGTAAATCGGCTGGAATGGCGAACCCGAGCAAAGGAGATGAGAAATGAGGTGCGTTTTAGAAACCTTTCCCGATCACACGGTGTACCATCTTCTGGGTTTCTCATGCCTGTTTTCGACGTAGGAAGATGCCCTTGAACCTGGAGATTTGGGACCCATGGGATGGGTACCATGCAATACTACTTGAAAGGGTCTGCGTTGGCTCACCCAACCTCACCGAACCTCTCAGCCCCAAGAGTGTCCACCCTTATGTCTCAATCAGCTGTGGGTCTAGATATGGTCAATCCAGGTTGCATCACAGCCCCTGAACGAATTTTGTAAGAATTTCTCTCTCTTTCACTGCCTTTGTTTCACGGGTTTTGAAAAGTAATTTATTTTTATAATGGGGTTTAGCTGCTTTTCACGGCTGTGTTTATGCCGCTTTACACCCCCTTGACTCACTTACAGAGAGATATCAATACATAGGTTTGAAGATTCTTACTAGTCAGATATATTCTTGTGCGGTGAATAGGGGGTGTTGAGTCCAGTTCACTGAAAAAGGAATAGGTCTTGTCTCTTACATATTGGGTTTATGGAACGGTATCGGAGCTAATTTGAAACCCTTGTTTTATGCATCACCCCACCTCACCTTTCCCGTTCAGCAGCCATAGTGTGTTTCCTAAACGTGTGACTCTGTTCTGTTTTGTAATTCAGTTCAAGTGTAGCGGGTTTTACATTCCCTCTCGAAGTGATATCTTATGATAAGTGTCTTTTTCTGTGTGACTTATTTCACTTAGAATCGTCGTACCTAAATCCACTCATCGTGCTGCTACTAGCCTTATGACGTGGATTTCATGGCTGAGTGATATTCCATTGTACATGAGGACCACAACTTCTTTATCCATTTTTCTCTTTCCTAGGATATTTAAGGTGTAATGAAGTGGGGGTTCTTGTCAACAGAGCAGCCCTAAACTTTGGGGTGCCTGTGTCTTGCTGATTTTTAGTTTTCCCAATTTATACGCCCATGAGTGGAAGTGCCCTATGCTCTCCAAGCTGTGTTTTTTAGATGTTTCAGAACACACCGTACACTTCTCCAGAGTGGCTGTTGGCAATTTACATCCCACCCATCAGCGTAGCAAGGCTCCCATTTCTCCATGGCCGGTCCTGCATTTCTGGTTTGGACACTGTTTTCCGCATGGCCCTTTTGCCCGCTGGGAAGCGAGACTTCTTTGGAGCGCTGATTGGCCTTTCCAGGTTGCTTGGTTGGCCAAAAAGGGCGTATGCGTTTTTTCCTGAATATATTCAGGAAAAAACGCATACGCCCTTTTTGGCCAAGGGCATCATTGTCCACGTTTTGCCGCTTTTCATGTGCTTTCAAGGCGATTCGAATCTACCTCCTGAAATCTGTTTCCTGCAATTCTGCCTTGCTTTCAAAGCCTCTTCGTTGCCTTCCCTTAATATATTTGTGGACGAGAGGTATCATTTAAAACTCTGCAGGTTTGTGAATTGCAGTGCCCCTGAGCTCCATTTTTCAACTCGCTTTTTTGGGAGCTGGCCGCAAAAGCGCAGGATTGCTTCAGGCCCTCTTTTGGTTCTGGGGGGCAGGCTGAGCTTGTGCTTAATTCTTCTTCCTGATGGGAAAATAGAGTGACCTGTGCCTGTCCCAACACCTAGAGCTAGTCTCTCATTGGTTCCCCCTCTTCCCGTTCATCCTCAGGACAAATTGCAACCTGTACGGAACAGGAGGTTAAAGGTGCTGATTCTCCAAGGAGGGAGATGGCTAGTAAATCGGCTGGAATGGCGAACCCGAGCAAAGGAGATGAGAAATGAGGTGCGTTTTAGAAACCTTTCCCGATCACACGGTGTACCATCTTCTGGGTTTCTCATGCCTGTTTTCGACGTAGGAAGATGCCCTTGAACCTGGAGATTTGGGACCCATGGGATGGGTACCATGCAGTACTACTTGAAAGGGTCTGCGTTGGCTCACCCAACCTCACCGAACCTCTCAGCCCCAAGAGTGTCCACCCTTATGTCTCAATCAGCTGTGGGTCTAGATATGGTCAATCCAGGTTGCATCACAGCCCCTGAACGAATTTTGTAAGAATTTCTCTCTCTTTCACTGCCTTTGTTTCACGGGTTTTGAAAAGTAATTTATTTTTATAATGGGGTTTAGCTGCTTTTCACGGCTGTGTTTATGCCGCTTTACACCCCCTTGACTCACTTACAGAGAGATATGAATACATAGGTTTGAAGATTCTTACTAGTCAGATATATTCTTGTGCGGTGAATAGGGGGTGTTGAGTCCAGTTCACTGAAAAAGGAATAGGTCTTGTCTCTTACATATTGGGTTTATGGAACGGTATCGGAGCTAATTTGAAACCCTTGTTTTATGCATCACCCCACCTCACCTTTCCCGTTCAGCAGCCATAGTGTGTTTCCTAAACGTGTGACTCTGTTCTGTTTTGTAATTCAGTTCAAGTGTAGCGGGTTTTACATTCCCTCTCTAAGTGATATCTTATGATAAGTGTCTTTTTCTGTGTGACTTATTTCACTTAGAATCGTCGTACCTAAATCCACTCATCGTGCTGCTACTAGCCTTATGACGTTGATTTCATGGCTGAGTGATATTCCATTGTACATGAGGACCACAACTTCTTTATCCATTTTTCTCTTTCCTAGGATATTGAAGGTGTAATGAAGTGGGGGTTCTTGTCCACAGAGCAGCCCTAAACTTTGGGGTGCCTGTGTCTTGCTGATTTTTAGTTTTCCCAATTTATACGCCCATGAGTGGAAGTGCCCTATGCTCTCCAAGCTGTGTTTTTTAGATGTTTCAGAACACACCGTACACTTCTCCAGAGTGGCTGTTGGCAATTTACATCCCACCCATCAGCGTAGCAAGGCTCCCATTTCTCCATGGCCGGTCCTGCATTTCTGGTTTGGACACTTTTTTCCGCATGGCCCTTTTGCCCGCTGGGAAGCGAGACTTCTTTGGAGCGCTGATTGGCCTTTCCAGGTTGCTTGGTTGGCCAAAAAGGGCGTATGCGTTTTTTCCTGAATATATTCAGGAAAAAACGCATACGCCCTTTTTGGCCAAGGGCATCATTGTCCACGTTTTGCCGCTTTTCATGTGCTTTCAAGGCGATTCGAATCTACCTCCTGAAATCTGTTTCCTGCAATTCTGCCTTGCTTTCAAAGCCTCTTCGTTGCCTTCCCTTAATATATTTGTGGACGAGAGGTATCATTTAAAACTCTGCAGGTTTGTGAATTGCAGTGCCCCTGAGCTCCATTTTTCAACTCGCTTTTTTGGGAGCTGGCCGCAAAAGCGCAGGATTGCTTCAGGCCCTCTTCTGGTTCTGGGGGGCAGGCTGAGCTTGTGCTTAATTCTTCTTCCTGATGGGAAAATAGAGTGACCTGTGCCTGTCCCAACACCTAGAGCTAGTCTCTCATTGGTTCCCCCTCTTCCCGTTCATCCTCAGGACAAATTGCAACCTGTACGGAACAGGAGGTTAAAGGTGCTGATTCTCCAAGGAGGGAGATGGCTAGTAAATCGGCTGGAATGGCGAACCCGAGCAAAGGAGATGAGAAATGAGGTGCGTTTTAGAAACCTTTCCCGATCACACGGTGTACCATCTTCTGGGTTTCTCATGCCTGTTTTCGACGTAGGAAGATGCCCTTGAACCTGGAGATTTGGGACCCATGGGATGGGTACCATGCAGTACTACTTGAAAGGGTCTGCGTTGGCTCACCCAACCTCACCGAACCTCTCAGCCCCAAGAGTGTCCACCCTTATGTCTCAATCAGCTGTGGGTCTAGATATGGTCAATCCAGGTTGCATCACAGCCCCTGAACGAATTTTGTAAGAATTTCTCTCTCTTTCACTGCCTTTGTTTCACGGGTTTTGAAAAGTAATTTATTTTTATAATGGGGTTTAGCTGCTTTTCACGGCTGTGTTTATGCCGCTTTACACCCCCTTGACTCACTTACAGAGAGATATGAATACATAGGTTTGAAGATTCTTACTAGTCAGATATATTCTTGTGCGGTGAATAGGGGGTGTTGAGTCCAGTTCACTGAAAAAGGAATAGGTCTTGTCTCTTACATATTGGGTTTATGGAACGGTATCGGAGCTAATTTGAAACCCTTGTTTTATGCATCACCCCACCTCACCTTTCCCGTTCAGCAGCCATAGTGTGTTTCCTAAACGTGTGACTCTGTTCTGTTTTGTAATTCAGTTCAAGTGTAGCGGGTTTTACATTCCCTCTAGAAGTGATATCTTATGATAAGTGTCTTTTTCTGTGTGACTTATTTCACTTAGAATCGTCGTACCTAAATCCACTCATCGTGCTGCTACTAGCCTTATGACGTTGATTTCATGGCTGAGTGATATTCCATTGTACATGAGGACCACAACTTCTTTATCCATTTTTCTCTTTCCTAGGATATTGAAGGTGTAATGAAGTGGGGGTTCTTGTCCACAGAGCAGCCCTAAACTTTGGGGTGCCTGTGTCTTGCTGATTTTTAGTTTTCCCAATTTATACGCCCATGAGTGGAAGTGCCCTATGCTCTCCAAGCTGTGTTTTTTAGATGTTTCAGAACACACCGTACACTTCTCCAGAGTGGCTGTTGGCAATTTACATCCCACCCATCAGCGTAGCAAGGCTCCCATTTCTCCATGGCCGGTCCTGCATTTCTGGTTTGGACACTGTTTTCCGCATGGCCCTTTTGCCCGCTGGGAAGCGAGACTTCTTTGGAGCGCTGATTGGCCTTTCCAGGTTGCTTGGTTGGCCAAAAAGGGCGTATGCGTTTTTTCCTGAATATATTCAGGAAAAAACGCATACGCCCTTTTTGGCCAAGGGCATCATTGTCCACGTTTTGCCGCTTTTCATGTGCTTTCAAGGCGATTCGAATCTACCTCCTGAAATCTGTTTCCTGCAATTCTGCCTTGCTTTCAAAGCCTCTTCGTTGCCTTCCCTTAATATATTTGTGGACGAGAGGTATCATTTAAAACTCTGCAGGTTTGTGAATTGCAGTGCCCCTGAGCTCCATTTTTCAACTCGCTTTTTTGGGAGCTGGCCGCAAAAGCGCAGGATTGCTTCAGGCCCTCTTCTGGTTCTGGGGGGCAGGCTGAGCTTGTGCTTAATTCTTCTTCCTGATGGGAAAATAGAGTGACCTGTGCCTGTCCCAACACCTAGAGCTAGTCTCTCATTGGTTCCCCCTCTTCCCGTTCATCCTCAGGACAAATTGCAACCTGTACGGAACAGGAGGTTAAAGGTGCTGATTCTCCAAGGAGGGAGATGGCTAGTAAATCGGCTGGAATGGCGAACCCGAGCAAAGGAGATGAGAAATGAGGTGCGTTTTAGAAACCTTTCCCGATCACACGGTGTACCATCTTCTGGGTTTCTCATGCCTGTTTTCGACGTAGGAAGATGCCCTTGAACCTGGAGATTTGGGACCCATGGGATGGGTACCATGCAGTACTACTTGAAAGGGTCTGCGTTGGCTCACCCAACCTCACCGAACCTCTCAGCCCCAAGAGTGTCCACCCTTATGTCTCAATCAGCTGTGGGTCTAGATATGGTCAATCCAGGTTGCATCACAGCCCCTGAACGAATTTTGTAAGAATTTCTCTCTCTTTCACTGCCTTTGTTTCACGGGTTTTGAAAAGTAATTTATTTTTATAATGGGGTTTAGCTGCTTTTCACGGCTGAGTTTATGCCGCTTTACACCCCCTTGACTCACTTACAGAGAGATATCAATACATAGGTTTGAAGATTCTTACTAGTCAGATATATTCTTGTGCGGTGAATAGGGGGTGTTGAGTCCAGTTCACTGAAAAAGGAATAGGTCTTGTCTCTTACATATTGGGTTTATGGAACGGTATCGGAGCTAATTTGAAACCCTTGTTTTATGCATCACCCCACCTCACCTTTCCCGTTCAGCAGCCATAGTGTGTTTCCTAAACGTGTGACTCTGTTCTGTTTTGTAATTCAGTTCAAGTGTAGCGGGTTTTACATTCCCTCTCGAAGTGATATCTTATGATAAGTGTCTTTTTCTGTGTGACTTATTTCACTTAGAATCGTCGTACCTAAATCCACTCATCGTGCTGCTACTAGCCTTATGACGTTGATTTCATGGCTGAGTGATATTCCATTGTACATGAGGACCACAACTTCTTTATCCATTTTTCTCTTTCCTAGGATATTGAAGGTGTAATGAAGTGGGGGTTCTTGTCCACAGAGCAGCCCTAAACTTTGGGGTGCCTGTGTCTTGCTGATTTTTAGTTTTCCCAATTTATACGCCCATGAGTGGAAGTGCCCTATGCTCTCCAAGCTGTGTTTTTTAGATGTTTCAGAACACACCGTACACTTCTCCAGAGTGGCTGTTGGCAATTTACATCCCACCCATCAGCGTAGCAAGGCTCCCATTTCTCCATGGCCGGTCCTGCATTTCTGGTTTGGACACTTTTTTCCGCATGGCCCTTTTGCCCGCTGGGAAGCGAGACTTCTTTGGAGCGCTGATTGGCCTTTCCAGGTTGCTTGGTTGGCCAAAAAGGGCGTATGCGTTTTTTCCTGAATATATTCAGGAAAAAACGCATACGCCCTTTTTGGCCAAGGGCATCATTGTCCACGTTTTGCCGCTTTTCATGTGCTTTCAAGGCGATTCGAATCTACCTCCTGAAATCTGTTTCCTGCAATTCTGCCTTGCTTTCAAAGCCTCTTCGTTGCCTTCCCTTAATATATTTGTGGACGAGAGGTATCATTTAAAACTCTGCAGGTTTGTGAATTGCAGTGCCCCTGAGCTCCATTTTTCAACTCGCTTTTTTGGGAGCTGGCCGCAAAAGCGCAGGATTGCTTCAGGCCCTCTTCTGGTTCTGGGGGGCAGGCTGAGCTTGTGCTTAATTCTTCTTCCTGATGGGAAAATAGAGTGACCTGTGCCTGTCCCAACACCTAGAGCTAGTCTCTCATTGGTTCCCCCTCTTCCCGTTCATCCTCAGGACAAATTGCAACCTGTACGGAACAGGAGGTTAAAGGTGCTGATTCTCCAAGGAGGGAGATGGCTAGTAAATCGGCTGGAATGGCGAACCCGAGCAAAGGAGATGAGAAATGAGGTGCGTTTTAGAAACCTTTCCCGATCACACCGTGTACCATCTTCTGGGTTTCTCATGCCTGTTTTCGACGTAGGAAGATGCCCTTGAACCTGGAGATTTGGGACCCATGGGATGGGTACCATGCAGTACTACTTGAAAGGGTCTGCGTTGGCTCACCCAACCTCACCGAACCTCTCAGCCCCAAGAGTGTCCACCCTTATGTCTCAATCAGCTGTGGGTCTAGATATGGTCAATCCAGGTTGCATCACAGCCCCTGAACGAATTTTGTAAGAATTTCTCTCTCTTTCACTGCCTTTGTTTCACGGGTTTTGAAAAGTAATTTATTTTTATAATGGGGTTTAGCTGCTTTTCACGGCTGTGTTTATGCCGCTTTACACCCCCTTGACTCACTTACAGAGAGATATCAATACATAGGTTTGAAGATTCTTACTAGTCAGATATATTCTTGTGCGGTGAATAGGGGGTGTTGAGTCCAGTTCACTGAAAAAGGAATAGGTCTTGTCTCTTACATATTGGGTTTATGGAACGGTATCGGAGCTAATTTGAAACCCTTGTTTTATGCATCACCCCACCTCACCTTTCCCGTTCAGCAGCCATAGTGTGTTTCCTAAACGTGTGACTCTGTTCTGTTTTGTAATTCAGTTCAAGTGTAGCGGGTTTTACATTCCCTCTCGAAGTGATATCTTATGATAAGTGTCTTTTTCTGTGTGACTTATTTCACTTAGAATCGTCGTACCTAAATCCACTCATCGTGCTGCTACTAGCCTTATGACGTGGATTTCATGGCTGAGTGATATTCCATTGTACATGAGGACCACAACTTCTTTATCCATTTTTCTCTTTCCTAGGATATTTAAGGTGTAATGAAGTGGGGGTTCTTGTCAACAGAGCAGCCCTAAACTTTGGGGTGCCTGTGTCTTGCTGATTTTTAGTTTTCCCAATTTATACGCCCATGAGTGGAAGTGCCCTATGCTCTCCAAGCTGTGTTTTTTAGATGTTTCAGAACACACCGTACACTTCTCCAGAGTGGCTGTTGGCAATTTACATCCCACCCATCAGCGTAGCAAGGCTCCCATTTCTCCATGGCCGGTCCTGCATTTCTGGTTTGGACACTGTTTTCCGCATGGCCCTTTTGCCCGCTGGGAAGCGAGACTTCTTTGGAGCGCTGATTGGCCTTTCCAGGTTGCTTGGTTGGCCAAAAAGGGCGTATGCGTTTTTTCCTGAATATATTCAGGAAAAAACGCATACGCCCTTTTTGGCCAAGGGCATCATTGTCCACGTTTTGCCGCTTTTCATGTGCTTTCAAGGCGATTCGAATCTACCTCCTGAAATCTGTTTCCTGCAATTCTGCCTTGCTTTCAAAGCCTCTTCGTTGCCTTCCCTTAATATATTTGTGGACGAGAGGTATCATTTAAAACTCTGCAGGTTTGTGAATTGCAGTGCCCCTGAGCTCCATTTTTCAACTCGCTTTTTTGGGAGCTGGCCGCAAAAGCGCAGGATTGCTTCAGGCCCTCTTCTGGTTCTGGGGGGCAGGCTGAGCTTGTGCTTAATTCTTCTTCCTGATGGGAAAATAGAGTGACCTGTGCCTGTCCCAACCCCTAGAGCTAGTCTCTCATTGGTTCCCCCTCTTCCCGTTCATCCTCAGGACAAATTGCAACCTGTACGGAACAGGAGGTTAAAGGTGCTGATTCTCCAAGGAGGGAGATGGCTAGTAAATCGGCTGGAATGGCGAACCCGAGCAAAGGAGATGAGAAATGAGGTGCGTTTTAGAAACCTTTCCCGATCACACGGTGTACCATCTTCTGGGTTTCTCATGCCTGTTTTCGACGTAGAAGATGCCCTTGAACCTGGAGATTTGGGACCCATGGGATGGGTACCATGCAGTACTACTTGAAAGGGTCTGCGTTGGCTCACCCAACCTCACCGAACCTCTCAGCCCCAAGAGTGTCCACCCTTATGTCTCAATCAGCTGTGGGTCTAGATATGGTCAATCCAGGTTGCATCACAGCCCCTGAACGAATTTTGTAAGAATTTCTCTCTCTTTCACTGCCTTTGTTTCACGGGTTTTGAAAAGTAATTTATTTTTATAATGGGGTTTAGCTGCTTTTCACGGCTGTGTTTATGCCGCTTTACACCCCCTTGACTCACTTACAGAGAGATATCAATACATAGGTTTGAAGATTCTTACTAGTCAGATATATTCTTGTGCGGTGAATAGGGGGTGTTGAGTCCAGTTCACTGAAAAAGGAATAGGTCTTGTCTCTTACATATTGGGTTTATGGAACGGTATCGGAGCTAATTTGAAACCCTTGTTTTATGCATCACCCCACCTCACCTTTCCCGTTCAGCAGCCATAGTGTGTTTCCTAAACGTGTGACTCTGTTCTGTTTTGTAATTCAGTTCAAGTGTAGCGGGTTTTACATTCCCTCTAGAAGTGATATCTTATGATAAGTGTCTTTTTCTGTGTGACTTATTTCACTTAGAATCGTCGTACCTAAATCCACTCATCGTGCTGCTACTAGTCTTATGACGTTGATTTCATGGCTGAGTGATATTCCATTGTACATGAGGACCACAACTTCTTTATCCATTTTTCTCTTTCCTAGGATATTGAAGGTGTAATGAAGTGGGGGTTCTTGTCAACAGAGCAGCCCTAAACTTTGGGGTGCCTGTGTCTTGCTGATTTTTAGTTTTCCCAATTTATACGCCCATGAGTGGAAGTGCCCTATGCTCTCCAAGCTGTGTTTTTTAGATGTTTCAGAACACACCGTACACTTCTCCAGAGTGGCTGTTGGCAATTTACATCCCACCCATCAGCGTAGCAAGGCTCCCATTTCTCCATGGCCGGTCCTGCATTTCTGGTTTGGACACTGTTTTCCGCATGGCCCTTTTGCCCGCTGGGAAGCGAGACTTCTTTGGAGCGCTGATTGGCCTTTCCAGGTTGCTTGGTTGGCCAAAAAGGGCGTATGCGTTTTTTCCTGAATATATTCAGGAAAAAACGCATACGCCCTTTTTGGCCAAGGGCATCATTGTCCACGTTTTGCCGCTTTTCATGTGCTTTCAAGGCGATTCGAATCTACCTCCTGAAATCTGTTTCCTGCAATTCTGCCTTGCTTTCAAAGCCTCTTCGTTGCCTTCCCTTAATATATTTGTGGACGAGAGGTATCATTTAAAACTCTGCAGGTTTGTGAATTGCAGTGCCCCTGAGCTCCATTTTTCAACTCGCTTTTTTGGGAGCTGGCCGCAAAAGCGCAGGATTGCTTCAGGCCCTCTTCTGGTTCTGGGGGGCAGGCTGAGCTTGTGCTTAATTCTTCTTCCTGATGGGAAAATAGAGTGACCTGTGCCTGTCCCAACACCTAGAGCTAGTCTCTCATTGGTTCCCCCTCTTCCCGTTCATCCTCAGGACAAATTGCAACCTGTACGGAACAGGAGGTTAAAGGTGCTGATTCTCCAAGGAGGGAGATGGCTAGTAAATCGGCTGGAATGGCAAACCCGAGCAAAGGAGATGAGAAATGAGGTGCGTTTTAGAAACCTTTCCCGATCACACGGTGTACCATCTTCTGGGTTTCTCATGCCTGTTTTCGACGTAGGAAGATGCCCTTGAACCTGGAGATTTGGGACCCATGGGATGGGTACCATGCAGTATTACTTGAAAGGGTCTGCGTTGGCTCACCCAACCTCACCGAACCTCTCAGCCCCAAGAGTGTCCACCCTTATGTCTCAATCAGCTGTGGGTCTAGATATGGTCAATCCAGGTTGCATCACAGCCCCTGAACGAATTTTGTAAGAATTTCTCTCTCTTTCACTGCCTTTGTTTCACGGGTTTTGAAAAGTAATTTATTTTTATAATGGGGTTTAGCTGCTTTTCACGGCTGTGTTTATGCCGCTTTACACCCCCTTGACTCACTTACAGAGAGATATCAATACATAGGTTTGAAGATTCTTACTAGTCAGATATATTCTTGTGCGGTGAATAGGGGGTGTTGAGTCCAGTTCACTGAAAAAGGAATAGGTCTTGTCTCTTACATATTGGGTTTATGGAACGGTATCGGAGCTAATTTGAAACCCTTGTTTTATGCATCACCCCACCTCCCCTTTCCCGTTCAGCAGCCATAGTGTGTTTCCTAAACGTGTGACTCTGTTCTGTTTTGTAATTCAGTTCAAGTGTAGCGGGTTTTACATTCCCTCTAGAAGTGATATCTTATGATAAGTGTCTTTTTCTGTGTGACTTATTTCACTTAGAATCGTCGTACCTAAATCCACTCATCGTGCTGCTACTAGCCTTATGACGTTGATTTCATGGCTGAGTGATATTCCATTGTACATGAGGACCACAACTTCTTTATCCATTTTTCTCTTTCCTAGGATATTTAAGGTGTAATGAAGTGGGGGTTCTTGTCCACAGAGCAGCCCTAAACTTTGGGGTGCCTGTGTCTTGCTGATTTTTAGTTTTCCCAATTTATCCGCCCATGAGTGGAAGTGCCCTATGCTCTCCAAGCTGTGTTTTTTAGATGTTTCAGAACACACCGTACACTTCTCCAGAGTGGCTGTTGGCAATTTACATCCCACCCATCAGCGTAGCAAGGCTCCCATTTCTCCATGGCCGGTCCTGCATTTCTGGTTTGGACACTTTTTTCCGCATGGCCCTTTTGCCCGCTGGGAAGCGAGACTTCTTTGGAGCGCTGATTGGCCTTTCCAGGTTGCTTGGTTGGCCAAAAAGGGCGTATGCGTTTTTTCCTGAATATATTCAGGAAAAAACGCATACGCCCTTTTTGGCCAAGGGCATCATTGTCCACGTTTTGCCCCTTTTCATGTGCTTTCAAGGCGATTCGAATCTACCTCCTGAAATCTGTTTCCTGCAATTCTGCCTTGCTTTCAAAGCCTCTTCGTTGCCTTCCCTTAATATATTTGTGGACGAGAGGTATCATTTAAAACTCTGCAGGTTTGTGAATTGCAGTGCCCCTGAGCTCCATTTTTCAACTCGCTTTTTTGGGAGCTGGCCGCAAAAGCGCAGGATTGCTTCAGGCCCTCTTCTGGTTCTGGGGGGCAGGCTGAGCTTGTGCTTAATTCTTCTTCCTGATGGGAAAATAGAGTGACCTGTGCCTGTCCCAACACCTAGAGCTAGTCTCTCATTGGTTCCCCCTCTTCCCGTTCATCCTCAGGACAAATTGCAACCTGTACGGAACAGGAGGTTAAAGGTGCTGATTCTCCAAGGAGGGAGATGGCTAGTAAATCGGCTGGAATGGCGAACCCGAGCAAAGGAGATGAGAAATGAGGTGCGTTTTAGAAACCTTTCCCGATCACACCGTGTACCATCTTCTGGGTTTCTCATGCCTGTTTTCGACGTAGGAAGATGCCCTTGAACCTGGAGATTTGGGACCCATGGGATGGGTACCATGCAGTATTACTTGAAAGGGTCTGCGTTGGCTCACCCAACCTCACCGAACCTCTCAGCCCCAAGAGTGTCCACCCTTATGTCTCAATCAGCTGTGGGTCTAGATATGGTCAATCCAGGTTGCATCACAGCCCCTGAACGAATTTTGTAAGAATTTCTCTCTCTTTCACTGCCTTTGTTTCACGGGTTTTGAAAAGTAATTTATTTTTATAATGGGGTTTAGCTGCTTTTCACGGCTGTGTTTATGCCGCTTTACACCCCCTTGACTCACTTACAGAGAGATATCAATACATAGGTTTGAAGATTCTTACTAGTCAGATATATTCTTGTGCGGTGAATAGGGGGTGTTGAGTCCAGTTCACTGAAAAAGGAATAGGTCTTGTCTCTTACATATTGGGTTTATGGAACGGTATCGGAGCTAATTTGAAACCCTTGTTTTATGCATCACCCCACCTCCCCTTTCCCGTTCAGCAGCCATAGTGTGTTTCCTAAACGTGTGACTCTGTTCTGTTTTGTAATTCAGTTCAAGTGTAGCGGGTTTTACATTCCCTCTAGAAGTGATATCTTAGGATAAGTGTCTTTTTCTGTGTGACTTATTTCACTTAGAATCGTCGTACCTAAATCCACTCATCGTGCTGCTACTAGCCTTATGACGTTGATTTCATGGCTGAGTGATATTCCATTGTACATGAGGACCACAACTTCTTTATCCATTTTTCTCTTTCCTAGGATATTTAAGGTGTAATGAAGTGGGGGTTCTTGTCAACAGAGCAGCCCTAAACTTTGGGGTGCCTGTGTCTTGCTGATTTTTAGTTTTCCCAATTTATACGCCCATGAGTGGAAGTGCCCTATGCTCTCCAAGCTGTGTTTTTTAGATGTTTCAGAACACACCGTACACTTCTCCAGAGTGGCTGTTGGCAATTTACATCCCACCCATCAGCGTAGCAAGGCTCCCATTTCTCCATGGCCGGTCCTGCATTTCTGGTTTGGACACTGTTTTCCGCATGGCCCTTTTGCCCGCTGGGAAGCGAGACTTCTTTGGAGCGCTGATTGGCCTTTCCAGGTTGCTTGGTTGGCCAAAAAGGGCGTATGCGTTTTTTCCTGAATATATTCAGGAAAAAACGCATACGCCCTTTTTGGCCAAGGGCATCATTGTCCACGTTTTGCCGCTTTTCATGTGCTTTCAAGGCGATTCGAATCTACCTCCTGAAATCTGTTTCCTGCAATTCTGCCTTGCTTTCAAAGCCTCTTCGTTGCCTTCCCTTAATATATTTGTGGACGAGAGGTATCATTTAAAACTCTGCAGGTTTGTGAATTGCAGTGCCCCTGAGCTCCATTTTTCAACTCGCTTTTTTGGGAGCTGGCCGCAAAAGCGCAGGATTGCTTCAGGCCCTCTTCTGGTTCTGGGGGGCAGGCTGAGCTTGTGCTTAATTCTTCTTCCTGATGGGAAAATAGAGTGACCTGTGCCTGTCCCAACACCTAGAGCTAGTCTCTCATTGGTTCCCCCTCTTCCCGTTCATCCTCAGGACAAATTGCAACCTGTACGGAACAGGAGGTTAAAGGTGCTGATTCTCCAAGGAGGGAGATGGCTAGTAAATCGGCTGGAATGGCGAACCCGAGCAAAGGAGATGAGAAATGAGGTGCGTTTTAGAAACCTTTCCCGATCACACGGTGTACCATCTTCTGGGTTTCTCATGCCTGTTTTCGACGTAGGAAGATGCCCTTGAACCTGGAGATTTGGGACCCATGGGATGGGTACCATGCAGTACTACTTGAAAGGGTCTGCGTTGGCTCACCCAACCTCACCGAACCTCTCAGCCCCAAGAGTGTCCACCCTTATGTCTCAATCAGCTGTGGGTCTAGATATGGTCAATCCAGGTTGCATCACAGCCCCTGAACGAATTTTGTAAGAATTTCTCTCTCTTTCACTGCCTTTGTTTCACGGGTTTTGAAAAGTAATTTATTTTTATAATGGGGTTTAGCTGCTTTTCACGGCTGTGTTTATGCCGCTTTACACCCCCTTGACTCACTTACAGAGAGATATCAATACATAGGTTTGAAGATTCTTACTAGTCAGATATATTCTTGTGCGGTGAATAGGGGGTGTTGAGTCCAGTTCACTGAAAAAGGAATAGGTCTTGTCTCTTACATATTGGGTTTATGGAACGGTATCGGAGCTAATTTGAAACCCTTGTTTTATGCATCACCCGACCTCACCTTTCCCGTTCAGCAGCCATAGTGTGTTTCCTAAACGTGTGACTCTGTTCTGTTTTGTAATTCAGTTCAAGTGTAGCGGGTTTTACATTCCCTCTAGAAGTGATATCTTATGATAAGTGTCTTTTTCTGTGTGACTTATTTCACTTAGAATCGTCGTACCTAAATCCACTCATCGTGCTGCTACTAGCCTTATGACGTTGATTTCATGGCTGAGTGATATTCCATTGTACATGAGGACCACAACTTCTTTATCCATTTTTCTCTTTCCTAGGATATTTAAGGTGTAATGAAGTGGGGGTTCTTGTCAACAGAGCAGCCCTAAACTTTGGGGTGCCTGTGTCTTGCTGATTTTTAGTTTTCCCAATTTATACGCCCATGAGTGGAAGTGCCCTATGCTCTCCAAGCTGTGTTTTTTAGATGTTTCAGAACACACCGTACACTTCTCCAGAGTGGCTGTTGGCAATTTACATCCCACCCATCAGCGTAGCAAGGCTCCCATTTCTCCATGGCCGGTCCTGCATTTCTGGTTTGGACACTTTTTTCCGCATGGCCCTTTTGCCCGCTGGGAAGCGAGACTTCTTTGGAGCGCTGATTGGCCTTTCCAGGTTGCTTGGTTGGCCAAAAAGGGCGTATGCGTTTTTTCCTGAATATATTCAGGAAAAAACGCATACGCCCTTTTTGGCCAAGGGCATCATTGTCCACGTTTTGCCGCTTTTCATGTGCTTTCAAGGCGATTCGAATCTACCTCCTGAAATCTGTTTCCTGCAATTCTGCCTTGCTTTCAAAGCCTCTTCGTTGCCTTCCCTTAATATATTTGTGGACGAGAGGTATCATTTAAAACTCTGCAGGTTTGTGAATTGCAGTGCCCCTGAGCTCCATTTTTCAACTCGCTTTTTTGGGAGCTGGCCGCAAAAGCGCAGGATTGCTTCAGGCCCTCTTCTGGTTCTGGGGGGCAGGCTGAGCTTGTGCTTTATTCTTCTTCCTGATGGGAAAATAGAGTGACCTGTGCCTGTCCCAACACCTAGAGCTAGTCTCTCATTGGTTCCCCCTCTTCCCGTTCATCCTCAGGACAAATTGCAACCTGTACGGAACAGGAGGTTAAAGGTGCTGATTCTCCAAGGAGGGAGATGGCTAGTAAATCGGCTGGAATGGCGAACCCGAGCAAAGGAGATGAGAAATGAGGTGCGTTTTAGAAACCTTTCCCGATCACACGGTGTACCATCTTCTGGGTTTCTCATGCCTGTTTTCGACGTAGGAAGATGCCCTTGAACCTGGAGATTTGGGACCCATGGGATGGGTACCATGCAGTACTACTTGAAAGGGTCTGCGTTGGCTCACCCAACCTCACCGAACCTCTCAGCCCCAAGAGTGTCCACCCTTATGTCTCAATCAGCTGTGGGTCTAGATATGGTCAATCCAGGTTGCATCACAGCCCCTGAACGAATTTTGTAAGAATTTCTCTCTCTTTCACTGCCTTTGTTTCACGGGTTTTGAAAAGTAATTTATTTTTATAATGGGGTTTAGCTGCTTTTCACGGCTGTGTTTATGCCGCTTTACACCCCCTTGACTCACTTACAGAGAGATATCAATACATAGGTTTGAAGATTCTTACTAGTCAGATATATTCTTGTGCGGTGAATAGGGGGTGTTGAGTCCAGTTCACTGAAAAAGGAATAGGTCTTGTCTCTTACATATTGGGTTTATGGAACGGTATCGGAGCTAATTTGAAACCCTTGTTTTATGCATCACCCCACCTCCCCTTTCCCGTTCAGCAGCCATAGTGTGTTTCCTAAACGTGTGACTCTGTTCTGTTTTGTAATTCAGTTCAAGTGTAGCGGGTTTTACATTCCCTCTAGAAGTGATATCTTAGGATAAGTGTCTTTTTCTGTGTGACTTATTTCACTTAGAATCGTCGTACCTAAATCCACTTATCGTGCTGCTACTAGCCTTATGACGTTGATTTCATGGCTGAGTGATATTCCATTGTACATGAGGACCACAACTTCTTTATCCATTTTTCTCTTTCCTAGGATATTGAAGGTGTAATGAAGTGGGGGTTCTTGTCCACAGAGCAGCCCTAAACTTTGGGGTGCCTGTGTCTTGCTGATTTTTAGTTTTCCCAATTTATACGCCCATGAGTGGAAGTGCCCTATGCTCTCCAAGCTGTGTTTTTTAGATGTTTCAGAACACACCGTACACTTCTCCAGAGTGGCTGTTGGCAATTTACATCCCACCCATCAGCGTAGCAAGGCTCCCATTTCTCCATGGCCGGTCCTGCATTTCTGGTTTGGACACTGTTTTCCGCATGGCCCTTTTGCCCGCTGGGAAGCGAGACTTCTTTGGAGCGCTGATTGGCCTTTCCAGGTTGCTTGGTTGGCCAAAAAGGGCGTATGCGTTTTTTCCTGAATATATTCAGGAAAAAACGCATACGCCCTTTTTGGCCAAGGGCATCATTGTCCACGTTTTGCCGCTTTTCATGTGCTTTCAAGGCGATTCGAATCTACCTCCTGAAATCTGTTTCCTGCAATTCTGCCTTGCTTTCAAAGCCTCTTCGTTGCCTTCCCTTAATATATTTGTGGACGAGAGGTATCATTTAAAACTCTGCAGGTTTGTGAATTGCAGTGCCCCTGAGCTCCATTTTTCAACTCGCTTTTTTGGGAGCTGGCCGCAAAAGCGCAGGATTGCTTCAGGCCCTCTTCTGGTTCTGGGGGGCAGGCTGAGCTTGTGCTTAATTCTTCTTCCTGATGGGAAAATAGAGTGACCTGTGCCTGTCCCAACACCTAGAGCTAGTCTCTCATTGGTTCCCCCTCTTCCCGTTCATCCTCAGGACAAATTGCAACCTGTACGGAACAGGAGGTTAAAGGTGCTGATTCTCCAAGGAGGGAGATGGCTAGTAAATCGGCTGGAATGGCAAACCCGAGCAAAGGAGATGAGAAATGAGGTGCGTTTTAGAAACCTTTCCCGATCACACGGTGTACCATCTTCTGGGTTTCTCATGCCTGTTTTCGACGTAGGAAGATGCCCTTGAACCTGGAGATTTGGGACCCATGGGATGGGTACCATGCAGTATTACTTGAAAGGGTCTGCGTTGGCTCACCCAACCTCACCGAACCTCTCAGCCCCAAGAGTGTCCACCCTTATGTCTCAATCAGCTGTGGGTCTAGATATGGTCAATCCAGGTTGCATCACAGCCCCTGAACGAATTTTGTAAGAATTTCTCTCTCTTTCACTGCCTTTGTTTCACGGGTTTTGAAAAGTAATTTATTTTTATAATGGGGTTTAGCTGCTTTTCACGGCTGTGTTTATGCCGCTTTACACCCCCTTGACTCACTTACAGAGAGATATCAATACATAGGTTTGAAGATTCTTACTAGTCAGATATATTCTTGTGCGGTGAATAGGGGGTGTTGAGTCCAGTTCACTGAAAAAGGAATAGGTCTTGTCTCTTACATATTGGGTTTATGGAACGGTATCGGAGCTAATTTGAAACCCTTGTTTTATGCATCACCCCACCTCCCCTTTCCCGTTCAGCAGCCATAGTGTGTTTCCTAAACGTGTGACTCTGTTCTGTTTTGTAATTCAGTTCAAGTGTAGCGGGTTTTACATTCCCTCTAGAAGTGATATCTTAGGATAAGTGTCTTTTTCTGTGTGACTTATTTCACTTAGAATCGTCGTACCTAAATCCACTTATCGTGCTGCTACTAGCCTTATGACGTTGATTTCATGGCTGAGTGATATTCCATTGTACATGAGGACCACAACTTCTTTATCCATTTTTCTCTTTCCTAGGATATTTAAGGTGTAATGAAGTGGGGGTTCTTGTCAACAGAGCAGCCCTAAACTTTGGGGTGCCTGTGTCTTGCTGATTTTTAGTTTTCCCAATTTATACGCCCATGAGTGGAAGTGCCCTATGCTCTCCAAGCTGTGTTTTTTAGATGTTTCAGAACACACCGTACACTTCTCCAGAGTGGTTGTTGGCAATTTACATCCCACCCATCAGCGTAGCAAGGCTCCCATTTCTCCATGGCCGGTCCTGCATTTCTGGTTTGGACACTGTTTTCCGCATGGCCCTTTTGCCCGCTGGGAAGCGAGACTTCTTTGGAGCGCTGATTGGCCTTTCCAGGTTGCTTGGTTGGCCAAAAAGGGCGTATGCGTTTTTTCCTGAATATATTCAGGAAAAAACGCATACGCCCTTTTTGGCCAAGGGCATCATTGTCCACGTTTTGCCGCTTTTCATGTGCTTTCAAGGCGATTCGAATCTACCTCCTGAAATCTGTTTCCTGCAATTCTGCCTTGCTTTCAAAGCCTCTTCGTTGCCTTCCCTTAATATATTTGTGGACGAGAGGTATCATTTAAAACTCTGCAGGTTTGTGAATTGCAGTGCCCCTGAGCTCCATTTTTCAACTCGCTTTTTTGGGAGCTGGCCGCAAAAGCGCAGGATTGCTTCAGGCCCTCTTCTGGTTCTGGGGGGCAGGCTGAGCTTGTGCTTAATTCTTCTTCCTGATGGGAAAATAGAGTGACCTGTGCCTGTCCCAACACCTAGAGCTAGTCTCTCATTGGTTCCCCCTCTTCCCGTTCATCCTCAGGACAAATTGCAACCTGTACGGAACAGGAGGTTAAAGGTGCTGATTCTCCAAGGAGGGAGATGGCTAGTAAATCGGCTGGAATGGCAAACCCGAGCAAAGGAGATGAGAAATGAGGTGCGTTTTAGAAACCTTTCCCGATCACACGGTGTACCATCTTCTGGGTTTCTCATGCCTGTTTTCGACGTAGGAAGATGCCCTTGAACCTGGAGATTTGGGACCCATGGGATGGGTACCATGCAGTATTACTTGAAAGGGTCTGCGTTGGCTCACCCAACCTCACCGAACCTCTCAGCCCCAAGAGTGTCCACCCTTATGTCTCAATCAGCTGTGGGTCTAGATATGGTCAATCCAGGTTGCATCACAGCCCCTGAACGAATTTTGTAAGAATTTCTCTCTCTTTCACTGCCTTTGTTTCACGGGTTTTGAAAAGTAATTTATTTTTATAATGGGGTTTAGCTGCTTTTCACGGCTGTGTTTATGCCGCTTTACACCCCCTTGACTCACTTACAGAGAGATATCAATACATAGGTTTGAAGATTCTTACTAGTCAGATATATTCTTGTGCGGTGAATAGGGGGTGTTGAGTCCAGTTCACTGAAAAAGGAATAGGTCTTGTCTCTTACATATTGGGTTTATGGAACGGTATCGGAGCTAATTTGAAACCCTTGTTTTATGCATCACCCCACCTCCCCTTTCCCGTTCAGCAGCCATAGTGTGTTTCCTAAACGTGTGACTCTGTTCTGTTTTGTAATTCAGTTCAAGTGTAGCGGGTTTTACATTCCCTCTAGAAGTGATATCTTATGATAAGTGTCTTTTTCTGTGTGACTTATTTCACTTAGAATCGTCGTACCTAAATCCACTCATCGTGCTGCTACTAGCCTTATGACGTTGATTTCATGGCTGAGTGATATTCCATTGTACATGAGGACCACAACTTCTTTATCCATTTTTCTCTTTCCTAGGATATTTAAGGTGTAATGAAGTGGGGGTTCTTGTCCACAGAGCAGCCCTAAACTTTGGGGTGCCTGTGTCTTGCTGATTTTTAGTTTTCCCAATTTATACGCCCATGAGTGTAAGTGCCCTATGCTTTCCAAGCTGTGTTTTTTAGATGTTTCAGAACACACCGTACACTTCTCCAGAGTGGCTGTTGGCAATTTACATCCCACCCATCAGCGTAGCAAGGCTCCCATTTCTCCATGGCCGGTCCTGCATTTCTGGTTTGGACACTTTTTTCCGCATGGCCCTTTTGCCCGCTGGGAAGCGAGACTTCTTTGGAGCGCTGATTGGCCTTTCCAGGTTGCTTGGTTGGCCAAAAAGGGCGTATGCGTTTTTTCCTGAATATATTCAGGAAAAAACGCATACGCCCTTTTTGGCCAAGGGCATCATTGTCCACGTTTTGCCGCTTTTCATGTGCTTTCAAGGCGATTCGAATCTACCTCCTGAAATCTGTTTCCTGCAATTCTGCCTTGCTTTCAAAGCCTCTTCGTTGCCTTCCCTTAATATATTTGTGGACGAGAGGTATCATTTAAAACTCTGCAGGTTTGTGAATTGCAGTGCCCCTGAGCTCCATTTTTCAACTCGCTTTTTTGGGAGCTGGCCGCAAAAGCGCAGGATTGCTTCAGGCCCTCTTCTGGTTCTGGGGGGCAGGCTGAGCTTGTGCTTAATTCTTCTTCCTGATGGGAAAATAGAGTGACCTGTGCCTGTCCCAACACCTAGAGCTAGTCTCTCATTGGTTCCCCCTCTTCCCCTTCATCCTCAGGACAAATTGCAACCTGTACGGAACAGGAGGTTAAAGGTGCTGATTCTCCAAGGAGGGAGATGGCTAGTAAATCGGCTGGAATGGCGAACCCGAGCAAAGGAGATGAGAAATGAGGTGCGTTTTAGAAACCTTTCCCGATCACACCGTGTACCATCTTCTGGGTTTCTCATGCCTGTTTTCGACGTAGGAAGATGCCCTTGAACCTGGAGATTTGGGACCCATGGGATGGGTACCATGCAGTACTACTTGAAAGGGTCTGCGTTGGCTCACCCAACCTCACCGAACCTCTCAGCCCCAAGAGTGTCCACCCTTATGTCTCAATCAGCTGTGGGTCTAGATATGGTCAATCCAGGTTGCATCACAGCCCCTGAACGAATTTTGTAAGAATTTCTCTCTCTTTCACTGCCTTTGTTTCACGGGTTTTGAAAAGTAATTTATTTTTATAATGGGGTTTAGCTGCTTTTCACGGCTGTGTTTATGCCGCTTTACACCCCCTTGACTCACTTACAGAGAGATATCAATACATAGGTTTGAAGATTCTTACTAGTCAGATATATTCTTGTGCGGTGAATAGGGGGTGTTGAGTCCAGTTCACTGAAAAAGGAATAGGTCTTGTCTCTTACATATTGGGTTTATGGAACGGTATCGGAGCTAATTTGAAACCCTTGTTTTATGCATCACCCCACCTCCCCTTTCCCATTCAGCAGCCATAGTGTGTTTCCTAAACGTGTGACTCTGTTCTGTTTTGTAATTCAGTTCAAGTGTAGCGGGTTTTACATTCCCTCTAGAAGTGATATCTTAGGATAAGTGT
This sequence comes from Balaenoptera acutorostrata, assembly GCF_949987535.1. Taxonomy (NCBI): domain Eukaryota; kingdom Metazoa; phylum Chordata; class Mammalia; order Artiodactyla; family Balaenopteridae; genus Balaenoptera; species Balaenoptera acutorostrata. Next base: position 165,371 of record NW_026645791.1, on the reverse strand, counting down.
CTTTTTCTGTGTGACTTATTTCACTTAGAATCGTCGTACCTAAATCCACTCATCGTGCTGCTACTAGACTTATGACGTTGATTTCATGGCTGAGTGATATTCCATTGTACATGAGGACCACAACTTCTTTATCCATTTTTCTCTTTCCTAGGATATTGAAGGTGTAATGAAGTGGGGGTTCTTGTCAACAGAGCAGCCCTAAACTTTGGGGTGCCTGTGTCTTGCTGATTTTTAGTTTTCCCAATTTATACGCCCATGAGTGGAAGTGCCCTATGCTCTCCAAGCTGTGTTTTTTAGATGTTTCAGAACACACCGTACACTTCTCCAGAGTGGCTGTTGGCAATTTACATCCCACCCATCAGCGTAGCAAGGCTCCCATTTCTCCATGGCCGGTCCTGCATTTCTGGTTTGGACACTGTTTTCCGCATGGCCCTTTTGCCCGCTGGGAAGCGAGACTTCTTTGGAGCGCTGATTGGCCTTTCCAGGTTGCTTGGTTGGCCAAAAAGGGCGTATGCGTTTTTTCCTGAATATATTCAGGAAAAAACGCATACGCCCTTTTTGGCCAAGGGCATCATTGTCCACGTTTTGCCGCTTTTCATGTGCTTTCAAGGCGATTCGAATCTACCTCCTGAAATCTGTTTCCTGCAATTCTGCCTTGCTTTCAAAGCCTCTTCGTTGCCTTCCCTTAATATATTTGTGGACGAGAGGTATCATTTAAAACTCTGCAGGTTTGTGAATTGCAGTGCCCCTGAGCTCCATTTTTCAACTCGCTTTTTTGGGAGCTGGCCGCAAAAGCGCAGGATTGCTTCAGGCCCTCTTCTGGTTCTGGGGGGCAGGCTGAGCTTGTGCTTAATTCTTCTTCCTGATGGGAAAATAGAGTGACCTGTGCCTGTCCCAACACCTAGAGCTAGTCTCTCATTGGTTCCCCCTCTTCCCCTTCATCCTCAGGACAAATTGCAACCTGTACGGAACAGGAGGTTAAAGGTGCTGATTCTCCAAGGAGGGAGATGGCTAGTAAATCGGCTGGAATGGCGAACCCGAGCAAAGGAGATGAGAAATGAGGTGCGTTTTAGAAACCTTTCCCGATCACACGGTGTACCATCTTCTGGGTTTCTCATGCCTGTTTTCGACGTAGGAAGATGCCCTTGAACCTGGAGATTTGGGACCCATGGGATGGGTACCATGCAGTACTACTTGAAAGGGTCTGCGTTGGCTCACCCAACCTCACCGAACCTCTCAGCCCCAAGAGTGTCCACCCTTATGTCTCAATCAGCTGTGGGTCTAGATATGGTCAATCCAGGTTGCATCACAGCCCCTGAACGAATTTTGTAAGAATTTCTCTCTCTTTCACTGCCTTTGTTTCACGGGTTTTGAAAAGTAATTTATTTTTATAATGGGGTTTAGCTGCTTTTCACGGCTGTGTTTATGCCGCTTTACACCCCCTTGACTCACTTACAGAGAGATATCAATACATAGGTTTGAAGATTCTTACTAGTCAGATATATTCTTGTGCGGTGAATAGGGGGTGTTGAGTCCAGTTCACTGAAAAAGGAATAGGTCTTGTCTCTTACATATTGGGTTTATGGAACGGTATCGGAGCTAATTTGAAACCCTTGTTTTATGCATCACCCCACCTCCCCTTTCCCGTTCAGCAGCCATAGTGTGTTTCCTAAACGTGTGACTCTGTTCTGTTTTGTAATTCAGTTCAAGTGTAGCGGGTTTTACATTCCCTCTAGAAGTGATATCTTAGGATAAGTGTCTTTTTCTGTGTGACTTATTTCACTTAGAATCGTCGTACCTAAATCCACTCATCGTGCTGCTACTAGCCTTATGACGTTGATTTCATGGCTGAGTGATATTCCATTGTACATGAGGACCACAACTTCTTTATCCATTTTTCTCTTTCCTAGGATATTTAAGGTGTAATGAAGTGGGGGTTCTTGTCCACAGAGCAGCCCTAAACTTTGGGGTGCCTGTGTCTTGCTGATTTTTAGTTTTCCCAATTTATACGCCCATGAGTGGAAGTGCCCTATGCTCTCCAAGCTGTGTTTTTTAGATGTTTCAGAACACACCGTACACTTCTCCAGAGTGGCTGTTGGCAATTTACATCCCACCCATCAGCGTAGCAAGGCTCCCATTTCTCCATGGCCGGTCCTGCATTTCTGGTTTGGACACTTTTTTCCGCATGGCCCTTTTGCCCGCTGGGAAGCGAGACTTCTTTGGAGCGCTGATTGGCCTTTCCAGGTTGCTTGGTTGGCCAAAAAGGGCGTATGCGTTTTTTCCTGAATATATTCAGGAAAAAACGCATACGCCCTTTTTGGCCAAGGGCATCATTGTCCACGTTTTGCCGCTTTTCATGTGCTTTCAAGGCGATTCGAATCTACCTCCTGAAATCTGTTTCCTGCAATTCTGCCTTGCTTTCAAAGCCTCTTCGTTGCCTTCCCTTAATATATTTGTGGACGAGAGGTATCATTTAAAACTCTGCAGGTTTGTGAATTGCAGTGCCCCTGAGCTCCATTTTTCAACTCGCTTTTTTGGGAGCTGGCCGCAAAAGCGCAGGATTGCTTCAGGCCCTCTTCTGGTTCTGGGGGGCAGGCTGAGCTTGTGCTTAATTCTTCTTCCTGATGGGAAAATAGAGTGACCTGTGCCTGTCCCAACACCTAGAGCTAGTCTCTCATTGGTTCCCCCTCTTCCCCTTCATCCTCAGGACAAATTGCAACCTGTACGGAACAGGAGGTTAAAGGTGCTGATTCTCCAAGGAGGGAGATGGCTAGTAAATCGGCTGGAATGGCGAACCCGAGCAAAGGAGATGAGAAATGAGGTGCGTTTTAGAAACCTTTCCCGATCACACCGTGTACCATCTTCTGGGTTTCTCATGCCTGTTTTCGACGTAGGAAGATGCCCTTGAACCTGGAGATTTGGGACCCATGGGATGGGTACCATGCAGTACTACTTGAAAGGGTCTGCGTTGGCTCACCCAACCTCACCGAACCTCTCAGCCCCAAGAGTGTCCACCCTTATGTCTCAATCAGCTGTGGGTCTAGATATGGTCAATCCAGGTTGCATCACAGCCCCTGAACGAATTTTGTAAGAATTTCTCTCTCTTTCACTGCCTTTGTTTCACGGGTTTTGAAAAGTAATTTATTTTTATAATGGGGTTTAGCTGCTTTTCACGGCTGTGTTTATGCCGCTTTACACCCCCTTGACTCACTTACAGAGAGATATCAATACATAGGTTTGAAGATTCTTACTAGTCAGATATATTCTTGTGCGGTGAATAGGGGGTGTTGAGTCCAGTTCACTGAAAAAGGAATAGGTCTTGTCTCTTACATATTGGGTTTATGGAACGGTATCGGAGCTAATTTGAAACCCTTGTTTTATGCATCACCCCACCTCCCCTTTCCCGTTCAGCAGCCATAGTGTGTTTCCTAAACGTGTGACTCTGTTCTGTTTTGTAATTCAGTTCAAGTGTAGCGGGTTTTACATTCCCTCTAGAAGTGATATCTTAGGATAAGTGTCTTTTTCTGTGTGACTTATTTCACTTAGAATCGTCGTACCTAAATCCACTCATCGTGCTGCTACTAGCCTTATGACGTTGATTTCATGGCTGAGTGATATTCCATTGTACATGAGGACCACAACTTCTTTATCCATTTTTCTCTTTCCTAGGATATTTAAGGTTTAATGAAGTGGGGGTTCTTGTCCACAGAGCAGCCCTAAACTTTGGGGTGCCTGTGTCTTGCTGATTTTTAGTTTTCCCAATTTATACGCCCATGAGTGGAAGTGCCCTATGCTCTCCAAGCTGTGTTTTTTAGATGTTTCAGAACACACCGTACACTTCTCCAGAGTGGCTGTTGGCAATTTACATCCCACCCATCAGCGTAGCAAGGCTCCCATTTCTCCATGGCCGGTCCTGCATTTCTGGTTTGGACACTTTTTTCCGCATGGCCCTTTTGCCCGCTGGGAAGCGAGACTTCTTTGGAGCGCTGATTGGCCTTTCCAGGTTGCTTGGTTGGCCAAAAAGGGCGTATGCGTTTTTTCCTGAATATATTCAGGAAAAAACGCATACGCCCTTTTTGGCCAAGGGCATCATTGTCCACGTTTTGCCGCTTTTCATGTGCTTTCAAGGCGATTCGGATCTACCTCCTGAAATCTGTTTCCTGCAATTCTGCCTTGCTTTCAAAGCCTCTTCGTTGCCTTCCCTTAATATATTTGTGGACGAGAGGTATCATTTAAAACTCTGCAGGTTTGTGAATTGCAGTGCCCCTGAGCTCCATTTTTCAACTCGCTTTTTTGGGAGCTGGCCGCAAAAGCGCAGGATTGCTTCAGGCCCTCTTCTGGTTCTGGGGGGCAGGCTGAGCTTGTGCTTAATTCTTCTTCCTGATGGGAAAATAGAGTGACCTGTGCCTGTCCCAACACCTAGAGCTAGTCTCTCATTGGTTCCCCCTCTTCCCGTTCATCCTCAGGACAAATTGCAACCTGTACGGAACAGGAGGTTAAAGGTGCTGATTCTCCAAGGAGGGAGATGGCTAGTAAATCGGCTGGAATGGCGAACCCGAGCAAAGGAGATGAGAAATGAGGTGCGTTTTAGAAACCTTTCCCGATCACACCGTGTACCATCTTCTGGGTTTCTCATGCCTGTTTTCGACGTAGGAAGATGCCCTTGAACCTGGAGATTTGGGACCCATGGGATGGGTACCATGCAGTATTACTTGAAAGGGTCTGCGTTGGCTCACCCAACCTCACCGAACCTCTCAGCCCCAAGAGTGTCCACCCTTATGTCTCAATCAGCTGTGGGTCTAGATATGGTCAATCCAGGTTGCATCACAGCCCCTGAACGAATTTTGTAAGAATTTCTCTCTCTTTCACTGCCTTTGTTTCACGGGTTTTGAAAAGTAATTTATTTTTATAATGGGGTTTAGCTGCTTTTCACGGCTGTGTTTATGCCGCTTTACACCCCCTTGACTCACTTACAGAGAGATATCAATACATAGGTTTGAAGATTCTTACTAGTCAGATATATTCTTGTGCGGTGAATAGGGGGTGTTGAGTCCAGTTCACTGAAAAAGGAATAGGTCTTGTCTCTTACATATTGGGTTTATGGAACGGTATCGGAGCTAATTTGAAACCCTTGTTTTATGCATCACCCCACCTCCCCTTTCCCATTCAGCAGCCATAGTGTGTTTCCTAAACGTGTGACTCTGTTCTGTTTTGTAATTCAGTTCAAGTGTAGCGGGTTTTACATTCCCTCTAGAAGTGATATCTTAGGATAAGTGTCTTTTTCTGTGTGACTTATTTCACTTAGAATCGTCGTACCTAAATCCACTCATCGTGCTGCTACTAGCCTTATGACGTTGATTTCATGGCTGAGTGATATTCCATTGTACATGAGGACCACAACTTCTTTATCCATTTTTCTCTTTCCTAGGATATTGAAGGTGTAATGAAGTGGGGGTTCTTGTCAACAGAGCAGCCCTAAACTTTGGGGTGCCTGTGTCTTGCTGATTTTTAGTTTTCCCAATTTATACGCCCATGAGTGGAAGTGCCCTATGCTCTCCAAGCTGTGTTTTTTAGATGTTTCAGAACACACCGTACACTTCTCCAGAGTGGCTGTTGGCAATTTACATCCCACCCATCAGCGTAGCAAGGCTCCCATTTCTCCATGGCCGGTCCTGCATTTCTGGTTTGGACACTGTTTTCCGCATGGCCCTTTTGCCCGCTGGGAAGCGAGACTTCTTTGGAGCGCTGATTGGCCTTTCCAGGTTGCTTGGTTGGCCAAAAAGGGCGTATGCGTTTTTTCCTGAATATATTCAGGAAAAAACGCATACGCCCTTTTTGGCCAAGGGCATCATTGTCCACGTTTTGCCGCTTTTCATGTGCTTTCAAGGCGATTCGAATCTACCTCCTGAAATCTGTTTCCTGCAATTCTGCCTTGCTTTCAAAGCCTCTTCGTTGCCTTCCCTTAATATATTTGTGGACGAGAGGTATCATTTAAAACTCTGCAGGTTTGTGAATTGCAGTGCCCCTGAGCTCCATTTTTCAACTCGCTTTTTTGGGAGCTGGCCGCAAAAGCGCAGGATTGCTTCAGGCCCTCTTCTGGTTCTGGGGGGCAGGCTGAGCTTGTGCTTAATTCTTCTTCCTGATGGGAAAATAGAGTGACCTGTGCCTGTCCCAACACCTAGAGCTAGTCTCTCATTGGTTCCCCCTCTTCCCCTTCATCCTCAGGACAAATTGCAACCTGTACGGAACAGGAGGTTAAAGGTGCTGATTCTCCAAGGAGGGAGATGGCTAGTAAATCGGCTGGAATGGCGAACCCGAGCAAAGGAGATGAGAAATGAGGTGCGTTTTAGAAACCTTTCCCGATCACACGGTGTACCATCTTCTGGGTTTCTCATGCCTGTTTTCGACGTAGGAAGATGCCCTTGAACCTGGAGATTTGGGACCCATGGGATGGGTACCATGCAGTACTACTTGAAAGGGTCTGCGTTGGCTCACCCAACCTCACCGAACCTCTCAGCCCCAAGAGTGTCCACCCTTATGTCTCAATCAGCTGTGGGTCTAGATATGGTCAATCCAGGTTGCATCACAGCCCCTGAACGAATTTTGTAAGAATTTCTCTCTCTTTCACTGCCTTTGTTTCACGGGTTTTGAAAAGTAATTTATTTTTATAATGGGGTTTAGCTGCTTTTCACGGCTGTGTTTATGCCGCTTTACACCCCCTTGACTCACTTACAGAGAGATATCAATACATAGGTTTGAAGATTCTTACTAGTCAGATATATTCTTGTGCGGTGAATAGGGGGTGTTGAGTCCAGTTCACTGAAAAAGGAATAGGTCTTGTCTCTTACATATTGGGTTTATGGAACGGTATCGGAGCTAATTTGAAACCCTTGTTTTATGCATCACCCCACCTCCCCTTTCCCGTTCAGCAGCCATAGTGTGTTTCCTAAACGTGTGACTCTGTTCTGTTTTGTAATTCAGTTCAAGTGTAGCGGGTTTTACATTCCCTCTAGAAGTGATATCTTAGGATAAGTGTCTTTTTCTGTGTGACTTATTTCACTTAGAATCGTCGTACCTAAATCCACTCATCGTGCTGCTACTAGCCTTATGACGTTGATTTCATGGCTGAGTGATATTCCATTGTACATGAGGACCACAACTTCTTTATCCATTTTTCTCTTTCCTAGGATATTTAAGGTGTAATGAAGTGGGGGTTCTTGTCAACAGAGCAGCCCTAAACTTTGGGGTGCCTGTGTCTTGCTGATTTTTAGTTTTCCCAATTTATACGCCCATGAGTGGAAGTGCCCTATGCTCTCCAAGCTGTGTTTTTTAGATGTTTCAGAACACACCGTACACTTCTCCAGAGTGGCTGTTGGCAATTTACATCCCACCCATCAGCGTAGCAAGGCTCCCATTTCTCCATGGCCGGTCCTGCATTTCTGGTTTGGACACTTTTTTCCGCATGGCCCTTTTGCCCGCTGGGAAGCGAGACTTCTTTGGAGCGCTGATTGGCCTTTCCAGGTTGCTTGGTTGGCCAACAAGGGCGTATGCGTTTTTTCCTGAATATATTCAGGAAAAAACGCATACGCCCTTTTTGGCCAAGGGCATCATTGTCCACGTTTTGCCGCTTTTCATGTGCTTTCAAGGCGATTCGAATCTACCTCCTGAAATCTGTTTCCTGCAATTCTGCCTTGCTTTCAAAGCCTCTTCGTTGCCTTCCCTTAATATATTTGTGGACGAGAGGTATCATTTAAAACTCTGCAGGTTTGTGAATTGCAGTGCCCCTGAGCTCCATTTTTCAACTCGCTTTTTTGGGAGCTGGCCGCAAAAGCGCAGGATTGCTTCAGGCCCTCTTCTGGTTCTGGGGGGCAGGCTGAGCTTGTGCTTAATTCTTCTTCCTGATGGGAAAATAGAGTGACCTGTGCCTGTCCCAACACCTAGAGCTAGTCTCTCATTGGTTCCCCCTCTTCCCGTTCATCCTCAGGACAAATTGCAACCTGTACGGAACAGGAGGTTAAAGGTGCTGATTCTCCAAGGAGGGAGATGGCTAGTAAATCGGCTGGAATGGCGAACCCGAGCAAAGGAGATGAGAAATGAGGTGCGTTTTAGAAACCTTTCCCGATCACACGGTGTACCATCTTCTGGGTTTCTCATGCCTGTTTTCGACGTAGGAAGATGCCCTTGAACCTGGAGATTTGGGACCCATGGGATGGGTACCATGCAGTATTACTTGAAAGGGTCTGCGTTGGCTCACCCAACCTCACCGAACCTCTCAGCCCCAAGAGTGTCCACCCTTATGTCTCAATCAGCTGTGGGTCTAGATATGGTCAATCCAGGTTGCATCACAGCCCCTGAACGAATTTTGTAAGAATTTCTCTCTCTTTCACTGTCTTTGTTTCACGGGTTTTGAAGAGTAATTTATTTTTATAATGGGGTTTAGCTGCTTTTCACGGCTGTGTTTATGTCGCTTTACACCCCCTTGACTCACTTACAGAGAGATATCAATACATAGGTTTGAAGATTCTTACTAGTCAGATATATTCTTGTGCGGTGAATAGGGGGTGTTGAGTCCAGTTCACTGAAAAAGGAATAGGTCTTGTCTCTTACATATTGGGTTTATGGAACGGTATCGGAGCTAATTTGAAACCCTTGTTTTATGCATCACCCCACCTCCCCTTTCCCGTTCAGCAGCCATAGTGTGTTTCCTAAACGTGTGACTCTGTTCTGTTTTGTAATTCAGTTCAAGTGTAGCGGTTTTTACATTCCCTCTCTAAGTGATATCTTAGGATAAGTGTCTTTTTCTGTGTGACTTATTTCACTTAGAATCGTCGTACCTAAATCCACTCATCGTGCTGCTACTAGCCTTATGACGTTGATTTCATGGCTGAGTGATATTCCATTGTACATGAGGACCACAACTTCTTTATCCATTTTTCTCTTTCCTAGGATATTTAAGGTGTAATGAAGTGGGGGTTCTTGTCCACAGAGCAGCCCTAAACTTTGGGGTGCCTGTGTCTTGCTGATTTTTAGTTTTCCCAATTTATACGCCCATGAGTGGAAGTGCCCTATGCTCTCCAAGCTGTGTTTTTTAGATGTTTCAGAACACACCGTACACTTCTCCAGAGTGGCTGTTGGCAATTTACATCCCACCCATCAGCGTAGCAAGGCTCCCATTTCTCCATGGCCGGTCCTGCATTTCTGGTTTGGACACTTTTTTCCGCATGGCCCTTTTGCCCGCTGGGAAGCGAGACTTCTTTGGAGCGCTGATTGGCCTTTCCAGGTTGCTTGGTTGGCCAACAAGGGCGTATGCGTTTTTTCCTGAATATATTCAGGAAAAAACGCATACGCCCTTTTTGGCCAAGGGCATCATTGTCCACGTTTTGCCGCTTTTCATGTGCTTTCAAGGCGATTCGAATCTACCTCCTGAAATCTGTTTCCTGCAATTCTGCCTTGCTTTCAAAGCCTCTTCGTTGCCTTCCCTTAATATATTTGTGGACGAGAGGTATCATTTAAAACTCTGCAGGTTTGTGAATTGCAGTGCCCCTGAGCTCCATTTTTCAACTCGCTTTTTTGGGAGCTGGCCGCAAAAGCGCAGGATTGCTTCAGGCCCTCTTCTGGTTCTGGGGGGCAGGCTGAGCTTGTGCTTAATTCTTCTTCCTGATGGGAAAATAGAGTGACCTGTGCCTGTCCCAACACCTAGAGCTAGTCTCTCATTGGTTCCCCCTCTTCCCGTTCATCCTCAGGACAAATTGCAACCTGTACGGAACAGGAGGTTAAAGGTGCTGATTCTCCAAGGAGGGAGATGGCTAGTAAATCGGCTGGAATGGCGAACCCGAGCAAAGGAGATGAGAAATGAGGTGCGTTTTAGAAACCTTTCCCGATCACACGGTGTACCATCTTCTGGGTTTCTCATGCCTGTTTTCGACGTAGGAAGATGCCCTTGAACCTGGAGATTTGGGACCCATGGGATGGGTACCATGCAGTATTACTTGAAAGGGTCTGCGTTGGCTCACCCAACCTCACCGAACCTCTCAGCCCCAAGAGTGTCCACCCTTATGTCTCAATCAGCTGTGGGTCTAGATATGGTCAATCCAGGTTGCATCACAGCCCCTGAACGAATTTTGTAAGAATTTCTCTCTCTTTCACTGTCTTTGTTTCACGGGTTTTGAAGAGTAATTTATTTTTATAATGGGGTTTAGCTGCTTTTCACGGCTGTGTTTATGCCGCTTTACACCCCCTTGACTCACTTACAGAGAGATATCAATACATAGGTTTGAAGATTCTTACTAGTCAGATATATTCTTGTGCGGTGAATAGGGGGTGTTGAGTCCAGTTCACTGAAAAAGGAATAGGTCTTGTCTCTTACATATTGGGTTTATGGAACGGTATCGGAGCTAATTTGAAACCCTTGTTTTATGCATCACCCCACCTCCCCTTTCCCGTTCAGCAGCCATAGTGTGTTTCCTAAACGTGTGACTCTGTTCTGTTTTGTAATTCAGTTCAAGTGTAGCGGTTTTTACATTCCCTCTCTAAGTGATATCTTAGGATAAGTGTCTTTTTCTGTGTGACTTATTTCACTTAGAATCGTCGTACCTAAATCCACTCATCGTGCTGCTACTAGCCTTATGACGTTGATTTCATGGCTGAGTGATATTCCATTGTACATGAGGACCACAACTTCTTTATCCATTTTTCTCTTTCCTAGGATATTTAAGGTGTAATGAAGTGGGGGTTCTTGTCCACAGAGCAGCCCTAAACTTTGGGGTGCCTGTGTCTTGCTGATTTTTAGTTTTCCCAATTTATACGCCCATGAGTGGAAGTGCCCTATGCTCTCCAAGCTGTGTTTTTTAGATGTTTCAGAACACACCGTACACTTCTCCAGAGTGGCTGTTGGCAATTTACATCCCACCCATCAGCGTAGCAAGGCTCCCATTTCTCCATGGCCGGTCCTGCATTTCTGGTTTGGACACTTTTTTCCGCATGGCCCTTTTGCCCGCTGGGAAGCGAGACTTCTTTGGAGCGCTGATTGGCCTTTCCAGGTTGCTTGGTTGGCCAAAAAGGGCGTATGCGTTTTTTCCTGAATATATTCAGGAAAAAACGCATACGCCCTTTTTGGCCAAGGGCATCATTGTCCACGTTTTGCCGCTTTTCATGTGCTTTCAAGGCGATTCGAATCTACCTCCTGAAATCTGTTTCCTGCAATTCTGCCTTGCTTTCAAAGCCTCTTCGTTGCCTTCCCTTAATATATTTGTGGACGAGAGGTATCATTTAAAACTCTGCAGGTTTGTGAATTGCAGTGCCCCTGAGCTCCATTTTTCAACTCGCTTTTTTGGGAGCTGGCCGCAAAAGCGCAGGATTGCTTCAGGCCCTCTTCTGGTTCTGGGGGGCAGGCTGAGCTTGTGCTTAATTCTTCTTCCTGATGGGAAAATAGAGTGACCTGTGCCTGTCCCAACACCTAGAGCTAGTCTCTCATTGGTTCCCCCTCTTCCCGTTCATCCTCAGGACAAATTGCAACCTGTACGGAACAGGAGGTGAAAGGTGCTGATTCTCCAAGGAGGGAGATGGCTAGTAAGTCGGCTGGAATGGCGAACCCGAGCAAAGGAGATGAGAAATGAGGTGCGTTTTAGAAACCTTTCCCGATCACACGGTGTACCATCTTCTGGGTTTCTCATGCCTGTTTTCGACGTAGGAAGATGCCCTTGAACCTGGAGATTTGGGACCCATGGGATGGGTACCATGCAGTATTACTTGAAAGGGTCTGCGTTGGCTCACCCAACCTCACCGAACCTCTCAGCCCCAAGAGTGTCCACCCTTATGTCTCAATCAGCTGTGGGTCTAGATATGGTCAATCCAGGTTGCATCACAGCCCCTGAACGAATTTTGTAAGAATTTCTCTCTCTTTCACTGTCTTTGTTTCACGGGTTTTGAAGAGTAATTTATTTTTATAATGGGGTTTAGCTGCTTTTCACGGCTGTGTTTATGCCGCTTTACACCCCCTTGACTCACTTACAGAGAGATATCAATACATAGGTTTGAAGATTCTTACTAGTCAGATATATTCTTGTGCGGTGAATAGGGGGTGTTGAGTCCAGTTCACTGAAAAAGGAATAGGTCTTGTCTCTTACATATTGGGTTTATGGAACGGTATCGGAGCTAATTTGAAACCCTTGTTTTATGCATCACCCCACCTCCCCTTTCCCGTTCAGCAGCCATAGTGTGTTTCCTAAACGTGTGACTCTGTTCTGTTTTGTAATTCAGTTCAAGTGTAGCGGGTTTTACATTCCCTCTAGAAGTGATATCTTAGGATAAGTGTCTTTTTCTGTGTGACTTATTTCACTTAGAATCGTCGTACCTAAATCCACTCATCGTGCTGCTACTAGCCTTATGACGTTGATTTCATGGCTGAGTGATATTCCATTGTACATGAGGACCACAACTTCTTTATCCATTTTTCTCTTTCCTAGGATATTTAAGGTGTAATGAAGTGGGGGTTCTTGTCCACAGAGCAGCCCTAAACTTTGGGGTGCCTGTGTCTTGCTGATTTTTAGTTTTCCCAATTTATACGCCCATGAGTGGAAGTGCCCTATGCTCTCCAAGCTGTGTTTTTTAGATGTTTCAGAACACACCGTACACTTCTCCAGAGTGGCTGTTGGCAATTTACATCCCACCCATCAGCGTAGCAAGGCTCCCATTTCTCCATGGCCGGTCCTGCATTTCTGGTTTGGACACTTTTTTCCGCATGGCCCTTTTGCCCGCTGGGAAGCGAGACTTCTTTGGAGCGCTGATTGGCCTTTCCAGGTTGCTTGGTTGGCCAAAAAGGGCGTATGCGTTTTTTCCTGAATATATTCAGGAAAAAACGCATACGCCCTTTTTGGCCAAGGGCATCATTGTCCACGTTTTGCCGCTTTTCATGTGCTTTCAAGGCGATTCGAATCTACCTCCTGAAATCTGTTTCCTGCAATTCTGCCTTGCTTTCAAAGCCTCTTCGTTGCCTTCCCTTAATATATTTGTGGACGAGAGGTATCATTTAAAACTCTGCAGGTTTGTGAATTGCAGTGCCCCTGAGCTCCATTTTTCAACTCGCTTTTTTGGGAGCTGGCCGCAAAAGCGCAGGATTGCTTCAGGCCCTCTTCTGGTTCTGGGGGGCAGGCTGAGCTTGTGCTTAATTCTTCTTCCTGATGGGAAAATAGAGTGACCTGTGCCTGTCCCAACACCTAGAGCTAGTCTCTCATTGGTTCCCCCTCTTCCCGTTCATCCTCAGGACAAATTGCAACCTGTACGGAACAGGAGGTGAAAGGTGCTGATTCTCCAAGGAGGGAGATGGCTAGTAAATCGGCTGGAATGGCGAACCCGAGCAAAGGAGATGAGAAATGAGGTGCGTTTTAGAAACCTTTCCCGATCACACGGTGTACCATCTTCTGGGTTTCTCATGCCTGTTTTCGACGTAGGAAGATGCCCTTGAACCTGGAGATTTGGGACCCATGGGATGGGTACCATGCAGTACTACTTGAAAGGGTCTGCGTTGGCTCACCCAACCTCACCGAACCTCTCAGCCCCAAGAGTGTCCACCCTTATGTCTCAATCAGCTGTGGGTCTAGATATGGTCAATCCAGGTTGCATCACAGCCCCTGAACGAATTTTGTAAGAATTTCTCTCTCTTTCACTGCCTTTGTTTCACGGGTTTTGAAAAGTAATTTATTTTTATAATGGGGTTTAGCTGCTTTTCACGGCTGTGTTTATGCCGCTTTACACCCCCTTGACTCACTTACAGAGAGATATCAATACATAGGTTTGAAGATTCTTACTAGTCAGATATATTCTTGTGCGGTGAATAGGGCGTGTTGAGTCCAGTTCACTGAAAAAGGAATAGGTCTTGTCTCTTACATATTGGTTTTATGGAACGGTATCGGAGCTAATTTGAAACCCTTGTTTTATGCATCACCCCACCTCACCTTTCCCGTTCAGCAGCCATAGTGTGTTTCCTAAACGTGTGACTCTGTTCTGTTTTGTAATTCAGTTCAAGTGTAGCGGGTTTTACATTCCCTCTAGAAGTGATATCTTATGATAAGTGTCTTTTTCTGTGTGACTTATTTCACTTAGAATCGTCGTACCTAAATCCACTCATCCTGCTGCTACTAGCCTTATGACGTTGATTTCATGGCTGAGTGATATTCCATTGTACATGAGGACCCCAACTTCTTTATCCATTTTTCTCTTTCCTAGGATATTTAAGGTGTAATGAAGTGGGGGTTCTTGTCAACAGAGCAGCCCTAAACTTTGGGGTGCCTGTGTCTTGCTGATTTTTAGTGTTCCCAATTTATACGCCCATGAGTGGAAGTGCCCTATGCTCTCCAAGCTGTGTTTTTTAGATGTTTCAGAACACACCGTACACTTCTCCGGAGTGGCTGTTGGCAATTTACATCCCACCCATCAGCGTAGCAAGGCTCCCATTTCTCCATGGCCGGTCCTGCATTTCTGGTTTGGACACTTTTTTCCGCATGGCCCTTTTGCCCGCTGGGAAGCGAGACTTCTTTGGAGCGCTGATTGGCCTTTCCAGGTTGCTTGGTTGGCCAAAAAGGGCGTATGCGTTTTTTCCTGAATATATTCAGGAAAAAACGCATACGCCCTTTTTGGCCAAGGGCATCATTGTCCACGTTTTGCCGCTTTTCATGTGCTTTCAAGGCGATTCGAATCTACCTCCTGAAATCTGTTTCCTGCAATTCTGCCTTGCTTTCAAAGCCTCTTCGTTGCCTTCCCTTAATATATTTGTGGACGAGAGGTATCATTTAAAACTCTGCAGGTTTGTGAATTGCAGTGCCCCTGAGCTCCATTTTTCAACTCGCTTTTTTGGGAGCTGGCCGCAAAAGCGCAGGATTGCTTCAGGCCCTCTTCTGGTTCTGGGGGGCAGGCTGAGCTTGTGCTTAATTCTTCTTCCTGATGGGAAAATAGAGTGACCTGTGCCTGTCCCAACACCTAGAGCTAGTCTCTCATTGGTTCCCCCTCTTCCCGTTCATCCTCAGGACAAATTGCAACCTGTACGGAACAGGAGGTGAAAGGTGCTGATTCTCCAAGGAGGGAGATGGCTAGTAAATCGGCTGGAATGGCGAACCCGAGCAAAGGAGATGAGAAATGAGGTGCGTTTTAGAAACCTTTCCCGATCACACGGTGTACCATCTTCTGGGTTTCTCATGCCTGTTTTCGACGTAGGAAGATGCCCTTGAACCTGGAGATTTGGGACCCATGGGATGGGTACCATGCAGTACTACTTGAAAGGGTCTGCGTTGGCTCACCCAACCTCACCGAACCTCTCAGCCCCAAGAGTGTCCACCCTTATGTCTCAATCAGCTGTGGGTCTAGATATGGTCAATCCAGGTTGCATCACAGCCCCTGAACGAATTTTGTAAGAATTTCTCTCTCTTTCACTGCCTTTGTTTCACGGGTTTTGAAAAGTAATTTATTTTTATAATGGGGTTTAGCTGCTTTTCACGGCTGTGTTTATGCCGCTTTACACCCCCTTGACTCACTTACAGAGAGATATCAATACATAGGTTTGAAGATTCTTACTAGTCAGATATATTCTTGTGCGGTGAATAGGGCGTGTTGAGTCCAGTTCACTGAAAAAGGAATAGGTCTTGTCTCTTACATATTGGTTTTATGGAACGGTATCGGAGCTAATTTGAAACCCTTGTTTTATGCATCACCCCACCTCACCTTTCCCGTTCAGCAGCCATAGTGTGTTTCCTAAACGTGTGACTCTGTTCTGTTTTGTAATTCAGTTCAAGTGTAGCGGGTTTTACATTCCCTCTAGAAGTGATATCTTATGATAAGTGTCTTTTTCTGTGTGACTTATTTCACTTAGAATCGTCGTACCTAAATCCACTCATCCTGCTGCTACTAGCCTTATGACGTTGATTTCATGGCTGAGTGATATTCCATTGTACATGAGGACCCCAACTTCTTTATCCATTTTTCTCTTTCCTAGGATATTTAAGGTGTAATGAAGTGGGGGTTCTTGTCAACAGAGCAGCCCTAAACTTTGGGGTGCCTGTGTCTTGCTGATTTTTAGTGTTCCCAATTTATACGCCCATGAGTGGAAGTGCCCTATGCTCTCCAAGCTGTGTTTTTTAGATGTTTCAGAACACACCGTACACTTCTCCGGAGTGGCTGTTGGCAATTTACATCCCACCCATCAGCGTAGCAAGGCTCCCATTTCTCCATGGCCGGTCCTGCATTTCTGGTTTGGACACTTTTTTCCGCATGGCCCTTTTGCCCGCTGGGAAGCGAGACTTCTTTGGAGCGCTGATTGGCCTTTCCAGGTTGCTTGGTTGGTCAAAAAGGGCGTATGCGTTTTTTCCTGAATATATTCAGGAAAAAACGCATACGCCCTTTTTGGCCAAGGGCATCATTGTCCACGTTTTGCCGCTTTTCATGTGCTTTCAAGGCGATTCGAATCTACCTCCTGAAATCTGTTTTCTGCAATTCTGCCTTGCTTTCAAAGCCTCTTCGTTGCCTTCCCTTAATATATTTGTGGACGAGACGTATCATTTAAAACTCTGCAGGTTTGTGAATTGCAGTGCCCCTGAGCTCCATTTTTCAACTCGCTTTTTTGGGAGCTGGCCGCAAAAGCGCAGGATTGCTTCAGGCCCTCTTCAGGTTCTGGGGGACAGGCTGAGCTTGTGCTTAATTCTTCTTCCTGATGAGAAAATAGAGTGACCTGTGCCTGTCCCAACACCTAGAGCTAGTCTCTCATTGGTTCCCCCTCTTCCCGTTCATCCTCAGGACAAATTGCAACCTGTACGGAACAGGAGGTTAAAGGTGCTGATTCTCCAAGGAGGGAGATGGCTAGTAAATCGGCTGGAATGGCGAACCCGAGCAAAGGAGATGAGAAATGAGGTGCGTTTTAGAAACCTTTCCCGATCACACGGTGTACCATCTTCTGGGTTTCTCATGCCTGTTTTCGACGTAAGAAGATGCCCTTGAACCTGGAGATTTGGGACCCATGGGATGGGTACCATGCAGTATTACTTGAAAGGGTCTGCGTTGGCTCACCCAACCTCACCGAACCTCTCAGCCCCAAGAGTGTCCACCCTTATGTCTCAATCAGCTGTGGGTCTAGATATGGTCAATCCAGGTTGCATCACAGCCCCTGAACGAATTTTGTAAGAATTTCTCTCTCTTTCACTGTCTTTGTTTCACGGGTTTTGAAGAGTAATTTATTTTTATAATGGGGTTTAGCTGCTTTTCACGGCTGTGTTTATGCCGCTTTACACACCCTTGACTCACTTACAGAGAGATATCAATACATAGGTTTGAAGATTCTTACTAGTCAGATATATTCTTGTGCGGTGAATAAGGGGTGTTGAGTCCAGTTCACTGAAAAAGGAATAGGTCTTGTCTCTTACATATTGGGTTTATGGAACGGTATCGGAGCTAATTTGAAACCCTTGTTTTATGCATCACCCCACCTCCCCTTTCCCGTTCAGCAGCCATAGTGTGTTTTCTAAACGTGTGACTCTGTTCTGTTTTGTAATTCATTTCAAGTGTAGCGGTTTTTACATTCCCTCTCTAAGTGATATCTTAGGATAAGTGTCTTTTTCTGTGTGACTTATTTCACTTCGAATCGTCCTACCTAAATCCACTCATCCTGCTGCTACTAGCCTTATGACGTTGATTTCATGGCTGAGTGATATTCCATTGTACATGAGGACCCCAACTTCTTTATCCATTTTTCTCTTTCCTAGGATATTTAAGGTGTAATGAAGTGGGGGTTCTTGTCAACAGAGCAGCCCTAAACTTTGGGGTGCCTGTGTCTTGCTGATTTTTAGTTTTCCCAATTTATACGCCCATGAGTGGAAGTGCCCTATGCTCTCCAAGCTGTGTTTTTTAGATGTTTCAGAACACACCGTACACTTCTCCGGAGTGGCTGTTGGCAATTTACATCCCACCCATCAGCGTAGCAAGGCTCCCATTTCTCCATGGCCAGTCCTGCATTTCTGGTTTGGACACTTTTTTCCGCATGGCCCTTTTGCCCGCTGGGAAGCGAGACTTCTTTGGAGCGCTGATTGGCCTTTCCAGGTTGCTTGGTTGGCCAACAAGGGCGTATGCGTTTTTTCCTGAATATATTCAGGAAAAAACGCATACGCCCTTTTTGGCCAAGGGCATCATTGTCCACGTTTTGCCGCTTTTCATGTGCTTTCAAGGCGATTCGAATCTACCTCCTGAAATCTGTTTCCTGCAATTCTGCCTTGCTTTCAAAGCCTCTTCGTTGCCTTCCCTTAATATATTTGTGGACGAGAGGTATCATTTAAAACTCTGCAGGTTTGTGAATTGCAGTGCCCCTGAGCTCCATTTTTCAACTCGCTTTTTTGGGAGCTGGCCGCAAAAGCGCAGGATTGCTTCAGGCCCTCTTCTGGTTCTGGGGGGCAGGCTGAGCTTGTGCTTAATTCTTCTTCCTGATGGGAAAATAGAGTGACCTGTGCCTGTCCCAACACCTAGAGCTAGTCTCTCATTGGTTCCCCCTCTTCCCGTTCATCCTCAGGACAAATTGCAACCTGTACGGAACAGGAGGTTAAAGGTGCTGATTCTCCAAGGAGGGAGATGGCTAGTAAATCGGCTGGAATGGCGAACCCGAGCAAAGGAGATGAGAAATGAGGTGCGTTTTAGAAACCTTTCCCGATCACACGGTGTACCATCTTCTGGGTTTCTCATGCCTGTTTTCGACGTAGGAAGATGCCCTTGAACCTGGAGATTTGGGACCCATGGGATGGGTACCATGCAGTATTACTTGAAAGGGTCTGCATTGGCTCACCCAACCTCACCGAACCTCTCAGCCCCAAGAGTGTCCACCCTTATGTCTCAATCAGCTGTGGGTCTAGATATGGTCAATCCAGGTTGCATCACAGCCCCTGAACGAATTTTGTAAGAATTTCTCTCTCTTTCACTGTCTTTGTTTCACGGGTTTTGAAAAGTAATTTATTTTTATAATGGGGTTTAGCTGCTTTTCACGGCTGTGTTTATGCCGCTTTACACCCCCTTGACTCACTTACAGAGAGATATCAATACATAGGTTTGAAGATTCTTACTAGTCAGATATATTCTTGTGTGGTGAATAGGGGGTGTTGAGTCCAGTTCACTGAAAAAGGAATAGGTCTTGTCTCTTACATATTGGGTTTATGGAACGGTATCGGAGCTAATTTGAAACCCTTGTTTTATGCATCACCCCACCTCACCTTTCCCGTTCAGCAGCCATAGTGTGTTTCCTAAATGTGTGACTCTGTTCTGTTTTGTAATTCAGTTCAAGTGTAGCGGTTTTTACATTCCCTCTCTAAGTGATATCTTATGGTAAGTGTCTTTTTCTGTGTGACTTATTTCACTTAGAATCGTCGTACCTAAATCCACTCATCGTGCTGCTACTAGCCTTATGACGTTGATTTCATGGCTGAGTGATATTCCATTGTACATGAGGACCCCAACTTCTTTATCCATTTTTCTCTTTCCTAGGATATTTAAGGTGTAATGAAGTGGGGGTTCTTGTCAACAGAGCAGCCCTAAACTTTGGGGTGCCTGTGTCTTGCTGATTTTTAGTTTTCCCAATTTATACGCCCATGAGTGGAAGTGCCCTATGCTCTCCAAGCTGTGTTTTTTAGATGTTTCAGAACACACCGTACACTTCTCCGGAGTGGCTGTTGGCAATTTACATCCCACCCATCAGCGTAGCAAGGCTCCCATTTCTCCATGGCCGGTCCTGCATTTCTGGTTTGGACACTTTTTTCCGCATGGCCCTTTTGCCCGCTGGGAAGCGAGACTTCTTTGGAGCGCTGATTGGCCTTTCCAGGTTGCTTGGTTGGCCAAAAAGGGCGTATGCGTTTTTTCCTGAATATATTCAGGAAAAAACGCATACGCCCTTTTTGGCCAAGGGCATCATTGTCCACGTTTTGCCGCTTTTCATGTGCTTTCAAGGCGATTCGAATCTACCTCCTGAAATCTGTTTCCTGCAATTCTGCCTTGCTTTCAAAGCCTCTTCGTTGCCTTCCCTTAATATATTTGTGGACGAGAGGTATCATTTAAAACTCTGCAGGTTTGTGAATTGCAGTGCCCCTGAGCTCCATTTTTCAACTCGCTTTTTTGGGAGCTGGCCGCAAAAGCGCAGGATTGCTTCAGGCCCTCTTCTGGTTCTGGGGGGCAGGCTGAGCTTGTGCTTAATTCTTCTTCCTGATGGGAAAATAGAGTGACCTGTGCCTGTCCCAACACCTAGAGCTAGTCTCTCATTGGTTCCCCCTCTTCCCGTTCATCCTCAGGACAAATTGCAACCTGTACGGAACAGGAGGTGAAAGGTGCTGATTCTCCAAGGAGGGAGATGGCTAGTAAATCGGCTGGAATGGCGAACCCGAGCAAAGGAGATGAGAAATGAGGTGCGTTTTAGAAAACTTTCCCGATCACACGGTGTACCATCTTCTGGGTTTCTCATGCCTGTTTTCGACGTAAGAAGATGCCCTTGAACCTGGAGATTTGGGACCCATGGGATGGGTACCATGCAGTATTACTTGAAAGGGTCTGCGTTGGCTCACCCAACCTCACCGAACCTCTCAGCCCCAAGAGTGTCCACCCTTATGTCTCAATCAGCTGTGGGTCTAGATATGGTCAATCCAGGTTGCATCACAGCCCCTGAACGAATTTTGTAAGAATTTCTCTCTCTTTCACTGTCTTTGTTTCACGGGTTTTGAAGAGTAATTTATTTTTATAATGGGGTTTAGCTGCTTTTCACGGCTGTGTTTATGCCGCTTTACACACCCTTGACTCACTTACAGAGAGATATCAATACATAGGTTTGAAGATTCTTACTAGTCAGATATATTCTTGTGCGGTGAATAAGGGGTGTTGAGTCCAGTTCACTGAAAAAGGAATAGGTCTTGTCTCTTACATATTGGGTTTATGGAACGGTATCGGAGCTAATTTGAAACCCTTGTTTTATGCATCACCCCACCTCCCCTTTCCCGTTCAGCAGCCATAGTGTGTTTTCTAAACGTGTGACTCTGTTCTGTTTTGTAATTCATTTCAAGTGTAGCGGTTTTTACATTCCCTCTCTAAGTGATATCTTAGGATAAGTGTCTTTTTCTGTGTGACTTATTTCACTTAGAATCGTCCTACCTAAATCCACTCATCCTGCTGCTACTAGCCTTATGACGTTGATTTCATGGCTGAGTGATATTCCATTGTACATGAGGACCCCAACTTCTTTATCCATTTTTCTCTTTCCTAGGATATTTAAGGTGTAATGAAGTGGGGGTTCTTGTCAACAGAGCAGCCCTAAACTTTGGGGTGCCTGTGTCTTGCTGATTTTTAGTTTTCCCAATTTATACGCCCATGAGTGGAAGTGCCCTATGCTCTCCAAGCTGTGTTTTTTAGATGTTTCAGAACACACCGTACACTTCTCCGGAGTGGCTGTTGGCAATTTACATCCCACCCATCAGCGTAGCAAGGCTCCCATTTCTCCATGGCCAGTCCTGCATTTCTGGTTTGGACACTTTTTTCCGCATGGCCCTTTTGCCCGCTGGGAAGCGAGACTTCTTTGGAGCGCTGATTGGCCTTTCCAGGTTGCTTGGTTGGCCAACAAGGGCGTATGCATTTTTTCCTGAATATATTCAGGAAAAAACGCATACGCCCTTTTTGGCCAAGGGCATCATTGTCCACGTTTTGCCGCTTTTCATGTGCTTTCAAGGCGATTCGAATCTACCTCCTGAAATCTGTTTCCTGCAATTCTGCCTTGCTTTCAAAGCCTCTTCGTTGCCTTCCCTTAATATATTTGTGGACGAGAGGTATCATTTAAAACTCTGCAGGTTTGTGAATTGCAGTGCCCCTGAGCTCCATTTTTCAACTCGCTTTTTTGGGAGCTGGCCGCAAAAGCGCAGGATTGCTTCAGGCCCTCTTCTGGTTCTGGGGGGCAGGCTGAGCTTGTGCTTAATTCTTCTTCCTGATGGGAAAATAGAGTGACCTGTGCCTGTCCCAACACCTAGAGCTAGTCTCTCATTGGTTCCCCCTCTTCCCGTTCATCCTCAGGACAAATTGCAACCTGTACGGAACAGGAGGTTAAAGGTGCTGATTCTCCAAGGAGGGAGATGGCTAGTAAATCGGCTGGAATGGCGAACCCGAGCAAAGGAGATGAGAAATGAGGTGCGTTTTAGAAACCTTTCCCGATCACACGGTGTACCATCTTCTGGGTTTCTCATGCCTGTTTTCGACGTAGGAAGATGCCCTTGAACCTGGAGATTTGGGACCCATGGGATGGGTACCATGCAGTATTACTTGAAAGGGTCTGCATTGGCTCACCCAACCTCACCGAACCTCTCAGCCCCAAGAGTGTCCACCCTTATGTCTCAATCAGCTGTGGGTCTAGATATGGTCAATCCAGGTTGCATCACAGCCCCTGAACGAATTTTGTAAGAATTTCTCTCTCTTTCACTGTCTTTGTTTCACGGGTTTTGAAAAGTAATTTATTTTTATAATGGGGTTTAGCTGCTTTTCACGGCTGTGTTTATGCCGCTTTACACCCCCTTGACTCACTTCCAGAGAGATATCAATACATAGGTTTGAAGATTCTTACTAGTCAGATATATTCTTGTGTGGTGAATAGGGGGTGTTGAGTCCAGTTCACTGAAAAAGGAATAGGTCTTGTCTCTTACATATTGGGTTTATGGAACGGTATCGGAGCTAATTTGAAACCCTTGTTTTATGCATCACCCCACCTCACCTTTCCCGTTCAGCAGCCATAGTGTGTTTCCTAAATGTGTGACTCTGTTCTGTTTTGTAATTCAGTTCAAGTGTAGCGGTTTTTACATTCCCTCTCTAAGTGATATCTTATGGTAAGTGTCTTTTTCTGTGTGACTTATTTCACTTAGAATCGTCGTACCTAAATCCACTCATCGTGCTGCTACTAGCCTTATGACGTTGATTTCATGGCTGAGTGATATTCCATTGTACATGAGGACCCCAACTTCTTTATCCATTTTTCTCTTTCCTAGGATATTTAAGGTGTAATGAAGTGGGGGTTCTTGTCAACAGAGCAGCCCTAAACTTTGGGGTGCCTGTGTCTTGCTGATTTTTAGTTTTCCCA
Organism: Balaenoptera acutorostrata; assembly: GCF_949987535.1. Taxonomy (NCBI): domain Eukaryota; kingdom Metazoa; phylum Chordata; class Mammalia; order Artiodactyla; family Balaenopteridae; genus Balaenoptera; species Balaenoptera acutorostrata. Next base: position 142,261 of record NW_026645791.1, on the reverse strand, counting down.
ATTTATACGCCCATGAGTGGAAGTGCCCTATGCTCTCCAAGCTGTGTTTTTTAGATGTTTCAGAACACACCGTACACTTCTCCGGAGTGGCTGTTGGCAATTTACATCCCACCCATCAGCGTAGCAAGGCTCCCATTTCTCCATGGCCGGTCCTGCATTTCTGGTTTGGACACTTTTTTCCGCATGGCCCTTTTGCCCGCTGGGAAGCGAGACTTCTTTGGAGCGCTGATTGGCCTTTCCAGGTTGCTTGGTTGGCCAAAAAGGGCGTATGCGTTTTTTCCTGAATATATTCAGGAAAAAACGCATACGCCCTTTTTGGCCAAGGGCATCATTGTCCACGTTTTGCCGCTTTTCATGTGCTTTCAAGGCGATTCGAATCTACCTCCTGAAATCTGTTTCCTGCAATTCTGCCTTGCTTTCAAAGCCTCTTCGTTGCCTTCCCTTAATATATTTGTGGACGAGAGGTATCATTTAAAACTCTGCAGGTTTGTGAATTGCAGTGCCCCTGAGCTCCATTTTTCAACTCGCTTTTTTGGGAGCTGGCCGCAAAAGCGCAGGATTGCTTCAGGCCCTCTTCTGGTTCTGGGGGGCAGGCTGAGCTTGTGCTTAATTCTTCTTCCTGATGGGAAAATAGAGTGACCTGTGCCTGTCCCAACACCTAGAGCTAGTCTCTCATTGGTTCCCCCTCTTCCCGTTCATCCTCAGGACAAATTGCAACCTGTACGGAACAGGAGGTTAAAGGTGCTGATTCTCCAAGGAGGGAGATGGCTAGTAAATCGGCTGGAATGGCGAACCCGAGCAAAGGAGATGAGAAATGAGGTGCGTTTTAGAAACCTTTCCCGATCACACGGTGTACCATCTTCTGGGTTTCTCATGCCTGTTTTCGACGTAGGAAGATGCCCTTGAACCTGGAGATTTGGGACCCATGGGATGGGTACCAGGCAGTATTACTTGAAAGGGTCTGCGTTGGCTCACCCAACCTCACCGAACCTCTCAGCCCCAAGAGTGTCCACCCTTATGTCTCAATCAGCTGTGGGTCTAGATATGGTCAATCCAGGTTGCATCACAGCCCCTGAACGAATTTTGTAAGAATTTCTCTCTCTTTCACTGCCTTTGTTTCACGGGTTTTGAAAAGTAATTTATTTTTATAATGGGGTTTAGCTGCTTTTCACGGCTGTGTTTATGCCGCTTTACACCCCCTTGACTCACTTACAGAGAGATATCAATACATAGGTTTGAAGATTCTTACTAGTCAGATATATTCTTGTGCGGTGAATAGGGGGTGTTGAGTCCAGTTCACTGAAAAAGGAATAGGTCTTGTCTCTTACATATTGGGTTTATGGAACGGTATCTGAGCTAATTTGAAACCCTTGTTTTATGCATCACCCCACCTCACCTTTCCCGTTCAGCAGCCATAGTGTGTTTTCTGAACGTGTGACTCTGTTCTGTTTTGTAATTCAGTTCAAGTGTAGCGGTTTTTACATTCCCTCTCGAAGTGATATCTTATGATAAGTGTCTTTTTCTGTGTGACTTATTTCACTTAGAATCGTCGTACCTAAATCCACTCATCGTGCTGCTACTAGCCTTATGACGTGGATTTCATGGCTGAGTGATATTCCATTGTACATGAGGACCACCACTTCTTTATCCATTTTTCGCTTTCCTAGGATATTTAAGGTGTAATGAAGTGGGGGTTCTTGTCAACAGAGCAGCCCTAAACTTTGGGGTGCCTGTGTCTTGCTGATTTTTAGTTTTCCCAGTTTATACGCCCATGAGTGGAAGTGCCCTATGCTCTCCAAGCTGTGTTTTTTAGATGTTTCAGAACACACCGTACACTTCTCCAGAGTGGCTGTTGGCAAGTTACATCCCACCCATCAGCGTAGCAAGGCTCCCATTTCTCCATGGCCGGTCCTGCATTTCTGGTTTGGACACTTTTTTCCGCATGGCCCTTTTGCCCGCTGGGAAGCGAGACTTCTTTGGAGCGCTGATTGGCCTTTCCAGGTTGCTTGGTTGGCCAAAAAGGGCGTATGCGTTTTTTCCTGAATATATTCAGGAAAAAACGCATACGCCCTTTTTGGCCAAGGGCATCATTGTCCACGTTTTGCCGCTTTTCATGTGCTTTCAAGGCGATTCGAATCTACCTCCTGAAATCTGTTTCCTGCAATTCTGCCTTGCTTTCAAAGCCTCTTCGTTGCCTTCCCTTAATATATTTGTGGACGAGAGGTATCATTTAAAACTCTGCAGGTTTGTGAATTGCAGTGCCCCTGAGCTCCATTTTTCAACTCGCTTTTTTGGGAGCTGGCCGCCAAAGCGCAGGATTGCTTCAGGCCCTCTTCTGGTTCTGGGGGGCAGGCTGAGCTTGTGCTTAATTCTTCTTCCTGATGGGAAAATAGAGTGACCTGTGCCTGTCCCAACACCTAGAGCTAGTCTCTCATTGGTTCCCCCTCTTCCCGTTCATCCTCAGGACAAATTGCAACCTGTACGGAACAGGAGGTTAAAGGTGCTGATTCTCCAAGGAGGGAGATGGCTAGTAAATCGGCTGGAATGGCGAACCCGAGCAAAGGAGATGAGAAATGAGGTGCGTTTTAGAAACCTTTCCCGATCACACGGTGTACCATCTTCTGGGTTTCTCATGCCTGTTTTCGACGTAGGAAGATGCCCTTGAACCTGGAGATTTGGGACCCATGGGATGGGTACCAGGCAGTATTACTTGAAAGGGTCTGCGTTGGCTCACCCAACCTCACCGAACCTCTCAGCCCCAAGAGTGTCCACCCTTATGTCGCAATCAGCTGTGGGTCTAGATATGGTCAATCCAGGTTGCATCACAGCCCCTGAACGAATTTTGTAAGAATTTCTCTCTCTTTCACTGCCTTTGTTTCACGGGTTTTGAAAAGTAATTTATTTTTATAATGGGGTTTAGCTGCTTTTCACGGCTGTGTTTATGCCGCTTTACACCCCCTTGACTCACTTACAGAGAGATATCAATACATAGGTTTGAAGATTCTTACTAGTCAGATATATTCTTGTGCGGTGAATAGGGGGTGTTGAGTCCAGTTCACTGAAAAAGGAATAGGTCTTGTCTCTTACATATTGGGTTTATGGAACGGTATCTGAGCTAATTTGAAACCCTTGTTTTATGCATCACCCCACCTCACCTTTCCCGTTCAGCAGCCATAGTGTGTTTTCTGAACGTGTGACTCTGTTCTGTTTTGTAATTCAGTTCAAGTGTAGCGGTTTTTACATTCCCTCTCTAAGTGATATCTTATGATAAGTGTCTTTTTCTGTGTGACTTATTTCACTTAGAATCGTCGTACCTAAATCCACTCATCGTGCTGCTACTAGCCTTATGACGTGGATTTCATGGCTGAGTGATATTCCATTGTACATGAGGACCACCACTTCTTTATCCATTTTTCGCTTTCCTAGGATATTTAAGGTGTAATGAAGTGGTGGTTCTTGTCAACAGAGCAGCCCTAAACTTTGGGGTGCCTGTGTCTTGCTGATTTTTAGTTTTCCCAGTTTATACGCCCATGAGTGGAAGTGCCCTATGCTCTCCAAGCTGTGTTTTTTAGATGTTTCAGAACACACCGTACACTTCTCCAGAGTGGCTGTTGGCAAGTTACATCCCACCCATCAGCGTAGCAAGGCTCCCATTTCTCCATGGCCGGTCCTGCATTTCTGGTTTGGACACTTTTTTCCGCATGGCCCTTTTGCCCGCTGGGAAGCGAGACTTCTTTGGAGCGCTGATTGGCCTTTCCAGGTTGCTTGGTTGGCCAAAAAGGGCGTATGCGTTTTTTCCTGAATATATTCAGGAAAAAACGCATACGCCCTTTTTGGCCAAGGGCATCATTGTCCACGTTTTGCCGCTTTTCATGTGCTTTCAAGGCGATTCGAATCTACCTCCTGAAATCTGTTTCCTGCAATTCTGCCTTGCTTTCAAAGCCTCTTCGTTGCCTTCCCTTAATATATTTGTGGACGAGAGGTATCATTTAAAACTCTGCAGGTTTGTGAATTGCAGTGCCCCTGAGCTCCATTTTTCAACTCGCTTTTTTGGGAGCTGGCCGCAAAAGCGCAGGATTGCTTCAGGCCCTCTTCTGCTTCTGGGGGGCAGGCTGAGCTTGTGCTTAATTCTTCTTCCTGATGGGAAAATAGAGTGACCTGTGCCTGTCCCAACACCTAGAGCTAGTCTCTCATTGGTTCCCCCTCTTCCCGTTCATCCTCAGGACAAATTGCAACCTGTACGGAACAGGAGGTTAAAGGTGCTGATTCTCCAAGGAGGGAGATGGCTAGTAAATCGGCTGGAATGGCGAACCCGAGCAAAGGAGATGAGAAATGAGGTGCGTTTTAGAAACCTTTCCCGATCACACGGTGTACCATCTTCTGGGTTTCTCATGCCTGTTTTCGACGTAGGAAGATGCCCTTGAACCTGGAGATTTGGGACCCATGGGATGGGTACCATGCAGTATTACTTGAAAGGGTCTGCGTTGGCTCACCCAACCTCACCGAACCTCTCAGCCCCAAGAGTGTCCACCCTTATGTCTCAATCAGCTGTGGGTCTAGATATGGTCAATCCAGGTTGCATCACAGCCCCTGAACGAATTTTGTAAGAATTTCTCTCTCTTTCACTGCCTTTGTTTCACGGGTTTTGAAAAGTAATTTATTTTTATAATGGGGTTTAGCTGCTTTTCACGGCTGTGTTTATGCCGCTTTACACCCCCTTGACTCACTTACAGAGAGATATCAATACATAGGTTTGAAGATTCTTACTAGTCAGATATATTCTTGTGCGGTGAATAGGGGGTGTTGAGTCCATTTCACTGAAAAAGGAATAGGTCTTGTCTCTTACATATTGGGTTTATGGAACGGTATCTGAGCTAATTTGAAACCCTTGTTTTATGCATCACCCCACCTCACCTTTCCCGTTCAGCAGCCATAGTGTGTTTTCTGAACGTGTGACTCTGTTCTGTTTTGTAATTCAGTTCAAGTGTAGCGGTTTTTACATTCCCTCTCGAAGTGATATCTTATGATAAGTGTCTTTTTCTGTGTGACTTATTTCACTTAGAATCGTCGTACCTAAATCCACTCATCGTGCTGCTACTAGCCTTATGACGTGGATTTCATGGCTGAGTGATATTCCATTGTACATGAGGACCACCACTTCTTTATCCATTTTTCGCTTTCCTAGGATATTTAAGGTGTAATGAAGTGGGGGTTCTTGTCAACAGAGCAGCCCTAAACTTTGGGGTGCCTGTGTCTTGCTGATTTTTAGTTTTCCCAATTTATACAACCATGAGTGGAAGTGCCCTATGCTCTCCAAGCTGTGTTTTTTAGATGTTTCAGAACACACCGTACACTTCTCCAGAGTGGCTGTTGGCAAGTTACATCCCACCCATCAGCGTAGCAAGGCTCCCATTTCTCCATGGCCGGTCCTGCATTTCTGGTTTGGACACTTTTTTCCGCATGGCCCTTTTGCCCGCTGGGAAGCGAGACTTCTTTGGAGCGCTGATTGGCCTTTCCAGGTTGCTTGGTTGGCCAAAAAGGGCGTATGCGTTTTTTCCTGAATATATTCAGGAAAAAACGCATACGCCCTTTTTGGCCAAGGGCATCATTGTCCACGTTTTGCCTCTTTTCATGTGCTTTCAAGGCGATTCGAATCTACCTCCTGAAATCTGTTTCCTGCAATTCTGCCTTGCTTTCAAAGCCTCTTCGTTGCCTTCCCTTAATATATTTGTGGACGAGAGGTATCATTTAAAACTTTGCAGGTTTGTGAATTGCAGTGCCCCTGAGCTCCATTTTTCAACTCGCTTTTTTGGGAGCTGGCCGCAAAAGCGCAGGATTGCTTCAGGCCCTCTTCTGCTTCTGGGGGGCAGGCTGAGCTTGTGCTTAATTCTTCTTCCTGATGGGAAAATAGAGTGACCTGTGCCTGTCCCAACACCTAGAGCTAGTCTCTCATTGGTTCCCCCTCTTCCCGTTCATCCTCAGGACAAATTGCAACCTGTACGGAACAGGAGGTGAAAGGTGCTGATTCTCCAAGGAGGGAGATGGCTAGTAAATCGGCTGGAATGGCGAACCCGAGCAAAGGAGATGAGAAATGAGGTGCGTTTTAGAAACCTTTCCCGATCACACCGTGTACCATCTTCTGGGTTTCTCATTCCTGTTTTCGACATAGGAAGATGCCCTTGAACCTGGAGATTTGGGACCCATGGGATGGGTACCATGCAGTATTACTTGAAAGGGTCTGCGTTGGCTCACCCAACCTCACCGAACCTCTCAGCCCCAAGAGTGTCCACCCTTATGTCTCAATCAGCTGTGGGTCTAGATATGGTCAATCCAGGTTGCATCACAGCCCCTGAACGAATTTTGTAAGAATTTCTCTCTCTTTCACTGCCTTTGTTTCACGGGTTTTGAAAAGTAATTTATTTTTATAATGGGGTTTAGCTGCTTTTCACGGCTGTGTTTATGCCGCTTTACACCCCCTTGACTCACTTACAGAGAGATATCAATACATAGGTTTGAAGATTCTTACTAGTCAGATATATTCTTGTGCGGTGAATAGGGGGTGGTGAGTCCATTTCACTGAAAAAGGAATAGGTCTTGTCTCTTACATATTGGGTTTATGGAACGGTATCTGAGCTAATTTGAAACCCTTGTTTTATGCATCACCCCACCTCACCTTTCCCGTTCAGCAGCCATAGTGTGTTTTCTGAACGTGTGACTCTGTTCTGTTTTGTAATTCAGTTCAAGTGTAGCGGTTTTTACATTCCCTCTCGAAGTGATATCTTATGATAAGTGTCTTTTTCTGTGTGACTTATTTCACTTAGAATCGTCGTACCTAAATCCACTCATCGTGCTGCTACTAGCCTTATGACGTGGATTTCATGGCTGAGTGATATTCCATTGTACATGAGGACCACCACTTCTTTATCCATTTTTCGCTTTCCTAGGATATTTAAGGTGTAATGAAGTGGGGGTTCTTGTCAACAGAGCAGCCCTAAACTTTGGGGTGCCTGTGTCTTGCTGATTTTTAGTTTTCCCAATTTATACGCCCATGAGTGGAAGTGCCCTATGCTCTCCAAGCTGTGTTTTTTAGATGTTTCAGAACACACCGTACACTTCTCCAGAGTGGCTGTTGGCAAGTTACATCCCACCCATCAGCGTAGCAAGGCTCCCATTTCTCCATGGCCGGTCCTGCATTTCTGGTTTGGACACTGTTTTCCGCATGGCCCTTTTGCCCGCTGGGAAGCGAGACTTCTTTGGAGCGCTGATTGGCCTTTCCAGGTTGCTTGGTTGGCCAAAAAGGGCGTATGCGTTTTTTCCTGAATATATTCAGGAAAAAACGCATACGCCCTTTTTGGCCAAGGGCATCATTGTCCACGTTTTGCCGCTTTTCATGTGCTTTCAAGGCGATTCGAATCTACCTCCTGAAATCTGTTTCCTGCAATTCTGCCTTGCTTTCAAAGCCTCTTCGTTGCCTTCCCTTAATATATTTGTGGACGAGAGGTATCATTTAAAACTCTGCAGGTTTGTGAATTGCAGTGCCCCTGAGCTCCATTTTTCAACTCGCTTTTTTGGGAGCTGGCCGCAAAAGCGCAGGATTGCTTCAGGCCCTCTTCTGGTTCTGGGGGGCAGGCTGAGCTTGTGCTTAATTCTTCTTCCTGATGGGAAAATAGAGTGACCTGTGCCTGTCCCAACACCTAGAGCTAGTCTCTCATTGGTTCCCCCTCTTCCCGTTCATCCTCAGGACAAATTGCAACCTGTACGGAACAGGAGGTTAAAGGTGCTGATTCTCCAAGGAGGGAGATGGCTAGTAAATCGGCTGGAATGGCGAACCCGAGCAAAGGAGATGAGAAATGAGGTGCGTTTTAGAAACCTTTCCCGATCACACGGTGTACCATCTTCTGGGTTTCTCATGCCTGTTTTCGACGTAGGAAGATGCCCTTGAACCTGGAGATTTGGGACCCATGGGATGGGTACCATGCAGTATTACTTGAAAGGGTCTGCGTTGGCTCACCCAACCTCACCGAACCTCTCAGCCCCAAGAGTGTCCACCCTTATGTCTCAATCAGCTGTGGGTCTAGATATGGTCAATCCAGGTTGCATCACAGCCCCTGAACGAATTTTGTAAGAATTTCTCTCTCTTTCACTGCCTTTATTTCACGGGTTTTGAAAAGTAATTTATTTTTATAATGGGGTTTAGCTGCTTTTCACGGCTGTGTTTATGCCGCTTTACACCCCCTTGACTCACTTACAGAGAGATATCAATACATAGGTTTGAAGATTCTTACTAGTCAGATATATTCTTGTGCGGTGAATAGGGGGTGTTGAGTCCAGTTCACTGAAAAAGGAATAGGTCTTGTCTCTTACATATTGGGTTTATGGAACGGTATCGGAGCTAATTTGAAACCCTTGTTTTATGCATCACCCCACCTCACCTTTCCCGTTCAGCAGCCATAGTGTGTTTTCTGAACGTGTGACTCTGTTCTGTTTTGTAATTCAGTTCAAGTGTAGCGGTTTTTACATTCCCTCTCTAAGTGATATCTTATGATAAGTGTCTTTTTCTGTGTGACTTATTTCACTTAGAATCGTCGTACCTAAATCCACTCATCGTGCTGCTACTAGCCTTATGACGTGGATTTCATGGCTGAGTGATATTCCATTGTACATGAGGACCACCACTTCTTTATCCATTTTTCTCTTTCCTAGGATATTTAAGGTGTAATGAAGTGGGGGTTCTTGTCAACAGAGCAGCCCTAAACTTTGGGGTGCCTGTGTCTTGCTGATTTTTAGTTTTCCCAATTTATACGCCCATGAGTGGAAGTGCCCTATGCTCTCCAAGCTGTGTTTTTTAGATGTTTCAGAACACACCGTACACTTCTCCAGAGTGGCTGTTGGCAATTTACATCCCACCCATCAGCGTAGCAAGGCTCCCATTTCTCCATGGCCGGTCCTGCATTTCTGGTTTGGACACTTTTTTCCGCATGGCCCTTTTGCCCGCTGGGAAGCGAGACTTCTTTGGAGCGCTGATTGGCCTTTCCAGGTTGCTTGGTTGGCCAAAAAGGGCGTATGCGTTTTTTCCTGAATATATTCAGGAAAAAACGCATACGCCCTTTTTGGCCAAGGGCATCATTGTCCACGTTTTGCCGCTTTTCATGTGCTTTCAAGGCGATTCGAATCTACCTCCTGAAATCTGTTTCCTGCAATTCTGCCTTGCTTTCAAAGCCTCTTCGTTGCCTTCCCTTAATATATTTGTGGACGAGAGGTATCATTTAAAACTCTGCAGGTTTGTGAATTGCAGTGCCCCTGAGCTCCATTTTTCAACTCGCTTTTTTGGGAGCTGGCCGCAAAAGCGCAGGATTGCTTCAGGCCCTCTTCTGGTTCTGGGGGGCAGGCTGAGCTTGTGCTTAATTCTTCTTCCTGATGGGAAAATAGAGTGACCTTTGCCTGTCCCAACACCTAGAGCTAGTCTCTCATTGGTTCCCCCTCTTCCCGTTCATCCTCAGGACAAATTGCAACCTGTACGGAACAGGAGGTTAAAGGTGCTGATTCTCCAAGGAGGGAGATGGCTAGTAAATCGGCTGGAATGGCGAACCCGAGCAAAGGAGATGAGAAATGAGGTGCGTTTTAGAAACCTTTCCCGATCACACGGTGTACCATCTTCTGGGTTTCTCATGCCTGTTTTCGACGTAGGAAGATGCCCTTGAACCTGGAGATTTGGGACCCATGGGATGGGTACCATGCAGTATTACTTGAAAGGGTCTGCGTTGGCTCACCCAACCTCACCGAACCTCTCAGCCCCAAGAGTGTCCACCCTTATGTCTCAATCAGCTGTGGGTCTAGATATGGTCAATCCAGGTTGCATCACAGCCCCTGAACGAATTTTGTAAGAATTTCTCTCTCTTTCACTGCCTTTGTTTCACGGATTTTGAAAAGTAATTTATTTTTATAATGGGGTTTAGCTGCTTTTCACGGCTGTGTTTATGCCGCTTTACACCCCCTTGACTCACTTACAGAGAGATATCAATACATAGGTTTGAAGATTCTTACTAGTCAGATATATTCTTGTGCGGTGAATAGGGGGTGTTGAGTCCAGTTCACTGAAAAAGGAATAGGTCTTGTCTCTTACATATTGGGTTTATGGAACGGTATCGGAGCTAATTTGAAACCCTTGTTTTATGCATCACCCCACCTCACCTTTCCCGTTCAGCAGCCATAGTGTGTTTTCTGAACGTGTGACTCTGTTCTGTTTTGTAATTCAGTTCAAGTGTAGCGGTTTTTACATTCCCTCTCTAAGTGATATCTTATGATAAGTGTCTTTTTCTGTGTGACTTATTTCACTTAGAATCGTCGTACCTAAATCCACTCATCGTGCTGCTACTAGCCTTATGACGTGGATTTCATGGCTGAGTGATATTCCATTGTACATGAGGACCACAACTTCTTTATCCATTTTTCGCTTTCCTAGGATATTTAAGGTGTAATGAAGTGGGGGTTCTTGTCAACAGAGCAGCCCTAAACTTTGGGGTGCCTGTGTCTTGCTGATTTTTAGTTTTTCCAATTTATACGCCCATGAGTGGAAGTGCCCTATGCTCTCCAAGCTGTGTTTTTTAGATGTTTCAGAACACACCGTACACTTCTCCAGAGTGGCTGTTGGCAAGTTACATCCCACCCATCAGCGTAGCAAGGCTCCCATTTCTCCATGGCCGGTCCTGCATTTCTGGTTTGGACACTTTTTTCCGCATGGCCCTTTTGCCCGCTGGGAAACGAGACTTCTTTGGAGCGCTGATTGGCCTTTCCAGGTTGCTTGGTTGGCCAAAAAGGGCGTATGCGTTTTTTCCTGAATATATTCAGGAAAAAACGCATACGCCCTTTTTGGCCAAGGGCATCATTGTCCACTTTTTGCCGCTTTTCATGTGCTTTCAAGGCGATTCGAATCTACCTCCTGAAATCTGTTTCCTGCAATTCTGCCTTGCTTTCAAAGCCTCTTAGTTGCCTTCCCTTAATATATTTGTGGACGAGAGGTATCATTTAAAACTCTGCAGGTTTGTGAATTGCAGTGCCCCTGAGCTCCATTTTTCAACTCGCTTTTTTGGGAGCTGGCCGCAAAAGCACAGGATTGCTTCAGGCCCTCTTCTGGTTCTGGGGGGCAGGCTGAGCTTGTGCTTAATTCTTCTTCCTGATGGGAAAATAGAGTGACCTGTGCCTGTCCCAACACCTAGAGCTAGTCTCTCATTGGTTCCCCCTCTTCCCGTTCATCCTCAGGACAAATTGCAACCTGTACAGAACAGGAGGTTAAAGGTGCTGATTCTCCAAGGAGGGAGATGGCTAGTAAATCGGCTGGAATGGCGAACCCGAGCAAAGGAGATGAGAAATGAGGTGCGTTTTAGAAACCTTTCCCGATCACACGGTGTACCATCTTCTGGGTTTCTCATGCCTGTTTTCGACGTAGGAAGATGCCCTTGAACCTGGAGATTTGGGACCCATGGGATGGGTACCATGCAGTATTACTTGAAAGGGTCTGCGTTGGCTCACCCAACCTCACCGAACCTCTCAGCCCCAAGAGTGTCCACCCTTATGTCTCAATCAGCTGTGGGTCTAGATATGGTCAATCCAGGTTGCATCACAGCCCCTGAACGAATTTTGTAAGAATTTCTCTCTCTTTCACTGCCTTTGTTTCACGGGTTTTGAAAAGTAATTTATTTTTATAATGGGGTTTAGCTGCTTTTCACGGCTGTGTTTATGCCGCTTTACACCCCCTTGACTCACTTACAGAGAGATATCAATACATAGGTTTGAAGATTCTTACTAGTCAGATATATTCTTGTGCGGTGAATAGGGTGTGTTGAGTCCAGTTCACTGAAAAAGGAATAGGTCTTGTCTCTTACATATTGGGTTTATGGAACGGTATCGGAGCTAATTTGAAACCCTTGTTTTATGCATCACCCCACCTCACCTTTCCCGTTCAGCAGCCATAGTGTGTTTTCTGAACGTGTGACTCTGTTCTGTTTTGTAATTCAGTTCAAGTGTAGCGGTTTTTACATTCCCTCTCTAAGTGATATCTTATGATAAGTGTCTTTTTCTGTGTGACTTATTTCACTTAGAATCGTCGTACCTAAATCCACTCATCGTGCTGCTACTAGCCTTATGACGTGGATTTCATGGCTGAGTGATATTCCATTGTACATGAGGACCACCACTTCTTTATCCATTTTTCGCTTTCCTAGGATATTTAAGGTGTAATGAAGTGGGGGTTCTTGTCAACAGAGCAGCCCTAAACTTTGGGGTGCCTGTGTCTTGCTGATTTTTAGTTTTCCCAGTTTATACGCCCATGAGTGGAAGTGCCCTATGCTCTCCAAGCTGTGTTTTTTAGATGTTTCAGAACACACCGTACACTTCTCCAGAGTGGCTGTTGGCAAGTTACGTCCCACCCATCAGCGTAGCAAGGCTCCCATTTCTCCATGGCCGGTCCTGCATTTCTGGTTTGGACACTTTTTTCCGCATGGCCCTTTTGCCCGCTGGGAAGCGAGACTTCTTTGGAGCGCTGATTGGCCTTTCCAGGTTGCTTGGTTGGCCAAAAAGGGCGTATGCGTTTTTTCCTGAATATATTCAGGAAAAAACGCATACGCCCTTTTTGGCCAAGGGCATCATTGTCCACGTTTTGCCGCTTTTCATGTGCTTTCAAGGCGATTCGAATCTACCTCCTGAAATCTGTTTCCTGCAATTCTGCCTTGCTTTCAAAGCCTCTTCGTTGCCTTCCCTTAATATATTTGTGGACGAGAGGTATCATTTAAAACTCTGCAGGTTTGTGAATTGCAGTGCCCCTGAGCTCCATTTTTCAACTCGCTTTTTTGGGAGCTGGCCGCAAAAGCGCAGGATTGCTTCAGGCCCTCTTCTGGTTCTGGGGGGCAGGCTGAGCTTGTGCTTAATTCTTCTTCCTGATGGGAAAATAGAGTGACCTGTGCCTGTCCCAACACCTAGAGCTAGTCTCTCATTGGTTCCCCCTCTTCCCGTTCATCCTCAGGACAAATTGCAACCTGTACGGAACAGGAGGTTAAAGGTGCTGATTCTCCAAGGAGGGAGATGGCTAGTAAATCGGCTGGAATGGCGAACCCGAGCAAAGGAGATGAGAAATGAGGTGCGTTTTAGAAACCTTTCCCGATCACACGGTGTACCATCTTCTGGGTTTCTCATGCCTGTTTTCGACGTAGGAAGATGCCCTTGAACCTGGAGATTTGGGACCCATGGGATGGGTACCAGGCAGTATTACTTGAAAGGGTCTGCGTTGGCTCACCCAACCTCACCGAACCTCTCAGCCCCAAGAGTGTCCACCCTTATGTCTCAATCAGCTGTGGGTCTAGATATGGTCAATCCAGGTTGCATCACAGCCCCTGAACGAATTTTGTAAGAATTTCTCTCTCTTTCACTGCCTTTGTTTCACGGGTTTTGAAAAGTAATTTATTTTTATAATGGGGTTTAGCTGCTTTTCACGGCTGTGTTTATGCCGCTTTACACACCCTTGACTCACTTACAGAGAGATATCAATACATAGGTTTGAAGATTCTTACTAGTCAGATATATTCTTGTGCGGTGAATAGGGGGTGTTGAGTCCAGTTCACTGAAAAAGGAATAGGTCTTGTCTCTTACATATTGGGTTTATGGAACGGTATCGGAGCTAATTTGAAACCCTTGTTTTATGCATCACCCCACCTCACCTTTCCCGTTCAGCAGCCATAGTGTGTTTTCTGAACGTGTGACTCTGTTCTGTTTTGTAATTCAGTTCAAGTGTAGCGGTTTTTACATTCCCTCTCTAAGTGATATCTTATGATAAGTGTCTTTTTCTGTGTGACTTATTTCACTTAGAATCGTCGTACCTAAATCCACTCATCGTGCTGCTACTAGCCTTATGACGTGGATTTCATGGCTGAGTGATATTCCATTGTACATGAGGACCACCACTTCTTTATCCATTTTTAGCTTTCCTAGGATATTTAAGGTGTAATGAAGTGGGGGTTCTTGTCAACAGAGCAGCCCTAAACTTTGGGGTGCCTGTGTCTTGCTGATTTTTAGTTTTCCCAATTTATACAACCATGAGTGGAAGTGCCCTATGCTCTCCAAGCTGTGTTTTTTAGATGTTTCAGAACACACCGTACACTTCTCCAGAGTGGCTGTTGGCAAGTTACATCCCACCCATCAGCGTAGCAAGGCTCCCATTTCTCCATGGCCGGTCCTGCATTTCTGGTTTGGACACTTTTTTCCGCATGGCCCTTTTGCCCGCTGGGAAGCGAGACTTCTTTGGAGCGCTGATTGGCCTTTCCAGGTTGCTTGGTTGGCCAAAAAGGGCGTATGCGTTTTTTCCTGAATATATTCAGGAAAAAACGCATACGCCCTTTTTGGCCAAGGGCATCATTGTCCACGTTTTGCCTCTTTTCATGTGCTTTCAAGGCGATTCGAATCTACCTCCTGAAATCTGTTTCCTGCAATTCTGCCTTGCTTTCAAAGCCTCTTCGTTGCCTTCCCTTAATATATTTGTGGACGAGAGGTATCATTTAAAACTCTGCAGGTTTGTGAATTGCAGTGCCCCTGAGCTCCATTTTTCAACTCGCTTTTTTGGGAGCTGGCCGCCAAAGCGCAGGATTGCTTCAGGCCCTCTTCTGGTTCTGGGGGGCAGGCTGAGCTTGTGCTTAATTCTTCTTCCTGATGGGAAAATAGAGTGACCTGTGCCTGTCCCAACACCTAGAGCTAGTCTCTCATTGGTTCCCCCTCTTCCCGTTCATCCTCAGGACAAATTGCAACCTGTACGGAACAGGAGGTTAAAGGTGCTGATTCTCCAAGGAGGGAGATGGCTAGTAAATCGGCTGGAATGGCGAACCCGAGCAAAGGAGATGAGAAATGAGGTGCGTTTTAGAAACCTTTCCCGATCACACGGTGTACCATCTTCTGGGTTTCTCATGCCTGTTTTCGACGTAGGAAGATGCCCTTGAACCTGGAGATTTGGGACCCATGGGATGGGTACCAGGCAGTATTACTTGAAAGGGTCTGCGTTGGCTCACCCAACCTCACCGAACCTCTCAGCCCCAAGAGTGTCCACCCTTATGTCGCAATCAGCTGTGGGTCTAGATATGGTCAATCCAGGTTGCATCACAGCCCCTGAACGAATTTTGTAAGAATTTCTCTCTCTTTCACTGCCTTTGTTTCACGGGTTTTGAAAAGTAATTTATTTTTATAATGGGGTTTAGCTGCTTTTCACGGCTGTGTTTATGCCGCTTTACACCCCCTTGACTCACTTACAGAGAGATATCAATACATAGGTTTGAAGATTCTTACTAGTCAGATATATTCTTGTGCGGTGAATAGGGGGTGTTGAGTCCAGTTCACTGAAAAAGGAATAGGTCTTGTCTCTTACATATTGGGTTTATGGAACGGTATCTGAGCTAATTTGAAACCCTTGTTTTATGCATCACCCCACCTCACCTTTCCCGTTCAGCAGCCATAGTGTGTTTTCTGAACGTGTGACTCTGTTCTGTTTTGTAATTCAGTTCAAGTGTAGCGGTTTTTACATTCCCTCTCTAAGTGATATCTTATGATAAGTGTCTTTTTCTGTGTGACTTATTTCACTTAGAATCGTCGTACCTAAATCCACTCATCGTGCTGCTACTAGCCTTATGACGTGGATTTCATGGCTGAGTGATATTCCATTGTACATGAGGACCACCACTTCTTTATCCATTTTTCGCTTTCCTAGGATATTTAAGGTGTAATGAAGTGGGGGTTCTTGTCAACAGAGCAGCCCTAAACTTTGGGGTGCCTGTGTCTTGCTGATTTTTAGTTTTCCCAGTTTATACGCCCATGAGTGGAAGTGCCCTATGCTCTCCAAGCTGTGTTTTTTAGATGTTTCAGAACACACCGTACACTTCTCCAGAGTGGCTGTTGGCAAGTTACATCCCACCCATCAGCGTAGCAAGGCTCCCATTTCTCCATGGCCGGTCCTGCATTTCTGGTTTGGACACTTTTTTCCGCATGGCCCTTTTGCCCGCTGGGAAGCGAGACTTCTTTGGAGCGCTGATTGGCCTTTCCAGGTTGCTTGGTTGGCCAAAAAGGGCGTATGCGTTTTTTCCTGAATATATTCAGGAAAAAACGCATACGCCCTTTTTGGCCAAGGGCATCATTGTCCACGTTTTGCCGCTTTTCATGTGCTTTCAAGGCGATTCGAATCTACCTCCTGAAATCTGTTTCCTGCAATTCTGCCTTGCTTTCAAAGCCTCTTCGTTGCCTTCCCTTAATATATTCGTGGACGCGAGGTATCATTTAAAACTCTGCAGGTTTGTGAATTGCAGTGCCCCTGAGCTCCATTTTTCAACTCGCTTTTTTGGGAGCTGGCCGCAAAAGCGCAGGATTGCTTCAGGCCCTCTTCTGGTTCTGGGGGGCAGGCTGAGCTTGTGCTTAATTCTTCTTCCTGATGGGAAAATAGAGTGACCTGTGCCTGTCCCAACACCTAGAGCTAGTCTCTCATTGGTTCCCCCTCTTCCCGTTCATCCTCAGGACAAATTGCAACCTGTACGGAACAGGAGGTTAAAGGTGCTGATTCTCCAAGGAGGGAGATGGCTAGTAAATCGGCTGGAATGGCGAACCCGAGCAAAGGAGATGAGAAATGAGGTGCGTTTTAGAAACCTTTCCCGATCACACGGTGTACCATCTTCTGGGTTTCTCATGCCTGTTTTCGACGTAGGAAGATGCCCTTGAACCTGGAGATTTGGGACCCATGGGATGGGTACCATGCAGTATTACTTGAAAGGGTCTGCGTTGGCTCACCCAACCTCACCGAACCTCTCAGCCCCAAGAGTGTCCACCCTTATGTCTCAATCAGCTGTGGGTCTAGATATGGTCAATCCAGGTTGCATCACAGCCCCTGAACGAATTTTGTAAGAATTTCTCTCTCTTTCACTGCCTTTGTTTCACGGGTTTTGAAAAGTAATTTATTTTTATAATGGGGTTTAGCTGCTTTTCACGGCTGTGTTTATGCCGCTTTACACCCCCTTGACTCACTTACAGAGAGATATCAATACATAGGTTTGAAGATTCTTACTAGTCAGATATATTCTTGTGCGGTGAATAGGGGGTGGTGAGTCCATTTCACTGAAAAAGGAATAGGTCTTGTCTCTTACATATTGGGTTTATGGAACGGTATCTGAGCTAATTTGAAACCCTTGTTTTATGCATCACCCCACCTCACCTTTCCCGTTCAGCAGCCATAGTGTGTTTTCTGAACGTGTGACTCTGTTCTGTTTTGTAATTCAGTTCAAGTGTAGCGGTTTTTACATTCCCTCTCGAAGTGATATCTTATGATAAGTGTCTTTTTCTGTGTGACTTATTTCACTTAGAATCGTCGTACCTAAATCCACTCATCGTGCTGCTACTAGCCTTATGACGTGGATTTCATGGCTGAGTGATATTCCATTGTACATGAGGACCACCACTTCTTTATCCATTTTTCGCTTTCCTAGGATATTTAAGGTGTAATGAAGTGGGGGTTCTTGTCAACAGAGCAGCCCTAAACTTTGGGGTGCCTGTGTCTTGCTGATTTTTAGTTTTCCCAATTTATACAACCATGAGTGGAAGTGCCCTATGCTCTCCAAGCTGTGTTTTTTAGATGTTTCAGAACACACCGTACACTTCTCCAGAGTGGCTGTTGGCAAGTTACATCCCACCCATCAGCGTAGCAAGGCTCCCATTTCTCCATGGCCGGTCCTGCATTTCTGGTTTGGACACTTTTTTCCGCATGGCCCTTTTGCCCGCTGGGAAGCGAGACTTCTTTGGAGCGCTGATTGGCCTTTCCAGGTTGCTTGGTTGGCCAAAAAGGGCGTATGCGTTTTTTCCTGAATATATTCAGGAAAAAACGCATACGCCCTTTTTGGCCAAGGGCATCATTGTCCACGTTTTGCCGCTTTTCATGTGCTTTCAAGGCGATTCGAATCTACCTCCTGAAATCTGTTTCCTGCAATTCTGCCTTGCTTTCAAAGCCTCTTCGTTGCCTTCCCTTAATATATTTGTGGACGAGAGGTATCATTTAAAACTGTGCAGGTTTGTGAATTGCAGTG
This sequence comes from Balaenoptera acutorostrata, assembly GCF_949987535.1. Taxonomy (NCBI): domain Eukaryota; kingdom Metazoa; phylum Chordata; class Mammalia; order Artiodactyla; family Balaenopteridae; genus Balaenoptera; species Balaenoptera acutorostrata. The sequence goes on along the minus strand of NW_026645791.1, from coordinate 124,169 downwards.
CCCCTGAGCTCCATTTTTCAACTCGCTTTTTTGGGAGCTGGCCGCAAAAGCGCAGGATTGCTTCAGGCCCTCTTCTGGTTCTGGGGGGCAGGCTGAGCTTGTGCTTAATTCTTCTTCCTGATGGGAAAATAGAGTGACCTGTGCCTGTCCCAACACCTAGAGCTAGTCTCTCATTGGTTCCCCCTCTTCCCGTTCATCCTCAGGACAAATTGCAACCTGTACGGAACAGGAGGTGAAAGGTGCTGATTCTCCAAGGAGGGAGATGGCTAGTAAATCGGCTGGAATGGCGAACCCGAGCAAAGGAGATGAGAAATGAGGTGCGTTTTAGAAACCTTTCCCGATCACACGGTGTACCATCTTCTGGGTTTCTCATGCCTGTTTTCGACGTAGGAAGATGCCCTTGAACCTGGAGATTTGGGACCCATGGGATGGGTACCATGCAGTATTACTTGAAAGGGTCTGCGTTGGCTCACCCAACCTCACCGAACCTCTCAGCCCCAAGAGTGTCCACCCTTATGTCTCAATCAGCTGTGGGTCTAGATATGGTCAATCCAGGTTGCATCACAGCCCCTGAACGAATTTTGTAAGAATTTCTCTCTCTTTCACTGCCTTTGTTTCACGGGTTTTGAAAAGTAATTTATTTTTATAATGGGGTTTAGCTGCTTTTCACGGCTGTGTTTATGCCGCTTTACACCCCCTTGACTCACTTACAGAGAGATATCAATACATAGGTTTGAAGATTCTTACTAGTCAGATATATTCTTGTGCGGTGAATAGGGGGTGTTGAGTCCAGTTCACTGAAAAAGGAATAGGTCTTGTCTCTTACATATTGGGTTTATGGAACGGTATCGGAGCTAATTTGAAACCCTTGTTTTATGCATCACCCCACCTCACCTTTCCCGTTCAGCAGCCATAGTGTGTTTTCTGAACGTGTGACTCTGTTCTGTTTTGTAATTCAGTTCAAGTGTAGCGGTTTTTACATTCCCTCTCTAAGTGATATCTTATGATAAGTGTCTTTTTCTGTGTGACTTATTTCACTTAGAATCGTCGTACCTAAATCCACTCATCGTATTGCTACTAGCCTTATGACGTGGATTTCATGGCTGAGTGATATTCCATTGTACATGAGGACCACCACTTCTTTATCCATTTTTCTCTTTCCTAGGATATTTAAGGTGTAATGAAGTGGGGGTTCTTGTCAACAGAGCAGCCCTAAACTTTGGGGTGCCTGTGTCTTGCTGATTTTTAGTTTTCCCAATTTATACGCCCATGAGTGGAAGTGCCCTATGCTCTCCAAGCTGTGTTTTTTAGATGTTTCAGAACACACCGTACACTTCTCCAGAGTGGCTGTTGGCAATTTACATCCCACCCATCAGCGTAGCAAGGCTCCCATTTCTCCATGGCCGGTCCTGCATTTCTGGTTTGGACACTTTTTTCCGCATGGCCCTTTTGCCCGCTGGGAAGCGAGACTTCTTTGGAGCGCTGATTGGCCTTTCCAGGTTGCTTGGTTGGCCAAAAAGGGCGTATGCGTTTTTTCCTGAATATATTCAGGAAAAAACGCATACGCCCTTTTTGGCCAAGGGCATCATTGTCCACGTTTTGCCGCTTTTCATGTGCTTTCAAGGCGATTCGAATCTACCTCCTGAAATCTGTTTCCTGCAATTCTGCCTTGCTTTCAAAGCCTCTTCGTTGCCTTCCCTTAATATATTTGTGGACGAGAGGTATCATTTAAAACTCTGCAGGTTTGTGAATTGCAGTGCCCCTGAGCTCCATTTTTCAACTCGCTTTTTTGGGAGCTGGCCGCAAAAGCGCAGGATTGCTTCAGGCCCTCTTCTGGTTCTGGGGGGCAGGCTGAGCTTGTGCTTAATTCTTCTTCCTGATGGGAAAATAGAGTGACCTGTGCCTGTCCCAACACCTAGAGCTAGTCTCTCATTGGTTCCCCCTCTTCCCGTTCATCCTCAGGACAAATTGCAACCTGTACGGAACAGGAGGTTAAAGGTGCTGATTCTCCAAGGAGGGAGATGGCTAGTAAATCGGCTGGAATGGCGAACCCGAGCAAAGGAGATGAGAAATGAGGTGCGTTTTAGAAACCTTTCCCGATCACACGGTGTACCATCTTCTGGGTTTCTCATGCCTGTTTTCGACGTAGGAAGATGCCCTTGAACCTGGAGATTTGGGACCCATGGGATGGGTACCATGCAGTATTACTTGAAAGGGTCTGCGTTGGCTCACCCAACCTCACCGAACCTCTCAGCCCCAAGAGTGTCCACCCTTATGTCTCAATCAGCTGTGGGTCTAGATATGGTCAATCCAGGTTGCATCACAGCCCCTGAACGAATTTTGTAAGAATTTCTCTCTCTTTCACTGCCTTTGTTTCACGGGTTTTGAAAAGTAATTTATTTTTATAATGGGGTTTAGCTGCTTTTCACGGCTGTGTTTATGCCGCTTTACACCCCCTTGACTCACTTACAGAGAGATATCAATACATAGGTTTGAAGATTCTTACTAGTCAGATATATTCTTGTGCGGTGAATAGGGGGTGTTGAGTCCAGTTCACTGAAAAAGGAATAGGTCTTGTCTCATACATATTGGGTTTATGGAACGGTATCGGAGCTAATTTGAAACCCTTGTTTTATGCATCACCCCACCTCACCTTTCCCGTTCAGCAGCCATAGTGTGTTTTCTGAACGTGTGACTCTGTTCTGTTTTGTAATTCAGTTCAAGTGTAGCGGTTTTTACATTCCCTCTCTAAGTGATATCTTATGATAAGTGTCTTTTTCTGTGTGACTTATTTCACGTAGAATCGTCGTACCTAAATCCACTCATCGTGCTGCTACTAGCCTTATGACGTGGATTTCATGGCTGAGTGATATTCCATTGTACATGAGGACCACCACTTCTTTATCCATTTTTAGCTTTCCTAGGATATTTAAGGTGTAATGAAGTGGGGGTTCTTGTCAACAGAGCAGCCCTAAACTTTGGGGTGCCTGTGTCTTGCTGATTTTTAGTTTTCCCAGTTTATACGCCCATGAGTGGAAGTGCCCTATGCTCTCCAAGCTGTGTTTTTTAGATGTTTCAGAACACACCGTACACTTCTCCAGAGTGGCTGTTGGCAAGTTACATCCCACCCATCAGCGTAGCAAGGCTCCCATTTCTCCATGGCCGGTCCTGCATTTCTGGTTTGGACACTTTTTTCCGCATGGCCCTTTTGCCCGCTGGGAAGCGAGACTTCTTTGGAGCGCTGATTGGCCTTTCCAGGTTGCTTGGTTGGCCAAAAAGGGCGTATGCGTTTTTTCCTGAATATATTCAGGAAAAAACGCATACGCCCTTTTTGGCCAAGGGCATCATTGTCCACGTTTTGCCTCTTTTCATGTGCTTTCAAGGCGATTCGAATCTACCTCCTGAAATCTGTTTCCTGCAATTCTGCCTTGCTTTCAAAGCCTCTTCGTTGCCTTCCCTTAATATATTTGTGGACGAGAGGTATCATTTAAAACTCTGCAGGTTTGTGAATTGCAGTGCCCCTGAGCTCCATTTTTCAACTCGCTTTTTTGGGAGCTGGCCGCCAAAGCGCAGGATTGCTTCAGGCCCTCTTCTGGTTCTGGGGGGCAGGCTGAGCTTGTGCTTAATTCTTCTTCCTGATGGGAAAATAGAGTGACCTGTGCCTGTCCCAACACCTAGAGCTAGTCTCTCATTGGTTCCCCCTCTTCCCGTTCATCCTCAGGACAAATTGCAACCTGTACGGAACAGGAGGTTAAAGGTGCTGATTCTCCAAGGAGGGAGATGGCTAGTAAATCGGCTGGAATGGCGAACCCGAGCAAAGGAGATGAGAAATGAGGTGCGTTTTAGAAACCTTTCCCGATCACACGGTGTACCATCTTCTGGGTTTCTCATGCCTGTTTTCGACGTAGGAAGATGCCCTTGAACCTGGAGATTTGGGACCCATGGGATGGGTACCATGCAGTATTACTTGAAAGGGTCTGCGTTGGCTCACCCAACCTCACCGAACCTCTCAGCCCCAAGAGTGTCCACCCTTATGTCGCAATCAGCTGTGGGTCTAGATATGGTCAATCCAGGTTGCATCACAGCCCCTGAACGAATTTTGTAAGAATTTCTCTCTCTTTCACTGTCTTTGTTTCACGGGTTTTGAAAAGTAATTTATTTTTATAATGGGGTTTAGCTGCTTTTCACGGCTGTGTTTATGCCGCTTTACACCCCCTTGACTCACTTACAGAGAGATATCAATACATAGGTTTGAAGATTCTTACTAGTCAGATATATTCTTGTGCGGTGAATAGGGGGTGTTGAGTCCAGTTCACTGAAAAAGGAATAGGTCTTGTCTCTTACATATTGGGTTTATGGAACGGTATCGGAGCTAATTTGAAACCCTTGTTTTATGCATCACCCCACCTCACCTTTCCCGTTCAGCAGCCATAGTGTGTTTTCTGAACGTGTGACTCTGTTCTGTTTTGTAATTCAGTTCAAGTGTAGCGGTTTTTACATTCCCTCTCTAAGTGATATCTTATGATAAGTGTCTTTTTCTGTGTGACTTATTTCACGTAGAATCGTCGTACCTAAATCCACTCATCGTGCTGCTACTAGCCTTATGACGTGGATTTCATGGCTGAGTGATATTCCATTGTACATGAGGACCACCACTTCTTTATCCATTTTTCTCTTTCCTAGGATATTTAAGGTGTAATGAAGTGGGGGTTCTTGTCAACAGAGCAGCCCTAAACTTTGGGGTGCCTGTGTCTTGCTGATTTTTAGTTTTCCCAATTTATACGCCCATGAGTGGAAGTGCCCTATGCTCTCCAAGCTGTGTTTTTTAGATGTTTCAGAACACACCGTACACTTCTCCAGAGTGGCTGTTGGCAAGTTACATCCCACCCATCAGCGTAGCAAGGCTCCCATTTCTCCATGGCCGGTCCTGCATTTCTGGTTTGGACACTTTTTTCCGCATGGCCCTTTTGCCCGCTGGGAAGCGAGACTTCTTTGGAGCGCTGATTGGCCTTTCCAGGTTGCTTGGTTGGCCAAAAAGGGCGTATGCGTTTTTTCCTGAATATATTCAGGAAAAAACGCATACGCCCTTTTTGGCCAAGGGCATCATTGTCCACGTTTTGCCGCTTTTCATGTGCTTTCAAGGCGATTCGAATCTACCTCCTGAAATCTGTTTCCTGCAATTCTGCCTTGCTTTCAAAGCCTCTTCGTTGCCTTCCCTTAATATATTTGTGGACGAGAGGTATCATTTAAAACTCTGCAGGTTTGTGAATTGCAGTGCCCCTGAGCTCCATTTTTCAACTCGCTTTTTTGGGAGCTGGCCGCAAAAGCGCAGGATTGCTTCAGGCCCTCTTCTGGTTCTGGGGGGCAGGCTGAGCTTGTGCTTAATTCTTCTTCCTGATGGGAAAATAGAGTGACCTGTGCCTGTCCCAACCCCTAGAGCTAGTCTCTCATTGGTTCCCCCTCTTCCCGTTCATCCTCAGGACAAATTGCAACCTGTACGGAACAGGAGGTTAAAGGTGCTGATTCTCCAAGGAGGGAGATGGCTAGTAAATCGGCTGGAATGGCAAACCCGAGCAAAGGAGATGAGAAATGAGGTGCGTTTTAGAAACCTTTCCCGATCACACGGTGTACCATCTTCTGGGTTTCTCATGCCTGTTTTCGACGTAGGAAGATGCCCTTGAACCTGGAGATTTGGGACCCATGGGATGGGTACCATGCAGTATTACTTGAAAGGGTCTGCGTTGGCTCACCCAACCTCACCGAACCTCTCAGCCCCAAGAGTGTCCACCCTTATGTCGCAATCAGCTGTGGGTCTAGATATGGTCAATCCAGGTTGCATCACAGCCCCTGAACGAATTTTGTAAGAATTTCTCTCTCTTTCACTGCCTTTGTTTCACGGGTTTTGAAAAGTAATTTATTTTTATAATGGGGTTTAGCTGCTTTTCACGGCTGTGTTTATGCCGCTTTACACCCCCTTGACTCACTTACAGAGAGATATCAATACATAGGTTTGAAGATTCTTACTAGTCAGATATATTCTTGTGCGGTGAATAGGGGGTGTTGAGTCCAGTTCACTGAAAAAGGAATAGGTCTTGTCTCTTACATATTGGGTTTATGGAACGGTATCGGAGCTAATTTGAAACCCCTGTTTTATGCATCACCCCACCTCACCTTTCCCGTTCAGCAGCCATAGTGTGTTTTCTGAACGTGTGACTCTGTTCTGTTTTGTAATTCAGTTCAAGTGTAGCGGTTTTTACATTCCCTCTCTAAGTGATATCTTATGATAAGTGTCTTTTTCTGTGTGACTTATTTCACGTAGAATCGTCGTACCTAAATCCACTCATCGTGCTGCTACTAGCCTTATGACGTGGATTTCATGGCTGAGTGATATTCCATTGTACATGAGGACCACCACTTCTTTATCCATTTTTCTCTTTCCTAGGATATTTAAGGTGTAATGAAGTGGGGGTTCTTGTCAACAGAGCAGCCCTAAACTTTGGGGTGCCTGTGTCTTGCTGATTTTTAGTTTTCCCAATTTATACGCCCATGAGTGGAAGTGCCCTATGCTCTCCAAGCTGTGTTTTTTAGATGTTTCAGAACACACCGTACACTTCTCCAGAGTGGCTGTTGGCAAGTTACATCCCACCCATCAGCGTAGCAAGGCTCCCATTTCTCCATGGCCGGTCCTGCATTTCTGGTTTGGACACTTTTTTCCGCATGGCCCTTTTGCCCGCTGGGAAGCGAGACTTCTTTGGAGCGCTGATTGGCCTTTCCAGGTTGCTTGGTTGGCCAAAAAGGGCGTATGCGTTTTTTCCTGAATATATTCAGGAAAAAACGCATACGCCCTTTTTGGCCAAGGGCATCATTGTCCACGTTTTGCCGCTTTTCATGTGCTTTCAAGGCGATTCGAATCTACCTCCTGAAATCTGTTTCCTGCAATTCTGCCTTGCTTTCAAAGCCTCTTCGTTGCCTTCCCTTAATATATTTGTGGACGAGAGGTATCATTTAAAACTCTGCAGGTTTGTGAATTGCAGTGCCCCTGAGCTCCATTTTTCAACTCGCTTTTTTGGGAGCTGGCCGCCAAAGCGCAGGATTGCTTCAGGCCCTCTTCTGGTTCTGGGGGGCAGGCTGAGCTTGTGCTTAATTCTTCTTCCTGATGGGAAAATAGAGTGACCTGTGCCTGTCCCAACACCTAGAGCTAGTCTCTCATTGGTTCCCCCTCTTCCCGTTCATCCTCAGGACAAATTGCAACCTGTACGGAACAGGAGGTTAAAGGTGCTGATTCTCCAAGGAGGGAGATGGCTAGTAAATCGGCTGGAATGGCGAACCCGAGCAAAGGAGATGAGAAATGAGGTGCGTTTTAGAAACCTTTCCCGATCACACGGTGTACCATCTTCTGGGTTTCTCATGCCTGTTTTCGACGTAGGAAGATGCCCTTGAACCTGGAGATTTGGGACCCATGGGATGGGTACCATGCAGTATTACTTGAAAGGGTCTGCGTTGGCTCACCCAAACTCACCGAACCTCTCAGCCCCAAGAGTGTCCACCCTTATGTCTCAATCAGCTGTGGGTCTAGATATGGTCAATCCAGGTTGCATCACAGCCCCTGAACGAATTTTGTAAGAATTTCTCTCTCTTTCACTGCCTTTGTTTCACGGGTTTTGAAAAGTAATTTATTTTTATAATGGGGTTTAGCTGCTTTTCACGGCTGTGTTTATGCCGCTTTACACCCCCTTGACTCACTTACAGAGAGATATCAATACATAGGTTTGAAGATTCTTACTAGTCAGATATATTCTTGTGCGGTGAATAGGGGGTGTTGAGTCCAGTTCACTGAAAAAGGAATAGGTCTTGTCTCTTACATATTGGGTTTATGGAACGGTATCGGAGCTAATTTGAAACCCTTGTTTTATGCATCACCCCACCTCACCTTTCCCGTTCAGCAGCCATAGTGTGTTTTCTGAACGTGTGACTCTGTTCTGTTTTGTAATTCAGTTCAAGTGTAGCGGTTTTTACATTCCCTCTCTAAGTGATATCTTATGATAAGTGTCTTTTTCTGTGTGACTTATTTCACTTAGAATCGTCGTACCTAAATCCACTCATCTTGCTGCTACTAGCCTTATGACGTGGATTTCATGGCTGAGTGATATTCCATTGTACATGAGGACCACAACTTCTTTATCCATTTTTCGCTTTCCTAGGATATTTAAGGTGTAATGAAGTGGGGGTTCTTGTCAACAGAGCAGCCCTAAACTTTGGGGTGCCTGTGTCTTGCTGATTTTTAGTTTTCCCAATTTATACGCCCATGAGTGGAAGTGCCCTATGCTCTCCAAGCTGTGTTTTTTAGATGTTTCAGAACACACCGTACACTTCTCCAGAGTGGCTGTTGGCAATTTACATCCCACCCATCAGCGTAGCAAGGCTCCCATTTCTCCATGGCCGGTCCTGCATTTCTGGTTTGGACACTTTTTTCCGCATGGCCCTTTTGCCCGCTGGGAAGCGAGACTTCTTTGGAGCGCTGATTGGCCTTTCCAGGTTGCTTGGTTGGCCAAAAAGGGCGTATGCGTTTTTTCCTGAATATATTCAGGAAAAAACGCATACGCCCTTTTTGGCCAAGGGCATCATTGTCCACGTTTTGCCGCTTTTCATGTGCTTTCAAGGCGATTCGAATCTACCTCCTGAAATCTGTTTCCTGCAATTCTGCCTTGCTTTCAAAGCCTCTTCGTTGCCTTCCCTTAATATATTTGTGGACGAGAGGTATCATTTAAAACTTTGCAGGTTTGTGAATTGCAGTGCCCCTGAGCTCCATTTTTCAACTCGCTTTTTTGGGAGCTGGCCGCAAAAGCGCAGGATTGCTTCAGGCCCTCTTCTGCTTCTGGGGGGCAGGCTGAGCTTGTGCTTAATTCTTCTTCCTGATGGGAAAATAGAGTGACCTGTGCCTGTCCCAACACCTAGAGCTAGTCTCTCATTGGTTCCCCCTCTTCCCGTTCATCCTCAGGACAAATTGCAACCTGTACGGAACAGGAGGTTAAAGGTGCTGATTCTCCAAGGAGGGAGATGGCTAGTAAATCGGCTGGAATGGCGAACCCGAGCAAAGGAGATGAGAAATGAGGTGCGTTTTAGAAACCTTTCCCGATCACACGGTGTACCATCTTCTGGGTTTCTCATGCCTGTTTTCGACGTAGGAAGATGCCCTTGAACCTGGAGATTTGGGACCCATGGGATGGGTACCATGCAGTATTACTTGAAAGGGTCTGCGTTGGCTCACCCAACCTCACCGAACCTCTCAGCCCCAAGAGTGTCCACCCTTATGTCTCAATCAGCTGTGGGTCTAGATATGGTCAATCCAGGTTGCATCACAGCCCCTGAACGAATTTTGTAAGAATTTCTCTCTCTTTCACTGCCTTTGTTTCACGGGTTTTGAAAAGTAATTTATTTTTATAATGGGGTTTAGCTGCTTTTCACGGCTGTGTTTATGCCGCTTTACACCCCCTTGACTCACTTACAGAGAGATATCAATACATAGGTTTGAAGATTCTTACTAGTCAGATATATTCTTGTGCGGTGAATAGGGGGTGGTGAGTCCATTTCACTGAAAAAGGAATAGGTCTTGTCTCTTACATATTGGGTTTATGGAACGGTATCTGAGCTAATTTGAAACCCTTGTTTTATGCATCACCCCACCTCACCTTTCCCGTTCAGCAGCCATAGTGTGTTTTCTGAACGTGTGACTCTGTTCTGTTTTGTAATTCAGTTCAAGTGTAGCGGTTTTTACATTCCCTCTCGAAGTGATATCTTATGATAAGTGTCTTTTTCTGTGTGACTTATTTCACTTAGAATCGTCGTACCTAAATCCACTCATCGTGCTGCTACTAGCCTTATGACGTGGATTTCATGGCTGAGTGATATTCCATTGTACATGAGGACCACCACTTCTTTATCCATTTTTCGCTTTCCTAGGATATTTAAGGTGTAATGAAGTGGGGGTTCTTGTCAACAGAGCAGCCCTAAACTTTGGGGTGCCTGTGTCTTGCTGATTTTTAGTTTTCCCAATTTATACAACCATGAGTGGAAGTGCCCTATGCTCTCCAAGCTGTGTTTTTTAGATGTTTCAGAACACACCGTACACTTCTCCAGAGTGGCTGTTGGCAAGTTACATCCCACCCATCAGCGTAGCAAGGCTCCCATTTCTCCATGGCCGGTCCTGCATTTCTGGTTTGGACACTTTTTTCCGCATGGCCCTTTTGCCCGCTGGGAAGCGAGACTTCTTTGGAGCGCTGATTGGCCTTTCCAGGTTGCTTGGTTGGCCAAAAAGGGCGTATGCGTTTTTTCCTGAATATATTCAGGAAAAAACGCATACGCCCTTTTTGGCCAAGGGCATCATTGTCCACGTTTTGCCGCTTTTCATGTGCTTTCAAGGCGATTCGAATCTACCTCCTGAAATCTGTTTCCTGCAATTCTGCCTTGCTTTCAAAGCCTCTTCGTTGCCTTCCCTTAATATATTTGTGGACGAGAGGTATCATTTAAAACTGTGCAGGTTTGTGAATTGCAGTGCCCCTGAGCTCCATTTTTCAACTCGCTTTTTTGGGAGCTGGCCGCAAAAGCGCAGGATTGCTTCAGGCCCTCTTCTGGTTCTGGGGGGCAGGCTGAGCTTGTGCTTAATTCTTCTTCCTGATGGGAAAATAGAGTGACCTGTGCCTGTCCCAACACCTAGAGCTAGTCTCTCATTGGTTCCCCCTCTTCCCGTTCATCCTCAGGACAAATTGCAACCTGTACGGAACAGGAGGTGAAAGGTGCTGATTCTCCAAGGAGGGAGATGGCTAGTAAATCGGCTGGAATGGCGAACCCGAGCAAAGGAGATGAGAAATGAGGTGCGTTTTAGAAACCTTTCCCGATCACACGGTGTACCATCTTCTGGGTTTCTCATGCCTGTTTTCGACGTAGGAAGATGCCCTTGAACCTGGAGATTTGGGACCCATGGGATGGGTACCATGCAGTATTACTTGAAAGGGTCTGCGTTGGCTCACCCAACCTCACCGAACCTCTCAGCCCCAAGAGTGTCCACCCTTATGTCTCAATCAGCTGTGGGTCTAGATATGGTCAATCCAGGTTGCATCACAGCCCCTGAACGAATTTTGTAAGAATTTCTCTCTCTTTCACTGCCTTTGTTTCACGGGTTTTGAAAAGTAATTTATTTTTATAATGGGGTTTAGCTGCTTTTCACGGCTGTGTTTATGCCGCTTTACACCCCCTTGACTCACTTACAGAGAGATATCAATACATAGGTTTGAAGATTCTTACTAGTCAGATATATTCTTGTGCGGTGAATAGGGGGTGTTGAGTCCAGTTCACTGAAAAAGGAATAGGTCTTGTCTCTTACATATTGGGTTTATGGAACGGTATCGGAGCTAATTTGAAACCCTTGTTTTATGCATCACCCCACCTCACCTTTCCCGTTCAGCAGCCATAGTGTGTTTTCTGAACGTGTGACTCTGTTCTGTTTTGTAATTCAGTTCAAGTGTAGCGGTTTTTACATTCCCTCTCTAAGTGATATCTTATGATAAGTGTCTTTTTCTGTGTGACTTATTTCACTTAGAATCGTCGTACCTAAATCCACTCATCGTATTGCTACTAGCCTTATGACGTGGATTTCATGGCTGAGTGATATTCCATTGTACATGAGGACCACCACTTCTTTATCCATTTTTCTCTTTCCTAGGATATTTAAGGTGTAATGAAGTGGGGGTTCTTGTCAACAGAGCAGCCCTAAACTTTGGGGTGCCTGTGTCTTGCTGATTTTTAGTTTTCCCAATTTATACGCCCATGAGTGGAAGTGCCCTATGCTCTCCAAGCTGTGTTTTTTAGATGTTTCAGAACACACCGTACACTTCTCCAGAGTGGCTGTTGGCAATTTACATCCCACCCATCAGCGTAGCAAGGCTCCCATTTCTCCATGGCCGGTCCTGCATTTCTGGTTTGGACACTTTTTTCCGCATGGCCCTTTTGCCCGCTGGGAAGCGAGACTTCTTTGGAGCGCTGATTGGCCTTTCCAGGTTGCTTGGTTGGCCAAAAAGGGCGTATGCGTTTTTTCCTGAATATATTCAGGAAAAAACGCATACGCCCTTTTTGGCCAAGGGCATCATTGTCCACGTTTTGCCGCTTTTCATGTGCTTTCAAGGCGATTCGAATCTACCTCCTGAAATCTGTTTCCTGCAATTCTGCCTTGCTTTCAAAGCCTCTTCGTTGCCTTCCCTTAATATATTTGTGGACGAGAGGTATCATTTAAAACTCTGCAGGTTTGTGAATTGCAGTGCCCCTGAGCTCCATTTTTCAACTCGCTTTTTTGGGAGCTGGCCGCAAAAGCGCAGGATTGCTTCAGGCCCTCTTCTGGTTCTGGGGGGCAGGCTGAGCTTGTGCTTAATTCTTCTTCCTGATGGGAAAATAGAGTGACCTGTGCCTGTCCCAACACCTAGAGCTAGTCTCTCATTGGTTCCCCCTCTTCCCGTTCATCCTCAGGACAAATTGCAACCTGTACGGAACAGGAGGTTAAAGGTGCTGATTCTCCAAGGAGGGAGATGGCTAGTAAATCGGCTGGAATGGCGAACCCGAGCAAAGGAGATGAGAAATGAGGTGCGTTTTAGAAACCTTTCCCGATCACACGGTGTACCATCTTCTGGGTTTCTCATGCCTGTTTTCGACGTAGGAAGATGCCCTTGAACCTGGAGATTTGGGACCCATGGGATGGGTACCATGCAGTATTACTTGAAAGGGTCTGCGTTGGCTCACCCAACCTCACCGAACCTCTCAGCCCCAAGAGTGTCCACCCTTATGTCTCAATCAGCTGTGGGTCTAGATATGGTCAATCCAGGTTGCATCACAGCCCCTGAACGAATTTTGTAAGAATTTCTCTCTCTTTCACTGCCTTTGTTTCACGGGTTTTGAAAAGTAATTTATTTTTATAATGGGGTTTAGCTGCTTTTCACGGCTGTGTTTATGCCGCTTTACACCCCCTTGACTCACTTACAGAGAGATATCAATACATAGGTTTGAAGATTCTTACTAGTCAGATATATTCTTGTGCGGTGAATAGGGGGTGTTGAGTCCAGTTCACTGAAAAAGGAATAGGTCTTGTCTCATACATATTGGGTTTATGGAACGGTATCGGAGCTAATTTGAAACCCTTGTTTTATGCATCACCCCACCTCACCTTTCCCGTTCAGCAGCCATAGTGTGTTTTCTGAACGTGTGACTCTGTTCTGTTTTGTAATTCAGTTCAAGTGTAGCGGTTTTTACATTCCCTCTCTAAGTGATATCTTATGATAAGTGTCTTTTTCTGTGTGACTTATTTCACGTAGAATCGTCGTACCTAAATCCACTCATCGTGCTGCTACTAGCCTTATGACGTGGATTTCATGGCTGAGTGATATTCCATTGTACATGAGGACCACCACTTCTTTATCCATTTTTAGCTTTCCTAGGATATTTAAGGTGTAATGAAGTGGGGGTTCTTGTCAACAGAGCAGCCCTAAACTTTGGGGTGCCTGTGTCTTGCTGATTTTTAGTTTTCCCAGTTTATACGCCCATGAGTGGAAGTGCCCTATGCTCTCCAAGCTGTGTTTTTTAGATGTTTCAGAACACACCGTACACTTCTCCAGAGTGGCTGTTGGCAAGTTACATCCCACCCATCAGCGTAGCAAGGCTCCCATTTCTCCATGGCCGGTCCTGCATTTCTGGTTTGGACACTTTTTTCCGCATGGCCCTTTTGCCCGCTGGGAAGCGAGACTTCTTTGGAGCGCTGATTGGCCTTTCCAGGTTGCTTGGTTGGCCAAAAAGGGCGTATGCGTTTTTTCCTGAATATATTCAGGAAAAAACGCATACGCCCTTTTTGGCCAAGGGCATCATTGTCCACGTTTTGCCTCTTTTCATGTGCTTTCAAGGCGATTCGAATCTACCTCCTGAAATCTGTTTCCTGCAATTCTGCCTTGCTTTCAAAGCCTCTTCGTTGCCTTCCCTTAATATATTTGTGGACGAGAGGTATCATTTAAAACTCTGCAGGTTTGTGAATTGCAGTGCCCCTGAGCTCCATTTTTCAACTCGCTTTTTTGGGAGCTGGCCGCCAAAGCGCAGGATTGCTTCAGGCCCTCTTCTGGTTCTGGGGGGCAGGCTGAGCTTGTGCTTAATTCTTCTTCCTGATGGGAAAATAGAGTGACCTGTGCCTGTCCCAACACCTAGAGCTAGTCTCTCATTGGTTCCCCCTCTTCCCGTTCATCCTCAGGACAAATTGCAACCTGTACGGAACAGGAGGTTAAAGGTGCTGATTCTCCAAGGAGGGAGATGGCTAGTAAATCGGCTGGAATGGCGAACCCGAGCAAAGGAGATGAGAAATGAGGTGCGTTTTAGAAACCTTTCCCGATCACACGGTGTACCATCTTCTGGGTTTCTCATGCCTGTTTTCGACGTAGGAAGATGCCCTTGAACCTGGAGATTTGGGACCCATGGGATGGGTACCATGCAGTATTACTTGAAAGGGTCTGCGTTGGCTCACCCAACCTCACCGAACCTCTCAGCCCCAAGAGTGTCCACCCTTATGTCGCAATCAGCTGTGGGTCTAGATATGGTCAATCCAGGTTGCATCACAGCCCCTGAACGAATTTTGTAAGAATTTCTCTCTCTTTCACTGTCTTTGTTTCACGGGTTTTGAAAAGTAATTTATTTTTATAATGGGGTTTAGCTGCTTTTCACGGCTGTGTTTATGCCGCTTTACACCCCCTTGACTCACTTACAGAGAGATATCAATACATAGGTTTGAAGATTCTTACTAGTCAGATATATTCTTGTGCGGTGAATAGGGGGTGTTGAGTCCAGTTCACTGAAAAAGGAATAGGTCTTGTCTCTTACATATTGGGTTTATGGAACGGTATCGGAGCTAATTTGAAACCCTTGTTTTATGCATCACCCCACCTCACCTTTCCCGTTCAGCAGCCATAGTGTGTTTTCTGAACGTGTGACTCTGTTCTGTTTTGTAATTCAGTTCAAGTGTAGCGGTTTTTACATTCCCTCTCTAAGTGATATCTTATGATAAGTGTCTTTTTCTGTGTGACTTATTTCACGTAGAATCGTCGTACCTAAATCCACTCATCGTGCTGCTACTAGCCTTATGACGTGGATTTCATGGCTGAGTGATATTCCATTGTACATGAGGACCACCACTTCTTTATCCATTTTTCTCTTTCCTAGGATATTTAAGGTGTAATGAAGTGGGGGTTCTTGTCAACAGAGCAGCCCTAAACTTTGGGGTGCCTGTGTCTTGCTGATTTTTAGTTTTCCCAATTTATACGCCCATGAGTGGAAGTGCCCTATGCTCTCCAAGCTGTGTTTTTTAGATGTTTCAGAACACACCGTACACTTCTCCAGAGTGGCTGTTGGCAAGTTACATCCCACCCATCAGCGTAGCAAGGCTCCCATTTCTCCATGGCCGGTCCTGCATTTCTGGTTTGGACACTTTTTTCCGCATGGCCCTTTTGCCCGCTGGGAAGCGAGACTTCTTTGGAGCGCTGATTGGCCTTTCCAGGTTGCTTGGTTGGCCAAAAAGGGCGTATGCGTTTTTTCCTGAATATATTCAGGAAAAAACGCATACGCCCTTTTTGGCCAAGGGCATCATTGTCCACGTTTTGCCGCTTTTCATGTGCTTTCAAGGCGATTCGAATCTACCTCCTGAAATCTGTTTCCTGCAATTCTGCCTTGCTTTCAAAGCCTCTTCGTTGCCTTCCCTTAATATATTTGTGGACGAGAGGTATCATTTAAAACTCTGCAGGTTTGTGAATTGCAGTGCCCCTGAGCTCCATTTTTCAACTCGCTTTTTTGGGAGCTGGCCGCAAAAGCGCAGGATTGCTTCAGGCCCTCTTCTGGTTCTGGGGGGCAGGCTGAGCTTGTGCTTAATTCTTCTTCCTGATGGGAAAATAGAGTGACCTGTGCCTGTCCCAACCCCTAGAGCTAGTCTCTCATTGGTTCCCCCTCTTCCCGTTCATCCTCAGGACAAATGGCAACCTGTACGGAACAGGAGGTTAAAGGTGCTGATTCTCCAAGGAGGGAGATGGCTAGTAAATCGGCTGGAATGGCGAACCCGAGCAAAGGAGATGAGAAATGAGGTGCGTTTTAGAAACCTTTCCCGATCACACGGTGTACCATCTTCTGGGTTTCTCATGCCTGTTTTCGACGTAGGAAGATGCCCTTGAACCTGGAGATTTGGGACCCATGGGATGGGTACCATGCAGTATTACTTGAAAGGGTCTGCGTTGGCTCACCCAACCTCACCGAACCTCTCAGCCCCAAGAGTGTCCACCCTTATGTCGCAATCAGCTGTGGGTCTAGATATGGTCAATCCAGGTTGCATCACAGCCCCTGAACGAATTTTGTAAGAATTTCTCTCTCTTTCACTGCCTTTGTTTCACGGGTTTTGAAAAGTAATTTATTTTTATAATGGGGTTTAGCTGCTTTTCACGGCTGTGTTTATGCCGCTTTACACCCCCTTGACTCACTTACAGAGAGATATCAATACATAGGTTTGAAGATTCTTACTAGTCAGATATATTCTTGTGCGGTGAATAGGGGGTGTTGAGTCCAGTTCACTGAAAAAGGAATAGGTCTTGTCTCTTACATATTGGGTTTATGGAACGGTATCGGAGCTAATTTGAAACCCCTGTTTTATGCATCACCCCACCTCACCTTTCCCGTTCAGCAGCCATAGTGTGTTTTCTGAACGTGTGACTCTGTTCTGTTTTGTAATTCAGTTCAAGTGTAGCGGTTTTTACATTCCCTCTCTAAGTGATATCTTATGATAAGTGTCTTTTTCTGTGTGACTTATTTCACGTAGAATCGTCGTACCTAAATCCACTCATCGTGCTGCTACTAGCCTTATGACGTGGATTTCATGGCTGAGTGATATTCCATTGTACATGAGGACCACCACTTCTTTATCCATTTTTCTCTTTCCTAGGATATTTAAGGTGTAATGAAGTGGGGGTTCTTGTCAACAGAGCAGCCCTAAACTTTGGGGTGCCTGTGTCTTGCTGATTTTTAGTTTTCCCAATTTATACGCCCATGAGTGGAAGTGCCCTATGCTCTCCAAGCTGTGTTTTTTAGATGTTTCAGAACACACCGTACACTTCTCCAGAGTGGCTGTTGGCAAGTTACATCCCACCCATCAGCGTAGCAAGGCTCCCATTTCTCCATGGCCGGTCCTGCATTTCTGGTTTGGACACTTTTTTCCGCATGGCCCTTTTGCCCGCTGGGAAGCGAGACTTCTTTGGAGCGCTGATTGGCCTTTCCAGGTTGCTTGGTTGGCCAAAAAGGGCGTATGCGTTTTTTCCTGAATATATTCAGGAAAAAACGCATACGCCCTTTTTGGCCAAGGGCATCATTGTCCACGTTTTGCCGCTTTTCATGTGCTTTCAAGGCGATTCGAATCTACCTCCTGAAATCTGTTTCCTGCAATTCTGCCTTGCTTTCAAAGCCTCTTCGTTGCCTTCCCTTAATATATTTGTGGACGAGAGGTATCATTTAAAACTCTGCAGGTTTGTGAATTGCAGTGCCCCTGAGCTCCATTTTTCAACTCGCTTTTTTGGGAGCTGGCCGCCAAAGCGCAGGATTGCTTCAGGCCCTCTTCTGGTTCTGGGGGGCAGGCTGAGCTTGTGCTTAATTCTTCTTCCTGATGGGAAAATAGAGTGACCTGTGCCTGTCCCAACACCTAGAGCTAGTCTCTCATTGGTTCCCCCTCTTCCCGTTCATCCTCAGGACAAATTGCAACCTGTACGGAACAGGAGGTTAAAGGTGCTGATTCTCCAAGGAGGGAGATGGCTAGTAAATCGGCTGGAATGGCGAACCCGAGCAAAGGAGATGAGAAATGAGGTGCGTTTTAGAAACCTTTCCCGATCACACGGTGTACCATCTTCTGGGTTTCTCATGCCTGTTTTCGACGTAGGAAGATGCCCTTGAACCTGGAGATTTGGGACCCATGGGATGGGTACCATGCAGTATTACTTGAAAGGGTCTGCGTTGGCTCACCCAAACTCACCGAACCTCTCAGCCCCAAGAGTGTCCACCCTTATGTCTCAATCAGCTGTGGGTCTAGATATGGTCAATCCAGGTTGCATCACAGCCCCTGAACGAATTTTGTAAGAATTTCTCTCTCTTTCACTGCCTTTGTTTCACGGGTTTTGAAAAGTAATTTATTTTTATAATGGGGTTTAGCTGCTTTTCACGGCTGTGTTTATGCCGCTTTACACCCCCTTGACTCACTTACAGAGAGATATCAATACATAGGTTTGAAGATTCTTACTAGTCAGATATATTCTTGTGCGGTGAATAGGGGGTGTTGAGTCCAGTTCACTGAAAAAGGAATAGGTCTTGTCTCTTACATATTGGGTTTATGGAACGGTATCGGAGCTAATTTGAAACCCTTGTTTTATGCATCACCCCACCTCACCTTTCCCGTTCAGCAGCCATAGTGTGTTTTCTGAACGTGTGACTCTGTTCTGTTTTGTAATTCAGTTCAAGTGTAGCGGTTTTTACATTCCCTCTCTAAGTGATATCTTATGATAAGTGTCTTTTTCTGTGTGACTTATTTCACTTAGAATCGTCGTACCTAAATCCACTCATCTTGCTGCTACTAGCCTTATGACGTGGATTTCATGGCTGAGTGATATTCCATTGTACATGAGGACCACAACTTCTTTATCCATTTTTCGCTTTCCTAGGATATTTAAGGTGTAATGAAGTGGGGGTTCTTGTCAACAGAGCAGCCCTAAACTTTGGGGTGCCTGTGTCTTGCTGATTTTTAGTTTTCCCAATTTATACGCCCATGAGTGGAAGTGCCCTATGCTCTCCAAGCTGTGTTTTTTAGATGTTTCAGAACACACCGTACACTTCTCCAGAGTGGCTGTTGGCAAGTTACATCCCACCCATCAGCGTAGCAAGGCTCCCATTTCTCCATGGCCGGTCCTGCATTTCTGGTTTGGACACTTTTTTCCGCATGGCCCTTTTGCCCGCTGGGAAGCGAGACTTCTTTGGAGCGCTGATTGGCCTTTCCAGGTTGCTTGGTTGGCCAAAAAGGGCGTATGCGTTTTTTCCTGAATATATTCAGGAAAAAACGCATACGCCCTTTTTGGCCAAGGGCATCATTGTCCACGTTTTGCCGCTTTTCATGTGCTTTCAAGGCGATTCGAATCTACCTCCTGAAATCTGTTTCCTGCAATTCTGCCTTGCTTTCAAAGCCTCTTCGTTGCCTTCCCTTAATATATTTGTGGACGAGAGGTATCATTTAAAACTCTGCAGGTTTGTGAATTGCAGTGCCCCTGAGCTCCATTTTTCAACTCGCTTTTTTGGGAGCTGGCCGCCAAAGCGCAGGATTGCTTCAGGCCCTCTTCTGGTTCTGGGGGGCAGGCTGAGCTTGTGCTTAATTCTTCTTCCTGATGGGAAAATAGAGTGACCTGTGCCTGTCCCAACACCTAGAGCTAGTCTCTCATTGGTTCCCCCTCTTCCCGTTCATCCTCAGGACAAATTGCAACCTGTACGGAACAGGAGGTTAAAGGTGCTGATTCTCCAAGGAGGGAGATGGCTAGTAAATCGGCTGGAATGGCGAACCCGAGCAAAGGAGATGAGAAATGAGGTGCGTTTTAGAAACCTTTCCCGATCACACGGTGTACCATCTTCTGGGTTTCTCATGCCTGTTTTCGACGTAGGAAGATGCCCTTGAACCTGGAGATTTGGGACCCATGGGATGGGTACCATGCAGTATTACTTGAAAGGGTCTGCGTTGGCTCACCCAAACTCACCGAACCTCTCAGCCCCAAGAGTGTCCACCCTTATGTCTCAATCAGCTGTGGGTCTAGATATGGTCAATCCAGGTTGCATCACAGCCCCTCAACGAATTTTGTAAGAATTTCTCTCTCTTTCACTGCCTTTGTTTCACGGGTTTTGAAAAGTAATTTATTTTTATAATGGGGTTTAGCTGCTTTTCACGGCTGTGTTTATGCCGCTTTACACCCCCTTGACTCACTTACAGAGAGATATCAATACATAGGTTTGAAGATTCTTACTAGTCAGATATATTCTTGTGCGGTGAATAGGGGGTGTTGAGTCCAGTTCACTGAAAAAGGAATAGGTCTTGTCTCTTACATATTGGGTTTATGGAACGGTATCGGAGCTAATTTGAAACCCTTGTTTTATGCATCACCCCACCTCACCTTTCCCGTTCAGCAGCCATAGTGTGTTTTCTGAACGTGTGACTCTGTTCTGTTTTGTAATTCAGTTCAAGTGTAGCGGTTTTTACATTCCCTCTCTAAGTGATATCTTATGATAAGTGTCTTTTTCTGTGTGACTTATTTCACTTAGAATCGTCGTACCTAAATCCACTCATCTTGCTGCTACTAGCCTTATGACGTGGATTTCATGGCTGAGTGATATTCCATTGTACATGAGGACCACAACTTCTTTATCCATTTTTCGCTTTCCTAGGATATTTAAGGTGTAATGAAGTGGGGGTTCTTGTCAACAGAGCAGCCCTAAACTTTGGGGTGCCTGTGTCTTGCTGATTTTTAGTTTTCCCAATTTATACGCCCATGAGTGGAAGTGCCCTATGCTCTCCAAGCTGTGTTTTTTAGATGTTTCAGAACACACCGTACACTTCTCCAGAGTGGCTGTTGGCAATTTACATCCCACCCATCAGCGTAGCAAGGCTCCCATTTCTCCATGGCCGGTCCTGCATTTCTGGTTTGGACACTTTTTTCCGCATGGCCCTTTTGCCCGCTGGGAAGCGAGACTTCTTTGGAGCGCTGATTGGCCTTTCCAGGTTGCTTGGTTGGCCAAAAAGGGCGTATGCGTTTTTTCCTGAATATATTCAGGAAAAAACGCATACGCCCTTTTTGGCCAAGGGCATCATTGTCCACGTTTTGCCGCTTTTCATGTGCTTTCAAGGCGATTCGAATCTACCTCCTGAAATCTGTTTCCTGCAATTCTGCCTTGCTTTCAAAGCCTCTTCGTTGCCTTCCCTTAATATATTTGTGGACGAGAGGTATCATTTAAAACTCTGCAGGTTTGTGAATTGCAGTGCCCCTGAGCTCCATTTTTCAACTCGCTTTTTTGGGAGCTGGCCGCCAAAGCGCAGGATTGCTTCAGGCCCTCTTCTGGTTCTGGGGGGCAGGCTGAGCTGCTTAATTCTTCTTCCTGATGGGAAAATAGAGTGACCTGTGCCTGTCCCAACACCTAGAGCTAGTCTCTCATTGGTTCCCCCTCTTCCCGTTCATCCTCAGGACAAATTGCAACCTGTACGGAACAGGAGGTTAAAGGTGCTGATTCTCCAAGGAGGGAGATGGCTAGTAAATCGGCTGGAATGGCGAACCCGAGCAAAGGAGAGATGAGAAATGAGGTGCGTTTTAGAAACCTTTCCCGATCACACGGTGTACCATCTTCTGGGTTTTCTCATGCCTGTTTTCGACGTAGGAAGATGCCCTTGAACCTGGAGATTTGGGACCCATGGGATGGGTACCATGCAGTATTACTTGAAAGGGTCTGCGTTGGCTCACCCAACCTCACCGAACCTCTCAGCCCCAAGAGTGTCCACCCTTATGTCTCAATCAGCTGTGGGTCTAGATATGGTCAATCCAGGTTGCATCACAGCCCCTGAACGAATTTTGTAAGAATTTCTCTCTCTTTCACTGCCTTTGTTTCACGGGTTTTGAAAAGTAATTTATTTTTATAATGGGGTTTAGCTGCTTTTCACGGCTGTGTTTATGCCGCTTTACACCCCCTTGACTCACTTACAGAGAGATATCAATACATAGGTTTGAAGATTCTTACTAGTCAGATATATTCTTGTGCGGTGAATAGGGGGTGTTGAGTCCAGTTCACTGAAAAAGGAATAGGTCTTGTCTCTTACATATTGGGTTTATGGAACGGTATCGGAGCTAATTTGAAACCCTTGTTTTATGCATCACCCCACCTCACCTTTCCCGTTCAGCAGCCATAGTGTGTTTTCTGAACGTGTGACTCTGTTCTGTTTTGTAATTCAGTTCAAGTGTAGCGGTTTTTACATTCCCTCTCTAAGTGATATCTTATGATAAGTGTCTTTTTCTGTGTGACTTATTTCACTTAGAATCGTCGTACCTAAATCCACTCATCTTGCTGCTACTAGCCTTATGACGTGGATTTCATGGCTGAGTGATATTCCATTGTACATGAGGACCACAACTTCTTTATCCATTTTTCGCTTTCCTAGGATATTTAAGGTGTAATGAAGTGGGGGTTCTTGTCAACAGAGCAGCCCTAAACTTTGGGGTGCCTGTGTCTTGCTGATTTTTAGTTTTCCCAATTTATACGCCCATGAGTGGAAGTGCCCTATGCTCTCCAAGCTGTGTTTTTTAGATGTTTCAGAACACACCGTACACTTCTCCAGAGTGGCTGTTGGCAATTTACATCCCACCCATCAGCGTAGCAAGGCTCCCATTTCTCCATGGCCGGTCCTGCATTTCTGGTTTGGACACTTTTTTCCGCATGGCCCTTTTGCCCGCTGGGAAGCGAGACTTCTTTGGAGCGCTGATTGGCCTTTCCAGGTTGCTTGGTTGGCCAAAAAGGGCGTATGCGTTTTTTCCTGAATATATTCAGGAAAAAACGCATACGCCCTTTTTGGCCAAGGGCATCATTGTCCACGTTTTGCCGCTTTTCATGTGCTTTCAAGGCGATTCGAATCTACCTCCTGAAATCTGTTTCCTGCAATTCTGCCTTGCTTTCAAAGCCTCTTCGTTGCCTTCCCTTAATATATTTGTGGACGAGAGGTATCATTTAAAACTCTGCAGGTTTGTGAATTGCAGTGCCCCTGAGCTCCATTTTTCAACTCGCTTTTTTGGGAGCTGGCCGCAAAAGCGCAGGATTGCTTCAGGCCCTCTTCTGGTTCTGGGGGGCAGGCTGAGCTTGTGCTTAATTCTTCTTCCTGATGGGAAAATAGAGTGACCTGTGCCTGTCCCAACACCTAGAGCTAGTCTCTCATTGGTTCCCCCTCTTCCCCTTCATCCTCAGGACAAATTGCAACCTGTACGGAACAGGAGGTTAAAGGTGCTGATTCTCCAAGGAGGGAGATGGCTAGTAAATCGGCTGGAATGGCGAACCCGAGCAAAGGAGATGAGAAATGAGGTGCGTTTTAGAAACCTTTCCCGATCACACGGTGTACCATCTTCTGGGTTTCTCATGCCTGTTTTCGACGTAGGAAGATGCCCTTGAACCTGGAGATTTGGGACCCATGGGATGGGTACCATGCAGTATTACTTGAAAGGGTCTGCGTTGGCTCACCCAACCTCACCGAACCTCTCAGCCCCAAGAGTGTCCACCCTTATGTCTCAATCAGCTGTGGGTCTAGATATGGTCAATCCAGGTTGCATCACAGCCCCTGAACGAATTTTGTAAGAATTTCTCTCTCTTTCACTGCCTTTGTTTCACGGGTTTTGAAAAGTAATTTATTTTTATAATGGGGTTTAGCTGCTTTTCACGGCTGTGTTTATGCCGCTTTACACCCCCTTGACTCACTTACAGAGAGATATCAATACATAGGTTTGAAGATTCTTACTAGTCAGATATATTCTTGTGCGGTGAATAGGGGGTGTTGAGTCCAGTTCACTGAAAAAGGAATAGGTCTTGTCTCTTACATATTGGGTTTATGGAACGGTATCGGAGCTAATTTGAAAACCTTGTTTTATGCATCACCCCACCTCACCTTTCCCGTTCAGCAGCCATAGTGTGTTTTCTAAACGTGTGACTCTGTTCTGTTTTGTAATTCAGTTCAAGTGTAGCGGTTTTTACATTCCCTCTCTAAGTGATATCTTATGATAAGTGTCTTTTTCTGTGTGACTTATTTCACTTAGAATCGTCGTACCTAAATCCACTCATCGTGCTGCTACTAGCCTTATGACGTGGATTTCATGGCTGAGTGATATTCCATTGTACATGAGGACCACAACTTCTTTATCCATTTTTCTCTTTCTTAGGATATTTAATGTGTAATGAAGTGGGGGTTCTTGTCAACAGAGAAGCCCTAAACTTTGGGGTGCCTGTGTCTTGCTGATTTTTAGTTTTCCCAATTTATACGCCCATGAGTGGAAGTGCCCTATGCTCTCCAAGCTGTGTTTTTTAGATGTTTCAGAACACACCGTACACTTCTCCAGAGTGGCTGTTGGCAATTTACATCCCACCCATCAGCGTAGCAAGGCTCCCATTTCTCCATGGCCGGTCCTGCATTTCTGGTTTGGACACTTTTTTCCGCATGGCCCTTTTGCCCGCTGGGAAGCGAGACTTCTTTGGAGCGCTGATTGGCCTTTCCAGGTTGCTTGGTTGGCCACAAAGGGCGTATGCGTTTTTTCCTGAATATATTCAGGAAAAAACGCATACGCCCTTTTTGGCCAAGGGCATCATTGTCCACGTTTTGCCGCTTTTCATGTGCTTTCAAGGCGATTCGAATCTACCTCCTGAAATCTGTTTCCTGCAATTCTGCCTTGCTTTCAAAGCCTCTTCGTTGCCTTCCCTTAATATATTTGTGGACGAGAGGTATCATTTAAAACTCTGCAGGTTTGTGAATTGCAGTGCCCCTGAGCTCCATTTTTCAACTCGCTTTTTTGGGAGCTGGCCGCAAAAGCGCAGGATTGCTTCAGGCCCTCTTCTGGTTCTGGGGGGCAGGCTGAGCTTGGGCTTAATTCTTCTTCCTGATGGGAAAATAGAGTGACCTGTGCCTGTCCCAACACCTAGAGCTAGTCTCTCATTGGTTCCCCCTCTTCCCGTTCATCCTCAGGACAAATTGCAACCTGTACGGAACAGGAGGTTAAAGGTGCTGATTCTCCAAGGAGGGAGATGGCTAGTAAATCGGCTGGAATGGCGAACCCGAGCAAAGGAGATGAGAAATGAGGTGCGTTTTAGAAACCTTTCCCGATCACACGGTGTACCATCTTCTGGGTTTCTCATGCCTGTTTTCGACGTAGGAAGATGCCCTTGAACCTGGAGATTTGGGACCCATGGGATGGGTACCATGCAGTATTACTTGAAAGGGTCTGCGTTGGCTCACCCAACCTCACCGAACCTCTCAGCCCCAAGAGTGTCCACCCTTATGTCTCAATCAGCTGTGGGTCTAGATATGGTCAATCCAGGTTGCATCACAGCCCCTGAACGAATTTTGTAAGAATTTCTCTCTCTTTCACTGCCTTTGTTTCACGGGTTTTGAAAAGTAATTTATTTTTATAATGGGGTTTAGCTGCTTTTCACGGCTGTGTTTATGCCGCTTTACACCCCCTTGACTCACTTACAGAGAGATATCAATACATAGGTTTGAAGATTCTTACTAGTCAGATATATTCTTGTGCGGTGAATAGGGGGTGTTGAGTCCAGTTCACTGAAAAAGGAATAGGTCTTGTCTCTTACATATTGGGTTTATGGAACGGTATCGGAGCTAATTTGAAACCCTTGTTTTATGCATCACCCCACCTCACCTTTCCCGTTCAGCAGCCATAGTGTGTTTTCTAAACGTGTGACTCTGTTCTGTTTTGTAATTCAGTTCAAGTGTAGCGGTTTTTACATTCCCTCTCTAAGTGATATCTTATGATAAGTGTCTTTTTCTGTGTGACTTATTTCACTTAGAATCGTCGTACCTAAATCCACTCATCGTGCTGCTACTAGCCTTATGACGTGGATTTCATGGCTGAGTGATATTCCATTGTACATGAGGACCACAACTTCTTTATAGATTTTTCGCATTCCTAGGATATTTAAGGTGTAATGAAGTGGGGGTTCTTGTCAACAGAGCAGCCCTAAACTTTGGGGTGCCTGTGTCTTGCTGATTTTTAGTTTTCCCAATTTATACGCCCATGAGTGGAAGTGCCCTATGCTCTCCAAGCTGTGTTTTTTAGATGTTTCAGAACACACCGTACACTTCTCCAGAGTGGCTGTTGGCAATTTACATCCCACCCATCAGCGTAGCAAGGCTCCCATTTCTCCATGGCCGGTCCTGCATTTCTGGTTTGGACACTTTTTTCCGCATGGCCCTTTTGCCCGCTGGGAAGCGAGACTTCTTTGGAGCGCTGATTGGCCTTTCCAGGTTGCTTGGTTGGCCAAAAAGGGCGTATGCGTTTTTTCCTGAATATATTCAGGAAAAAACGCATACGCCCTTTTTGGCCAAGGGCATCATTGTCCACGTTTTGCCGCTTTTCATGCGCTTTCAAGGCGATTCGAATCTACCTCCTGAAATCTGTTTCCTGCAATTCTGCCTTGCTTTCAAAGCCTCTTCGTTGCCTTCCCTTAATATATTTGTGGACGAGAGGTATCATTTAAAACACTGCAGGTTTGTGAATTGCAGTGCCCCTGAGCTCCATTTTTCAACTCGCTTTTTTGGGAGCTGGCCGCCAAAACGCAGGATTGCTTCAGGCCCTCTTCTGGTTTTGGGGGGCAGGCTGAGCTTGTGCTTAATTCTTCTTCCTGATGGGAAAATAGAGTGACCTGTGCCTGTCCCAACACCTAGAGCTAGTCTCTCATTGGTTCCCCCTCTTCCCGTTCATCCTCAGGACAAATTGCAACCTGTACGGAACAGGAGGTTAAAGGTGCTGATTCTCCAAGGAGGGAGATGGCTAGTAAATCGGCTGGAATGGCGAACCCGAGCAAAGGAGATGAGAAATGAGGTGCGTTTTAGAAACCTTTCCCGATCACACGGTGTACCATCTTCTGGGTTTCTCATGCCTGTTTTCGACGTAGGAAGATGCCCTTGAACCTGGAGATTTGGGACCCATGGGATGGGTACCATGCAGTATTACTTGAAAGGGTCTGCGTTGGCTCACCCAACCTCACCGAACCTCTCAGCCCCAAGAGTGTCCACCCTTATGTCTCAATCAGCTGTGGGTCTAGATATGGTCAATCCAGGTTGCATCACAGCCCCTGAACGAATTTTGTAAGAATTTCTCTCTCTTTCACTGCCTTTGTTTCACGGGTTTTGAAAAGTAATTTATTTTTATAATGGGGTTTAGCTGCTTTTCACGGCTGTGTTTATGCCGCTTTACACCCCCTTGACTCACTTACAGAGAGATATCAATACATAGGTTTGAAGATTCTTACTAGTCAGATATATTCTTGTGCGGTGAATAGGGGGTGTTGAGTCCAGTTCACTGAAAAAGGAATAGGTCTTGTCTCTTACATATTGGGTTTATGGAACGGTATCGGAGCTAATTTGAAACCCTTGTTTTATGCATCACCCCACCTCACCTTTCCCGTTCAGCAGCCATAGTGTGTTTTCTGAACGTGTGACTCTGTTCTGTTTTGTAATTCAGTTCAAGTGTAGCGGTTTTTACATTCCCTCTCTAAGTGATATCTTATGATAAGTGTCTTTTTCTGTGTGACTTATTTCACTTAGAATCGTCGTACCTAAATCCACTCATCGTGCTGCTACTAGCCTTATGACGTGGATTTCATGGCTGAGTGATATTCCATTGTACATGAGGACCACCACTTCTTTATCCATTTTTCTCTTTCCTAGGATATTTAAGGTGTAATGAAGTGGGGGTTCTTGTCAACAGAGCAGCCCTAAACTTTGGGGTGCCTGTGTCTTGCTGATTTTTAGTTTTCCCAATTTATACGCCCATGAGTGGAAGTGCCCTATGCTCTCCAAGCTGTGTTTTTTAGATGTTTCAGAACACACCGTACACTTCTCCAGAGTGGCTGTTGGCAATTTACATCCCACCCATCAGCGTAGCAAGGCTCCCATTTCTCCATGGCCGGTCCTGCATTTCTGGTTTGGACACTTTTTTCCGCATGGCCCTTTTGCCCGCTGGGAAGCGAGACTTCTTTGGAGCGCTGATTGGCCTTTCCAGGTTGCTTGGTTGGCCAAAAAGGGCGTATGCGTTTTTTCCTGAATATATTCAGGAAAAAACGCATACGCCCTTTTTGGCCAAGGGCATCATTGTCCACGTTTTGCCGCTTTTCATGTGCTTTCAAGGCGATTCGAATCTACCTCCTGAAATCTGTTTCCTGCAATTCTGCCTTGCTTTCAAAGCCTCTTCGTTGCCTTCCCTTAATATATTTGTGGACGAGAGGTATCATTTAAAACTCTGCAGGTTTGTGAATTGCAGTGCCACTGAGCTCCATTTTTCAACTCGCTTTTTTGGGAGCTGGCCGCAAAAGCGCAGGATTGCTTCAGGCCCTCTTCTGGTTCTGGGGGGCAGGCTGAGCTTGTGCTTAATTCTTCTTCCTGATGGGAAAATAGAGTGACCTGTGCCTGTCCCAACACCTAGAGCTAGTCTCTCCTTGGTTCCCCCTCTTCCCGTTCATCCTCAGGACAAATTGCAACCTGTACGGAACAGGAGGTTAAAGGTGCTGATTCTCCAAGGAGGGAGATGGCTAGTAAATCGGCTGGAATGGCGAACCCGAGCAAAGGAGATGAGAAATGAGGTGCGTTTTAGAAACCTTTCCCGATCACACGGTGTACCATCTTCTGGGTTTCTCATGCCTGTTTTCGACGTAGGAAGATGCCCTTGAACCTGGAGATTTGGGACCCATGGGATGGGTACCATGCAGTATTACTTGAAAGGGTCTGCGTTGGCTCACCCAACCTCACCGAACCTCTCAGCCCCAAGAGTGTCCACCCTTATGTCTCAATCAGCTGTGGGTCTAGATATGGTCAATCCAGGTTGCATCACAGCCCCTGAACGAATTTTGTAAGAATTTCTCTCTCTTTCACTGCCTTTGTTTCACGGATTTTGAAAAGTAATTTATTTTTATAATGGGGTTTAGCTGCTTTTCACGGCTGTGTTTATGCCGCTTTACACCCCCTTGACTCACTTACAGAGAGATATCAATACATAGGTTTGAAGATTCTTACTAGTCAGATATATTCTTGTGCGGTGAATAGGGGGTGTTGAGTCCAGTTCACTGAAAAAGGAATAGGTCTTGTCTCTTACATATTGGGTTTATGGAACGGTATCGGAGCTAATTTGAAACCCTTGTTTTATGCATCACCCCACCTCACCTTTCCCGTTCAGCAGCCATAGTGTGTTTTCTAAACGTGGGACTCTGTTCTGTTTTGTAATTCAGTTCAAGTGTAGCGGTTTTTACATTCCCTCTCTAAGTGATATCTTATGATAAGTGTCTTTTTCTGTGTGACTTATTTCACTTAGAATCGTCGTACCTAAATCCACTCATCGTGCTGCTACTAGCCTTATGACGTGGATTTCATGGCTGAGTGATATTCCATTGTACATGAGGACCACCACTTCTTTATCCATTTTTCGCTTTCCTAGGATATTTAAGGTGTAATGAAGTGGGGGTTCTTGTCAACAGAGCAGCCCTAAACTTTGGGGTGCCTGTGTCTTGCTGATTTTTAGTTTTCCCAGTTTATACGCCCATGAGTGGAAGTGCCCTATGCTCTCCAAGCTGTGTTTTTTAGATGTTTCAGAACACACCGTACACTTCTCCAGAGTGGCTGTTGGCAAGTTACATCCCACCCATCAGCGTAGCAAGGCTCCCATTTCTCCATGGCCGGTCCTGCATTTCTGGTTTGGACACTTTTTTCCGCATGGCCCTTTTGCCCGCTGGGAAGCGAGACTTCTTTGGAGCGCTGATTGGCCTTTCCAGGTTGCTTGGTTGGCCAAAAAGGGCGTATGCGTTTTTTCCTGAATATATTCAGGAAAAAACGCATACGCCCTTTTTGGCCAAGGGCATCATTGTCCACGTTTTGCCGCTTTTCATGTGCT
Source organism: Balaenoptera acutorostrata (assembly GCF_949987535.1). Taxonomy (NCBI): domain Eukaryota; kingdom Metazoa; phylum Chordata; class Mammalia; order Artiodactyla; family Balaenopteridae; genus Balaenoptera; species Balaenoptera acutorostrata. The sequence goes on along the minus strand of NW_026645791.1, from coordinate 94,407 downwards.
TTCAAGGCGATTCGAATCTACCTCCTGAAATCTGTTTCCTGCAATTCTGCCTTGCTTTCAAAGCCTCTTCGTTGCCTTCCCTTAATATATTTGTGGACGAGAGGTATCATTTAAAACTCTGCAGGTTTGTGAATTGCAGTGCCCCTGAGCTCCATTTTTCAACTCGCTTTTTTGGGAGCTGGCCGCAAAAGCGCAGGATTGCTTCAGGCCCTCTTCTGGTTCTGGGGGGCAGGCTGAGCTTGTGCTTAATTCTTCTTCCTGATGGGAAAATAGAGTGACCTGTGCCTGTCCCAACACCTAGAGCTAGTCTCTCATTGGTTCCCCCTCTTCCCGTTCATCCTCAGGACAAATTGCAACCTGTACGGAACAGGAGGTTAAAGGTGCTGATTCTCCAAGGAGGGAGATGGCTAGTAAATCGGCTGGAATGGCGAACCCGAGCAAAGGAGATGAGAAATGAGGTGCGTTTTAGAAACCTTTCCCGATCACACGGTGTACCATCTTCTGGGTTTCTCATGCCTGTTTTCGACGTAGGAAGATGCCCTTGAACCTGGAGATTTGGGACCCATGGGATGGGTACCATGCAGTATTACTTGAAAGGGTCTGCGTTGGCTCACCCAAACTCACCGAACCTCTCAGCCCCAAGAGTGTCCACCCTTATGTCTCAATCAGCTGTGGGTCTAGATATGGTCAATCCAGGTTGCATCACAGCCCCTGAACGAATTTTGTAAGAATTTCTCTCTCTTTCACTGCCTTTGTTTCACGGGTTTTGAAAAGTAATTTATTTTTATAATGGGGTTTAGCTGCTTTTCACGGCTGTGTTTATGCCGCTTTACACCCCCTTGACTCACTTACAGAGAGATATCAATACATAGGTTTGAAGATTCTTACTAGTCAGATATATTCTTGTGCGGTGAATAGGGGGTGTTGAGTCCAGTTCACTGAAAAAGGAATAGGTCTTGTCTCTTACATATTGGGTTTATGGAACGGTATCGGAGCTAATTTGAAACCCTTGTTTTATGCATCACCCCACCTCACCTTTCCCGTTCAGCAGCCATAGTGTGTTTTCTGAACGTGTGACTCTGTTCTGTTTTGTAATTCAGTTCAAGTGTAGCGGTTTTTACATTCCCTCTCTAAGTGATATCTTATGATAAGTGTCTTTTTCTGTGTGACTTATTTCACGTAGAATCGTCGTACCTAAATCCACTCATCGTGCTGCTACTAGCCTTATGACGTGGATTTCATGGCTGAGTGATATTCCATTGTACATGAGGACCACCACTTCTTTATCCATTTTTAGCTTTCCTAGGATATTTAAGGTGTAATGAAGTGGGGGTTCTTGTCAACAGAGCAGCCCTAAACTTTGGGGTGCCTGTGTCTTGCTGATTTTTAGTTTTCCCAGTTTATACGCCCATAAGTGGAAGTGCCCTATGCTCTCCAAGCTGTGTTTTTTAGATGTTTCAGAACACACCGTACACTTCTCCAGAGTGGCTGTTGGCAAGTTACATCCCACCCATCAGCGTAGCAAGGCTCCCATTTCTCCATGGCCGGTCCTGCATTTCTGGTTTGGACACTTTTTTCCGCATGGCCCTTTTGCCCGCTGGGAAGCGAGACTTCTTTGGAGCGCTGATTGGCCTTTCCAGGTTGCTTGGTTGGCCAAAAAGGGCGTATGCGTTTTTTCCTGAATATATTCAGGAAAAAACGCATACGCCCTTTTTGGCCAAGGGCATCATTGTCCACGTTTTGCCTCTTTTCATGTGCTTTCAAGGCGATTCGAATCTACCTCCTGAAATCTGTTTCCTGCAATTCTGCCTTGCTTTCAAAGCCTCTTCGTTGCCTTCCCTTAATATATTTGTGGACGAGAGGTATCATTTAAAACTCTGCAGGTTTGTGAATTGCAGTGCCCCTGAGCTCCATTTTTCAACTCGCTTTTTTGGGAGCTGGCCGCCAAAGCGCAGGATTGCTTCAGGCCCTCTTCTGGTTCTGGGGGGCAGGCTGAGCTTGTGCTTAATTCTTCTTCCTGATGGGAAAATAGAGTGACCTGTGCCTGTCCCAACACCTAGAGCTAGTCTCTCATTGGTTCCCCCTCTTCCCGTTCATCCTCAGGACAAATTGCAACCTGTACGGAACAGGAGGTTAAAGGTGCTGATTCTCCAAGGAGGGAGATGGCTAGTAAATCGGCTGGAATGGCGAACCCGAGCAAAGGAGATGAGAAATGAGGTGCGTTTTAGAAACCTTTCCCGATCACACGGTGTACCATCTTCTGGGTTTCTCATGCCTGTTTTCGACGTAGGAAGATGCCCTTGAACCTGGAGATTTGGGACCCATGGGATGGGTACCATGCAGTATTACTTGAAAGGGTCTGCGTTGGCTCACCCAACCTCACCGAACCTCTCAGCCCCAAGAGTGTCCACCCTTATGTCGCAATCAGCTGTGGGTCTAGATATGGTCAATCCAGGTTGCATCACAGCCCCTGAACGAATTTTGTAAGAATTTCTCTCTCTTTCACTGCCTTTGTTTCACGGGTTTTGAAAAGTAATTTATTTTTATAATGGGGTTTAGCTGCTTTTCACGGCTGTGTTTATGCCGCTTTACACCCCCTTGACTCACTTACAGAGAGATATCAATACATAGGTTTGAAGATTCTTACTAGTCAGATATATTCTTGTGCGGTGAATAGGGGGTGTTGAGTCCAGTTCACTGAAAAAGGAATAGGTCTTGTCTCTTACATATTGGGTTTATGGAACGGTATCGGAGCTAATTTGAAACCCTTGTTTTATGCATCACCCCACCTCACCTTTCCCGTTCAGCAGCCATAGTGTGTTTTCTGAACGTGTGACTCTGTTCTGTTTTGTAATTCAGTTCAAGTGTAGCGGTTTTTACATTCCCTCTCTAAGTGATATCTTATGATAAGTGTCTTTTTCTGTGTGACTTATTTCACGTAGAATCGTCGTACCTAAATCCACTCATCGTGCTGCTACTAGCCTTATGACGTGGATTTCATGGCTGAGTGATATTCCATTGTACATGAGGACCACCACTTCTTTATCCATTTTTCTCTTTCCTAGGATATTTAAGGTGTAATGAAGTGGGGGTTCTTGTCAACAGAGCAGCCCTAAACTTTGGGGTGCCTGTGTCTTGCTGATTTTTAGTTTTCCCAATTTATACGCCCATGAGTGGAAGTGCCCTATGCTCTCCAAGCTGTGTTTTTTAGATGTTTCAGAACACACCGTACACTTCTCCAGAGTGGCTGTTGGCAAGTTACATCCCACCCATCAGCGTAGCAAGGCTCCCATTTCTCCATGGCCGGTCCTGCATTTCTGGTTTGGACACTTTTTTCCGCATGGCCCTTTTGCCCGCTGGGAAGCGAGACTTCTTTGGAGCGCTGATTGGCCTTTCCAGGTTGCTTGGTTGGCCAAAAAGGGCGTATGCGTTTTTTCCTGAATATATTCAGGAAAAAACGCATACGCCCTTTTTGGCCAAGGGCATCATTGTCCACGTTTTGCCGCTTTTCATGTGCTTTCAAGGCGATTCGAATCTACCTCCTGAAATCTGTTTCCTGCAATTCTGCCTTGCTTTCAAAGCCTCTTCGTTGCCTTCCCTTAATATATTTGTGGACGAGAGGTATCATTTAAAACTCTGCAGGTTTGTGAATTGCAGTGCCCCTGAGCTCCATTTTTCAACTCGCTTTTTTGGGAGCTGGCCGCCAAAGCGCAGGATTGCTTCAGGCCCTCTTCTGGTTCTGGGGGGCAGGCTGAGCTTGTGCTTAATTCTTCTTCCTGATGGGAAAATAGAGTGACCTGTGCCTGTCCCAACACCTAGAGCTAGTCTCTCATTGGTTCCCCCTCTTCCCGTTCATCCTCAGGACAAATTGCAACCTGTACGGAACAGGAGGTTAAAGGTGCTGATTCTCCAAGGAGGGAGATGGCTAGTAAATCGGCTGGAATGGCGAACCCGAGCAAAGGAGATGAGAAATGAGGTGCGTTTTAGAAACCTTTCCCGATCACACGGTGTACCATCTTCTGGGTTTCTCATGCCTGTTTTCGACGTAGGAAGATGCCCTTGAACCTGGAGATTTGGGACCCATGGGATGGGTACCATGCAGTATTACTTGAAAGGGTCTGCGTTGGCTCACCCAACCTCACCGAACCTCTCAGCCCCAAGAGTGTCCACCCTTATGTCGCAATCAGCTGTGGGTCTAGATATGGTCAATCCAGGTTGCATCACAGCCCCTGAACGAATTTTGTAAGAATTTCTCTCTCTTTCACTGCCTTTGTTTCACGGGTTTTGAAAAGTAATTTATTTTTATAATGGGGTTTAGCTGCTTTTCACGGCTGTGTTTATGCCGCTTTACACCCCCTTGACTCACTTACAGAGAGATATCAATACATAGGTTTGAAGATTCTTACTAGTCAGATATATTCTTGTGCGGTGAATAGGGGGTGTTGAGTCCAGTTCACTGAAAAAGGAATAGGTCTTGTCTCTTACATATTGGGTTTATGGAACGGTATCGGAGCTAATTTGAAACCCTTGTTTTATGCATCACCCCACCTCACCTTTCCCGTTCAGCAGCCATAGTGTGTTTTCTGAACGTGTGACTCTGTTCTGTTTTGTAATTCAGTTCAAGTGTAGCGGTTTTTACATTCCCTCTCTAAGTGATATCTTATGATAAGTGTCTTTTTCTGTGTGACTTATTTCACGTAGAATCGTCGTACCTAAATCCACTCATCGTGCTGCTACTAGCCTTATGACGTGGATTTCATGGCTGAGTGATATTCCATTGTACATGAGGACCACCACTTCTTTATCCATTTTTCTCTTTCCTAGGATATTTAAGGTGTAATGAAGTGGGGGTTCTTGTCAACAGAGCAGCCCTAAACTTTGGGGTGCCTGTGTCTTGCTGATTTTTAGTTTTCCCAATTTATACGCCCATGAGTGGAAGTGCCCTATGCTCTCCAAGCTGTGTTTTTTAGATGTTTCAGAACACACCGTACACTTCTCCAGAGTGGCTGTTGGCAAGTTACATCCCACCCATCAGCGTAGCAAGGCTCCCATTTCTCCATGGCCGGTCCTGCATTTCTGGTTTGGACACTTTTTTCCGCATGGCCCTTTTGCCCGCTGGGAAGCGAGACTTCTTTGGAGCGCTGATTGGCCTTTCCAGGTTGCTTGGTTGGCCAAAAAGGGCGTATGCGTTTTTTCCTGAATATATTCAGGAAAAAACGCATACGCCCTTTTTGGCCAAGGGCATCATTGTCCACGTTTTGCCGCTTTTCATGTGCTTTCAAGGCGATTCGAATCTACCTCCTGAAATCTGTTTCCTGCAATTCTGCCTTGCTTTCAAAGCCTCTTCGTTGCCTTCCCTTAATATATTTGTGGACGAGAGGTATCATTTAAAACTCTGCAGGTTTGTGAATTGCAGTGCCCCTGAGCTCCATTTTTCAACTCGCTTTTTTGGGAGCTGGCCGCCAAAGCGCAGGATTGCTTCAGGCCCTCTTCTGGTTCTGGGGGGCAGGCTGAGCTTGTGCTTAATTCTTCTTCCTGATGGGAAAATAGAGTGACCTGTGCCTGTCCCAACACCTAGAGCTAGTCTCTCATTGGTTCCCCCTCTTCCCGTTCATCCTCAGGACAAATTGCAACCTGTACGGAACAGGAGGTTAAAGGTGCTGATTCTCCAAGGAGGGAGATGGCTAGTAAATCGGCTGGAATGGCGAACCCGAGCAAAGGAGATGAGAAATGAGGTGCGTTTTAGAAACCTTTCCCGATCACACGGTGTACCATCTTCTGGGTTTCTCATGCCTGTTTTCGACGTAGGAAGATGCCCTTGAACCTGGAGATTTGGGACCCATGGGATGGGTACCATGCAGTATTACTTGAAAGGGTCTGCGTTGGCTCACCCAAACTCACCGAACCTCTCAGCCCCAAGAGTGTCCACCCTTATGTCTCAATCAGCTGTGGGTCTAGATATGGTCAATCCAGGTTGCATCACAGCCCCTGAACGAATTTTGTAAGAATTTCTCTCTCTTTCACTGCCTTTGTTTCACGGGTTTTGAAAAGTAATTTATTTTTATAATGGGGTTTAGCTGCTTTTCACGGCTGTGTTTATGCCGCTTTACACCCCCTTGACTCACTTACAGAGAGATATCAATACATAGGTTTGAAGATTCTTACTAGTCAGATATATTCTTGTGCGGTGAATAGGGGGTGTTGAGTCCAGTTCACTGAAAAAGGAATAGGTCTTGTCTCTTACATATTGGGTTTATGGAACGGTATCGGAGCTAATTTGAAACCCTTGTTTTATGCATCACCCCACCTCACCTTTCCCGTTCAGCAGCCATAGTGTGTTTTCTGAACGTGTGACTCTGTTCTGTTTTGTAATTCAGTTCAAGTGTAGCGGTTTTTACATTCCCTCTCTAAGTGATATCTTATGATAAGTGTCTTTTTCTGTGTGACTTATTTCACTTAGAATCGTCGTACCTAAATCCACTCATCTTGCTGCTACTAGCCTTATGACGTGGATTTCATGGCTGAGTGATATTCCATTGTACATGAGGACCACAACTTCTTTATCCATTTTTCGCTTTCCTAGGATATTTAAGGTGTAATGAAGTGGGGGTTCTTGTCAACAGAGCAGCCCTAAACTTTGGGGTGCCTGTGTCTTGCTGATTTTTAGTTTTCCCAATTTATACGCCCATGAGTGGAAGTGCCCTATGCTCTCCAAGCTGTGTTTTTTAGATGTTTCAGAACACACCGTACACTTCTCCAGAGTGGCTGTTGGCAATTTACATCCCACCCATCAGCGTAGCAAGGCTCCCATTTCTCCATGGCCGGTCCTGCATTTCTGGTTTGGACACTTTTTTCCGCATGGCCCTTTTGCCCGCTGGGAAGCGAGACTTCTTTGGAGCGCTGATTGGCCTTTCCAGGTTGCTTGGTTGGCCACAAAGGGCGTATGCGTTTTTTCCTGAATATATTCAGGAAAAAACGCATACGCCCTTTTTGGCCAAGGGCATCATTGTCCACGTTTTGCCGCTTTTCATGTGCTTTCAAGGCGATTCGAATCTACCTCCTGAAATCTGTTTCCTGCAATTCTGCCTTGCTTTCAAAGCCTCTTCGTTGCCTTCCCTTAATATATTTGTGGACGAGAGGTATCATTTAAAACTCTGCAGGTTTGTGAATTGCAGTGCCCCTGAGCTCCATTTTTCAACTCGCTTTTTTGGGAGCTGGCCGCAAAAGCGCAGGATTGCTTCAGGCCCTCTTCTGGTTCTGGGGGCAGGCTGAGCTTGTGCTTAATTCTTCTTCCTGATGGGAAAATAGAGTGACCTGTGCCTGTCCCAACACCTAGAGCTAGTCTCTCATTGGTTCCCCCTCTTCCCGTTCATCCTCAGGACAAATTGCAACCTGTACGGAACAGGAGGTTAAAGGTGCTGATTCTCCAAGGAGGGAGATGGCTAGTAAATCGGCTGGAATGGCGAACCCGAGCAAAGGAGATGAGAAATGAGGTGCGTTTTAGAAACCTTTCCCGATCACACGGTGTACCATCTTCTGGGTTTCTCATGCCTGTTTTCGACGTAGGAAGATGCCCTTGAACCTGGAGATTTGGGACCCATGGGATGGGTACCATGCAGTATTACTTGAAAGGGTCTGCGTTGGCTCACCCAACCTCACCGAACCTCTCAGCCCCAAGAGTGTCCACCCTTATGTCTCAATCAGCTGTGGGTCTAGATATGGTCAATCCAGGTTGCATCACAGCCCCTGAACGAATTTTGTAAGAATTTCTCTCTCTTTCACTGCCTTTGTTTCACGGGTTTTGAAAAGTAATTTATTTTTATAATGGGGTTTAGCTGCTTTTCACGGCTGTGTTTATGCCGCTTTACACCCCCTTGACTCACTTACAGAGAGATATCAATACATAGGTTTGAAGATTCTTACTAGTCAGATATATTCTTGTGCGGTGAATAGGGGGTGTTGAGTCCAGTTCACTGAAAAAGGAATAGGTCTTGTCTCTTACATATTGGGTTTATGGAACGGTATCGGAGCTAATTTGAAACCCTTGTTTTATGCATCACCCCACCTCACCTTTCCCGTTCAGCAGCCATAGTGTGTTTTCTGAACGTGTGACTCTGTTCTGTTTTGTAATTCAGTTCAAGTGTAGCGGTTTTTACATTCCCTCTCTAAGTGATATCTTATGATAAGTGTCTTTTTCTGTGTGACTTATTTCACTTAGAATCGTCGTACCTAAATCCACTCATCTTGCTGCTACTAGCCTTATGACGTGGATTTCATGGCTGAGTGATATTCCATTGTACATGAGGACCACAAATTCTTTATCCATTTTTCGCTTTCCTAGGATATTTAAGGTGTAATGAAGTGGGGGTTCTTGTCAACAGAGCAGCCCTAAACTTTGGGGTGCCTGTGTCTTGCTGATTTTTAGTTTTCCCAATTTATACGCCCATGAGTGGAAGTGCCCTATGCTCTCCAAGCTGTGTTTTTTAGACGTTTCAGAACACACCGTACACTTCTCCAGAGTGGCTGTTGGCAATTTACATCCCACCCATCAGCGTAGCAAGGCTCCCATTTCTCCATGGCCGGTCCTGCATTTCTGGTTTGGACACTTTTTTCCGCATGGCCCTTTTGCCCGCTGGGAAGCGAGACTTCTTTGGAGCGCTGATTGGCCTTTCCAGGTTGCTTGGTTGGCCAAAAAGGGCGTATGCGTTTTTTCCTGAATATATTCAGGAAAAAACGCATACGCCCTTTTTGGCCAAGGGCATCATTGTCCACGTTTTGCCGCTTTTCATGTGCTTTCAAGGCGATTCGAATCTACCTCCTGAAATCTGTTTCCTGCAATTCTGCCTTGCTTTCAAAGCCTCTTCGTTGCCTTCCCTTAATATATTTGTGGACGAGAGGTATCATTTAAAACTCTGCAGGTTTGTGAATTGCAGTGCCCCTGAGCTCCATTTTTCAACTCGCTTTTTTGGGAGCTGGCCGCCAAAGCGCAGGATTGCTTCAGGCCCTCTTCTGGTTCTGGGGGGCAGGCTGAGCTTGTGCTTAATTCTTCTTCCTGATGGGAAAATAGAGTGACCTGTGCCTGTCCCAACACCTAGAGCTAGTCTCTCATTGGTTCCCCCTCTTCCCGTTCATCCTCAGGACAAATTGCAACCTGTACGGAACAGGAGGTTAAAGGTGCTGATTCTCCAAGGAGGGAGATGGCTAGTAAATCGGCTGGAATGGCGAACCCGAGCAAAGGAGATGAGAAATGAGGTGCGTTTTAGAAACCTTTCCCGATCACACGGTGTACCATCTTCTGGGTTTCTCATGCCTGTTTTCGACGTAGGAAGATGCCCTTGAACCTGGAGATTTGGGACCCATGGGATGGGTACCATGCAGTATTACTTGAAAGGGTCTGCGTTGGCTCACCCAACCTCACCGAACCTCTCAGCCCCAAGAGTGTCCACCCTTATGTCTCAATCAGCTGTGGGTCTAGATATGGTCAATCCAGGTTGCATCACAGCCCCTGAACGAATTTTGTAAGAATTTCTCTCTCTTTCACTGCCTTTGTTTCACGGGTTTTGAAAAGTAATTTATTTTTATAATGGGGTTTAGCTGCTTTTCACGGCTGTGTTTATGCCGCTTTACACCCCCTTGACTCACTTACAGAGAGATATCAATACATAGGTTTGAAGATTCTTACTAGTCAGATATATTCTTGTGCGGTGAATAGGGGGTGTTGAGTCCAGTTCACTGAAAAAGGAATAGGTCTTGTCTCTTACATATTGGGTTTATGGAACGGTATCGGAGCTAATTTGAAACCCTTGTTTTATGCATCACCCCACCTCACCTTTCCCGTTCAGCAGCCATAGTGTGTTTTCTAAACGTGTGACTCTGTTCTGTTTTGTAATTCAGTTCAAGTGTAGCGGTTTTTACATTCCCTCTCTAAGTGATATCTTATGATAAGTGTCTTTTTCTGTGTGACTTATTTCACTTAGAATCGTCGTACCTAAATCCACTCATCGTGCTGCTACTAGCCTTATGACGTGGATTTCATGGCTGAGTGATATTCCATTGTACATGAGGACCACAACTTCTTTATCCATTTTTCTCTTTCTTAGGATATTTAATGTGTAATGAAGTGGGGGTTCTTGTCAACAGAGAAGCCCTAAACTTTGGGGTGCCTGTGTCTTGCTGATTTTTAGTTTTCCCAATTTATACGCCCCATGAGTGGAAGTGCCCTATGCTCTCCAAGCTGTGTTTTTTAGATGTTTCAGAACACACCGTTACACTTCTCCAGAGTGGCTGTTGGCAATTTACATCCCACCCATCAGCGTAGCAAGGCTCCCATTTCTCCATGGCCGGTCCTGCATTTCTGGTTTGGACACTTTTTTCCGCATGGCCCTTTTGCCCGCTGGGAAGCGAGACTTCTTTGGAGCGCTGATTGGCCTTTCCAGGTTGCTTGGTTGGCCACAAAGGGCGTATGCGTTTTTTCCTGAATATATTCAGGAAAAAACGCATACGCCCTTTTTGGCCAAGGGCATCATTGTCCACAGTTTTGCCGCTTTTCATGTGCTTTCAAGGCGATTCGAATCTACCTCCTGAAATCTGTTTCCTGCAATTCTGCCTTGCTTTCAAAGCCTCTTCGTTGCCTTCCCTTAATATATTTGTGGACGAGAGGTATCATTTAAAACTCTGCAGGTTTGTGAATTGCAGTGCCCCCTGAGCTCCATTTTTCAACTCGCTTTTTTGGGAGCTGGCCGCCAAAGCGCAGGATTGCTTCAGGCCCTCTTCTGGTTCTGGGGGGCAGGCTGAGCTTGTGCTTAATTCTTCTTCCTGATGGGAAAATAGAGTGACCTGTGCCTGTCCCAACACCTAGAGCTAGTCTCTCATTGGTTCCCCCTCTTCCCGTTCATCCTCAGGACAAATTGCAACCTGTACGGAACAGGAGGTTAAAGGTGCTGATTCTCCAAGGAGGGAGATGGCTAGTAAATCGGCTGGAATGGCGAACCCGAGCAAAGGAGATGAGAAATGAGGTGCGTTTTAGAAACCTTTCCCGATCACACACGGTGTACCATCTTCTGGGTTTCTCATGCCTGTTTTCGACGTAGGAAGATGCCCTTGAACCTGGAGATTTGGGACCCATGGGATGGGTACCATGCAGTATTACTTGAAAGGGTCTGCGTTGGCTCACCCAACCTCACCGAACCTCTCAGCCCCAAGAGTGTCCACCCTTATGTCTCAATCAGCTGTGGGTCTAGATATGGTCAATCCAGGTTGCATCACAGCCCCTGAACGAATTTTGTAAGAATTTCTCTCTCTTTCACTGCCTTTGTTTCACGGGTTTTGAAAAGTAATTTATTTTTATAATGGGGTTTAGCTGCTTTTCACGGCTGTGTTTATGCCGCTTTACACCCCCTTGACTCACTTACAGAGAGATATCAATACATAGGTTTGAAGATTCTTACTAGTCAGATATATTCTTGTGCGGTGAATAGGGGGTGTTGAGTCCAGTTCACTGAAAAAGGAATAGGTCTTGTCTCTTACATATTGGGTTTATGGAACGGTATCGGAGCTAATTTGAAACCCTTGTTTTATGCATCACCCCCACCTCACCTTTCCCGTTCAGCAGCCATAGTGTGTTTTCTAAACGTGTGACTCTGTTCTGTTTTGTAATTCAGTTCAAGTGTAGCGGTTTTTACATTCCCTCTCTAAGTGATATCTTATGATAAGTGTCTTTTTCTGTGTGACTTATTTCACTTAGAATCGTCGTACCTAAATCCACTCATCGTGCTGCTACTAGCCTTATGACGTGGATTTCATGGCTGAGTGATATTCCATTGTACATGAGGACCACAACTTCTTTATCCATTTTTCTCTTTCTTAGGATATTTAATGTGTAATGAAGTGGGGGTTCTTGTCAACAGAGAAGCCCTAAACTTTGGGGTGCCTGTGTCTTGCTGATTTTTAGTTTTCCCAATTTATACGCCCATGAGTGGAAGTGCCCTATGCTCTCCAAGCTGTGTTTTTTAGATGTTTCAGAACACACCGTACACTTCTCCAGAGTGGCTGTTGGCAATTTACATCCCACCCATCAGCGTAGCAAGGCTCCCATTTCTCCATGGCCGGTCCTGCATTTCTGGTTTGGACACTTTTTTCCGCATGGCCCTTTTGCCCGCTGGGAAGCGAGACTTCTTTGGAGCGCTGATTGGCCTTTCCAGGTTGCTTGGTTGGCCACAAAGGGCGTATGCGTTTTTTCCTGAATATATTCAGGAAAAAACGCATACGCCCTTTTTGGCCAAGGGCATCATTGTCCACGTTTTGCCGCTTTTCATGTGCTTTCAAGGCGATTCGAATCTACCTCCTGAAATCTGTTTCCTGCAATTCTGCCTTGCTTTCAAAGCCTCTTCGTTGCCTTCCCTTAATATATTTGTGGACGAGAGGTATCATTTAAAACTCTGCAGGTTTGTGAATTGCAGTGCCCCTGAGCTCCATTTTTCAACTCGCTTTTTTGGGAGCTGGCCGCCAAAGCGCAGGATTGCTTCAGGCCCTCTTCTGGTTCTGGGGGGCAGGCTGAGCTTGTGCTTAATTCTTCTTCCTGATGGGAAAATAGAGTGACCTGTGCCTGTCCCAACACCTAGAGCTAGTCTCTCATTGGTTCCCCCTCTTCCCGTTCATCCTCAGGACAAATTGCAACCTGTACGGAACAGGAGGTTAAAGGTGCTGATTCTCCAAGGAGGGAGATGGCTAGTAAATCGGCTGGAATGGCGAACCCGAGCAAAGGAGATGAGAAATGAGGTGCGTTTTAGAAACCTTTCCCGATCACACGGTGTACCATCTTCTGGGTTTCTCATGCCTGTTTTCGACGTAGGAAGATGCCCTTGAACCTGGAGATTTGGGACCCATGGGATGGGTACCATGCAGTATTACTTGAAAGGGTCTGCGTTGGCTCACCCAACCTCACCGAACCTCTCAGCCCCAAGAGTGTCCACCCTTATGTCTCAATCAGCTGTGGGTCTAGATATGGTCAATCCAGGTTGCATCACAGCCCCTGAACGAATTTTGTAAGAATTTCTCTCTCTTTCACTGCCTTTGTTTCACGGGTTTTGAAAAGTAATTTATTTTTATAATGGGGTTTAGCTGCTTTTCACGGCTGTGTTTATGCCGCTTTACACCCCCTTGACTCACTTACAGAGAGATATCAATACATAGGTTTGAAGATTCTTACTAGTCAGATATATTCTTGTGCGGTGAATAGGGGGTGTTGAGTCCAGTTCACTGAAAAAGGAATAGGTCTTGTCTCTTACATATTGGGTTTATGGAACGGTATCGGAGCTAATTTGAAACCCTTGTTTTATGCATCACCCCACCTCACCTTTCCCGTTCAGCAGCCATAGTGTGTTTTCTAAACGTGTGACTCTGTTCTGTTTTGTAATTCAGTTCAAGTGTAGCGGTTTTTACATTCCCTCTCTAAGTGATATCTTATGATAAGTGTCTTTTTCTGTGTGACTTATTTCACTTAGAATCGTCGTACCTAAATCCACTCATCGTGCTGCTACTAGCCTTATGACGTGGATTTCATGGCTGAGTGATATTCCATTGTACATGAGGACCACAACTTCTTTATCCATTTTTCTCTTTCTTAGGATATTTAATGTGTAATGAAGTGGGGGTTCTTGTCAACAGAGAAGCCCTAAACTTTGGGGTGCCTGTGTCTTGCTGATTTTTAGTTTTCCCAATTTATACGCCCATGAGTGGAAGTGCCCTATGCTCTCCAAGCTGTGTTTTTTAGATGTTTCAGAACACACCGTACACTTCTCCAGAGTGGCTGTTGGCAATTTACATCCCACCCATCAGCGTAGCAAGGCTCCCATTTCTCCATGGCCGGTCCTGCATTTCTGGTTTGGACACTTTTTTCCGCATGGCCCTTTTGCCCGCTGGGAAGCGAGACTTCTTTGGAGCGCTGATTGGCCTTTCCAGGTTGCTTGGTTGGCCACAAAGGGCGTATGCGTTTTTTCCTGAATATATTCAGGAAAAAACGCATACGCCCTTTTTGGCCAAGGGCATCATTGTCCACGTTTTGCCGCTTTTCATGTGCTTTCAAGGCGATTCGAATCTACCTCCTGAAATCTGTTTCCTGCAATTCTGCCTTGCTTTCAAAGCCTCTTCGTTGCCTTCCCTTAATATATTTGTGGACGAGAGGTATCATTTAAAACTCTGCAGGTTTGTGAATTGCAGTGCCCCTGAGCTCCATTTTTCAACTCGCTTTTTTGGGAGCTGGCCGCCAAAGCGCAGGATTGCTTCAGGCCCTCTTCTGGTTCTGGGGGGCAGGCTGAGCTTGTGCTTAATTCTTCTTCCTGATGGGAAAATAGAGTGACCTGTGCCTGTCCCAACACCTAGAGCTAGTCTCTCATTGGTTCCCCCTCTTCCCGTTCATCCTCAGGACAAATTGCAACCTGTACGGAACAGGAGGTTAAAGGTGCTGATTCTCCAAGGAGGGAGATGGCTAGTAAATCGGCTGGAATGGCGAACCCGAGCAAAGGAGATGAGAAATGAGGTGCGTTTTAGAAACCTTTCCCGATCACACGGTGTACCATCTTCTGGGTTTCTCATGCCTGTTTTCGACGTAGGAAGATGCCCTTGAACCTGGAGATTTGGGACCCATGGGATGGGTACCATGCAGTATTACTTGAAAGGGTCTGCGTTGGCTCACCCAACCTCACCGAACCTCTCAGCCCCAAGAGTGTCCACCCTTATGTCTCAATCAGCTGTGGGTCTAGATATGGTCAATCCAGGTTGCATCACAGCCCCTGAACGAATTTTGTAAGAATTTCTCTCTCTTTCACTGCCTTTGTTTCACGGGTTTTGAAAAGTAATTTATTTTTATAATGGGGTTTAGCTGCTTTTCACGGCTGTGTTTATGCCGCTTTACACCCCCTTGACTCACTTACAGAGAGATATCAATACATAGGTTTGAAGATTCTTACTAGTCAGATATATTCTTGTGCGGTGAATAGGGGGTGTTGAGTCCAGTTCACTGAAAAAGGAATAGGTCTTGTCTCTTACATATTGGGTTTATGGAACGGTATCGGAGCTAATTTGAAACCCTTGTTTTATGCATCACCCCACCTCACCTTTCCCGTTCAGCAGCCATAGTGTGTTTTCTAAACGTGTGACTCTGTTCTGTTTTGTAATTCAGTTCAAGTGTAGCGGTTTTTACATTCCCTCTCTAAGTGATATCTTATGATAAGTGTCTTTTTCTGTGTGACTTATTTCACTTAGAATCGTCGTACCTAAATCCACTCATCGTGCTGCTACTAGCCTTATGACGTGGATTTCATGGCTGAGTGATATTCCATTGTACATGAGGACCACAACTTCTTTATCCATTTTTCTCTTTCTTAGGATATTTAATGTGTAATGAAGTGGGGGTTCTTGTCAACAGAGAAGCCCTAAACTTTGGGGTGCCTGTGTCTTGCTGATTTTTAGTTTTCCCAATTTATACGCCCATGAGTGGAAGTGCCCTATGCTCTCCAAGCTGTGTTTTTTAGATGTTTCAGAACACACCGTACACTTCTCCAGAGTGGCTGTTGGCAATTTACATCCCACCCATCAGCGTAGCAAGGCTCCCATTTCTCCATGGCCGGTCCTGCATTTCTGGTTTGGACACTTTTTTCCGCATGGCCCTTTTGCCCGCTGGGAAGCGAGACTTCTTTGGAGCGCTGATTGGCCTTTCCAGGTTGCTTGGTTGGCCACAAAGGGCGTATGCGTTTTTTCCTGAATATATTCAGGAAAAAACGCATACGCCCTTTTTGGCCAAGGGCATCATTGTCCACGTTTTGCCGCTTTTCATGTGCTTTCAAGGCGATTCGAATCTACCTCCTGAAATCTGTTTCCTGCAATTCTGCCTTGCTTTCAAAGCCTCTTCGTTGCCTTCCCTTAATATATTTGTGGACGAGAGGTATCATTTAAAACTCTGCAGGTTTGTGAATTGCAGTGCCCCTGAGCTCCATTTTTCAACTCGCTTTTTTGGGAGCTGGCCGCAAAAGCGCAGGATTGCTTCAGGCCCTCTTCTGGTTCTGGGGGGCAGGCTGAGCTTGTGCTTAATTCTTCTTCCTGATGGGAAAATAGAGTGACCTGTGCCTGTCCCAACACCTAGAGCTAGTCTCTCATTGGTTCCCCCTCTTCCCGTTCATCCTCAGGACAAATTGCAACCTGTACGGAACAGGAGGTTAAAGGTGCTGATTCTCCAAGGAGGGAGATGGCTAGTAAATCGGCTGGAATGGCGAACCCGAGCAAAGGAGATGAGAAATGAGGTGCGTTTTAGAAACCTTTCCCGATCACACGGTGTACCATCTTCTGGGTTTCTCATGCCTGTTTTCGACGTAGGAAGATGCCCTTGAACCTGGAGATTTGGGACCCATGGGATGGGTACCATGCAGTATTACTTGAAAGGGTCTGCGTTGGCTCACCCAACCTCACCGAACCTCTCAGCCCCAAGAGTGTCCACCCTTATGTCTCAATCAGCTGTGGGTCTAGATATGGTCAATCCAGGTTGCATCACAGCCCCTGAACGAATTTTGTAAGAATTTCTCTCTCTTTCACTGCCTTTGTTTCACGGGTTTTGAAAAGTAATTTATTTTTATAATGGGGTTTAGCTGCTTTTCACGGCTGTGTTTATGCCGCTTTACACCCCCTTGACTCACTTACAGAGAGATATCAATACATAGGTTTGAAGATTCTTACTAGTCAGATATATTCTTGTGCGGTGAATAGGGGGTGTTGAGTCCAGTTCACTGAAAAAGGAATAGGTCTTGTCTCTTACATATTGGGTTTATGGAACGGTATCGGAGCTAATTTGAAACCCTTGTTTTATGCATCACCCCACCTCACCTTTCCCGTTCAGCAGCCATAGTGTGTTTTCTAAACGTGTGACTCTGTTCTGTTTTGTAATTCAGTTCAAGTGTAGCGGTTTTTACATTCCCTCTCTAAGTGATATCTTATGATAAGTGTCTTTTTCTGTGTGACTTATTTCACTTAGAATCGTCGTACCTAAATCCACTCATCGTGCTGCTACTAGCCTTATGACGTGGATTTCATGGCTGAGTGATATTCCATTGTACATGAGGACCACAACTTCTTTATAGATTTTTCGCATTCCTAGGATATTTAAGGTGTAATGAAGTGGGGGTTCTTGTCAACAGAGCAGCCCTAAACTTTGGGGTGCCTGTGTCTTGCTGATTTTTAGTTTTCCCAATTTATACGCCCATGAGTGGAAGTGCCCTATGCTCTCCAAGCTGTGTTTTTTAGATGTTTCAGAACACACCGTACACTTCTCCAGAGTGGCTGTTGGCAATTTACATCCCACCCATCAGCGTAGCAAGGCTCCCATTTCTCCATGGCCGGTCCTGCATTTCTGGTTTGGACACTTTTTTCCGCATGGCCCTTTTGCCCGCTGGGAAGCGAGACTTCTTTGGAGCGCTGATTGGCCTTTCCAGGTTGCTTGGTTGGCCAAAAAGGGCGTATGCGTTTTTTCCTGAATATATTCAGGAAAAAACGCATACGCCCTTTTTGGCCAAGGGCATCATTGTCCACGTTTTGCCGCTTTTCATGCGCTTTCAAGGCGATTCGAATCTACCTCCTGAAATCTGTTTCCTGCAATTCTGCCTTGCTTTCAAAGCCTCTTCGTTGCCTTCCCTTAATATATTTGTGGACGAGAGGTATCATTTAAAACACTGCAGGTTTGTGAATTGCAGTGCCCCTGAGCTCCATTTTTCAACTCGCTTTTTTGGGAGCTGGCCGCCAAAACGCAGGATTGCTTCAGGCCCTCTTCTGGTTTTGGGGGGCAGGCTGAGCTTGTGCTTAATTCTTCTTCCTGATGGGAAAATAGAGTGACCTGTGCCTGTCCCAACACCTAGAGCTAGTCTCTCATTGGTTCCCCCTCTTCCCGTTCATCCTCAGGACAAATTGCAACCTGTACGGAACAGGAGGTTAAAGGTGCTGATTCTCCAAGGAGGGAGATGGCTAGTAAATCGGCTGGAATGGCGAACCCGAGCAAAGGAGATGAGAAATGAGGTGCGTTTTAGAAACCTTTCCCGATCACACGGTGTACCATCTTCTGGGTTTCTCATGCCTGTTTTCGACGTAGGAAGATGCCCTTGAACCTGGAGATTTGGGACCCATGGGATGGGTACCATGCAGTATTACTTGAAAGGGTCTGCGTTGGCTCACCCAACCTCACCGAACCTCTCAGCCCCAAGAGTGTCCACCCTTATGTCTCAATCAGCTGTGGGTCTAGATATGGTCAATCCAGGTTGCATCACAGCCCCTGAACGAATTTTGTAAGAATTTCTCTCTCTTTCACTGCCTTTGTTTCACGGGTTTTGAAAAGTAATTTATTTTTATAATGGGGTTTAGCTGCTTTTCACGGCTGTGTTTATGCCGCTTTACACCCCCTTGACTCACTTACAGAGAGATATCAATACATAGGTTTGAAGATTCTTACTAGTCAGATATATTCTTGTGCGGTGAATAGGGGGTGTTGAGTCCAGTTCACTGAAAAAGGAATAGGTCTTGTCTCTTACATATTGGGTTTATGGAATGGTATCGGAGCTAATTTGAAACCCTTGTTTTATGCATCACCCCACCTCAACTTTCCCGTTCAGCAGCCATAGTGTGTTTTCTAAACGTGTGACTCTGTTCTGTTTTGTAATTCAGTTCAAGTGTAGGCGGTTTTTACATTCCCTCTCTAAGTGATATCTTATGATAAGTGTCTTTTTCTGTGTGCCTTATTTCACTTAGAATCGTCGTACCTAAATCCACTCATCGTGCTGCTACTAGCCTTATGTTGTGGATTTCATGGCTGAGTGATATTCCATTGTACATGAGGACCACAACTTCTTTATCCATTTTTCTCTTTCCTAGGATATTTAAGGTGTAATGAAGTGGGGGTTCTTGTCAACAGAGCAGCCCTAAACTTTGGGGTGCCTGTGTCTTGCTGATTTTTAGTGTTCCCAATTTATACGCCCATGAGTGGAAGTGCCCTATGCTCTCCAAGCTGTGTTTTTTAGATGTTTCAGAACACACCGTACACTTCTCCAGAGTGGCTGTTGGCAATTTACATCCCACCCATCAGCGTAGCAAGGCTCCCATTTCTCCATGGCCGGTCCTGCATTTCTGGTTTGGACACTTTTTCCCGCATGGCCCTTTTGCCCGCTGGGAAGCGAGACTTCTTTGGAGCGCTGATTGGCCTTTCCAGGTTGCTTGGTTGGCCAAAAAGGGCGTATGCGTTTTTTCCTGAATATATTCAGGAAAAAACGCATACGCCCTTTTTGGCCAAGGGCATCATTGTCCACGTTTTGCCGCTTTTCATGTGCTTTCAAGGCGATTCGAATCTACCTCCTGAAATCTGTTTCCTGCAATTCTGCCTTGCTTTCAAAGCCTCTTCGTTGCCTTCCCTTAATATATTTGTGGACGAGAGGTATCATTTAAAACTCTGCAGGTTTGTGAATTGCAGTGCCCCTGAGCTCCATTTTTCAACTCGCTTTTTTGGGAGCTGGCCGCCAAAGCGCAGGATTGCTTCAGGCCCTCTTCTGGTTCTGGGGGGCAGGCTGAGCTTGTGCTTAATTCTTCTTCCTGATGGGAAAATAGAGTGACCTGTGCCTGTCCCAACACCTAGAGCTAGTCTCTCATTGGTTCCCCCTCTTCCCGTTCATCCTCAGGACAAATTGCAACCTGTACGGAACAGGAGGTTAAAGGTGCTGATTCTCCAAGGAGGGAGATGGCTAGTAAATCGGCTGGAATGGCGAACCCGAGCAAAGGAGATGAGAAATGAGGTGCGTTTTAGAAACCTTTCCCGATCACACGGTGTACCATCTTCTGGGTTTCTCATGCCTGTTTTCGACGTAGGAAGATGCCCTTGAACCTGGAGATTTGGGACCCATGGGATGGGTACCATGCAGTATTACTTGAAAGGGTCTGCGTTGGCTCACCCAACCTCACCGAACCTCTCAACCCCAAGAGTGTCCACCCTTATGTCTCAATCAGCTGTGGGTCTAGATATGGTCAATCCAGGTTGCATCACAGCCCCTGAACGAATTTTGTAAGAATTTCTCTCTCTTTCACTGCCTTTGTTTCACGGGTTTTGAAAAGTAATTTATTTTTATAATGGGGTTTAGCTGCTTTTCACGGCTGTGTTTATGCCGCTTTACACCCCCTTGACTCACTTACAGAGAGATATCAATACATAGGTTTGAAGATTCTTACTAGTCAGATATATTCTTGTGCGGTGAATAGGGGGTGTTGAGTCCAGTTCACTGAAAAAGGAATAGGTCTTGTCTCTTACATATTGGGTTTATGGAACGTTATCGGAGCTAATTTGAAACCCTTGTTTTATGCATCACCCCACCTCACCTTTCCCGTTCAGCAGCCATAGTGTGTTTTCTAAACGTGTGACTCTGTTCTGTTTTGTAATTCAGTTCAAGTGTAGGCGGTTTTTACATTCCCTCTCTAAGTGATATCTTATGATAAGTGTCTTTTTCTGTGTGACTTATTTCACTTAGAATCGTCGTACCTAAATCCACTCATCGTGCTGCTACTCGCCTTATGACGTGGATTTCATGGCTGAGTGATATTCCATTGTACATGAGGACCACAACTTCTTTATCCATTTTTCGCGTTCCTAGGATATTTAAGGTGTAATGAAGTGGGGGTTCTTGTCAACAGAGCAGCCCTAAACTTTGGGGTGCCTGTGTCTTGCTGATTTTTAGTTTTCCCAATTTATACGCCCATGAGTGGAAGTGCCCTATGCTCTCCAAGCTGTGTTTTTTAGATGTTTCAGAACACACCGTACACTTCTCCAGAGTGGCTGTTGGCAATTTACATCCCACCCATCAGCGTAGCAAGGCTCCCATTTCTCCATGGCCGGTCCTGCATTTCTGGTTTGGACACTTTTTTCCGCATGGCCCTTTTGCCCGCTGGGAAGCGAGACTTCTTTGGAGCGCTGATTGGCCTTTCCAGGTTGCTTGGTTGGCCAAAAAGGGCGTATGCGTTTTTTCCTGAATATATTCAGGAAAAAATGCATACGCCCTTTTTGGCCAAGGGCATCATTGTCCACGTTTTGCCGCTTTTCATGTGCTTTCAAGGCGATTCGAATCTACCTCCTGAAATCTGTTTCCTGCAATTCTGCCTTGCTTTCAAAGCCTCTTCGTTGCCTTCCCTTAATATATTTGTGGACGAGAGGTATCATTTAAAACTCTGCAGGTTTGTGAATTGCAGTGTCCCTGAGCTCCATTTTTCAACTCGCTTTTTTGGGAGCTGGCCGCAAAAGCGCAGGATTGCTTCAGGCCCTCTTCTGGTTCTGGGGGGCAGGCTGAGCTTGTGCTTAATTCTTCTTCCTGATGGGAAAATAGAGTGACCTGTGCCTGTCCCAACACCTAGAGCTAGTCTCTCATTGGTTCCCCCTCTTCCCGTTCATCCTCAGGACAAATTGCAACCTGTACGGAACAGGAGGTTAAAGGTGCTGATTCTCCAAGGAGGGAGATGGCTAGTAAATCGGCTGGAATGGCGAACCCGAGCAAAGGAGATGAGAAATGAGGTGCGTTTTAGAAACCTTTCCCGATCACACGGTGTACCATCTTCTGGGTTTCTCATGCCTGTTTTCGACGTAGGAAGATGCCCTTGAACCTGGAGATTTGGGACCCATGGGATGGGTACCATGCAGTATTACTTGAAAGGGTCTGCGTTGGCTCACCCAACCTCACCGAACCTCTCAGCCCCAAGAGTGTCCACCCTTATGTCTCAATCAGCTGTGGGTCTAGATTTGGTCAATCCAGGTTGCATCACAGCCCCTGAACGAATTTTGTAAGAATTTCTCTCTCTTTCACTGCCTTTGTTTCACGGGTTTTGAAAAGTAATTTATTTTCATAATGGGGTTTAGCTGCTTTTCACGGCTGTGTTTATGCCGCTTTACACCCCCTTGACTCACTTACAGAGAGATATCAATACATAGGTTTGAAGATTCTTCCTAGTCAGATATATTCTTGTGCGGTGAATAGGGGGTGTTGAGTCCAGTTCACTGAAAAAGGAATAGGTCTTGTCTCTTACATATTGGGTTTATGGAACGGTATCGGAGCTAATTTGAAACCCTTGTTTTATGCATCACCCCACCTCACCTTTCCCGTTCAGCAGCCATAGTGTGTTTTCTAAACGTGTGACTCTGTTCTGTTTTGTAATTCAGTTCAAGTGTAGCGGTTTTTACATTCCCTCTCTATGTGATATCTTATGATAAGTGTCTTTTTCTGTGTGACTTATTTCACTTAGAATCGTCGTACTTAAATCCACTCATCGTGCTGCTACTAGCCTTATGACGTGGATTTCATGGCTGAGTGATATTCCATTGTACATGAGGACCACAACTTCTTTATCCATTTTTCGGTTTCCTAGGATATTTAAGGTGTAATGAAGTGGGGGTTCTTGTCAACAGAGCAGCCCTAAACTTTGGGGTGCCTGTGTCTTGCTGATTTTTAGTTTTCCCAATTTATACGCCCATGAGTGGAAGTGCCCTATGCTCTCCAAGCTGTGTTTTTTAGATGTTTCAGAACACACCGTACACTTCTCCAGAGTGGCTGTTGGCAATTTACATCCCACCCATCAGCGTAGCAAGGCTCCCATTTCTCCATGGCCGGTCCTGCATTTCTGGTTTGGACACTTTTTTCCGCATGGCCCTTTTGCCCGCTGGGAAGCGAGACTTCTTTGGAGCGCTGATTGGCCTTTCCAGGTTGCTTGGTTGGCCAAAAAGGGCGTATGCGTTTTTTCCTGAATATATTCAGGAAAAAACGCATACGCCCTTTTTGGCCAAGGGCATCATTGTCCACGTTTTGCCGCTTTTCATGTGCTTTCAAGGCGATTCGAATCTACCTCCTGAAATCTGTTTCCTGCAATTCTGCCTTGCTTTCAAAGCCTCTTCGTTGCCTTCCCTTAATATATTTGTGGACGAGAGGTATCATTTAAAACTCTGCAGGTTTGTGAATTGCAGTGCCCCTGAGCTCCATTTTTCAACTCGCTTTTTTGGGAGCTGGCCGCCAAAGCGCAGGATTGCTTCAGGCCCTCTTCTGGTTCTGGGGGGCAGGCTGAGCTTGTGCTTAATTCTTCTTCCTGATGGGAAAATAGAGTGACCTGTGCCTGTCCCAACACCTAGAGCTAGTCTCTCATTGGTTCCCCCTCTTCCCGTTCATCCTCAGGACAAATTGCAACCTGTACGGAACAGGAGGTTAAAGGTGCTGATTCTCCAAGGAGGGAGATGGCTAGTAAATCGGCTGGAATGGCGAACCCGAGCAAAGGAGATGAGAAATGAGGTGCGTTTTAGAAACCTTTCCCGATCACACGGTGTACCATCTTCTGGGTTTCTCATGCCTGTTTTCGACGTAGGAAGATGCCCTTGAACCTGGAGATTTGGGACCCATGGGATGGGTACCATGCAGTATTACTTGAAAGGGTCTGCGTTGGCTCACCCAACCTCACCGAACCTCTCAACCCCAAGAGTGTCCACCCTTATGTCTCAATCAGCTGTGGGTCTAGATATGGTCAATCCAGGTTGCATCACAGCCCCTGAACGAATTTTGTAAGAATTTCTCTCTCTTTCACTGCCTTTGTTTCACGGGTTTTGAAAAGTAATTTATTTTTATAATGGGGTTTAGCTGCTTTTCACGGCTGTGTTTATGGCGCTTTACACCCCCTTGACTCACTTATAGAGAGATATCAATACATAGGTTTGAAGATTCTTCCTAGTCAGATATATTCTTGTGCGGTGAATAGGGGGTGTTGAGTACAGTTCACTGAAAAAGGAATAGGTCTTGTCTCTTTCATATTGGGTTTATGGAACGGTATCGGAGCTAATTTGAAACCCTTGTTTTATGCATCACCCCACCTCACCTTTCCCGTTCAGCAGCCATAGTGTGTTTTCTAAACTTGTGACTCTGTTCTGTTTTGTAATTCAGTTCAAGTGTAGGCGGTTTTTACATTCCCTCTCTAAGTGATATCTTATGATAAGTGTCTTTTTCTGTGTGCCTTATTTCACTTAGAATCGTCGTACCTAAATCCACTCATCGTGCTGCTACTAGCCTTATGACGTGGATTTCATGGCTGAGTGATATTCCATTGTACATGAGGACCACAACTTCTTTATCCATTTTTCGCGTTCCTAGGATATTTAAGGTGTAATGAAGTGGGGGTTCTTGTCAACAGAGCAGCCCTAAACTTTGGGGTGCCTGTGTCTTGCTGATTTTTAGTTTTCCCAATTTATACGCCCATGAGTGGAAGTGCCCTATGCTCTCCAAGCTGTGTTTTTTAGATGTTTCAGAACACACCGTACACTTCTCCAGAGTGGCTGTTGGCAATTTACATCCCACCCATCAGCGTAGCAAGGCTCCCATTTCTCCATGGCCGGTCCTGCATTTCTGGTTTGGACACTTTTTTCCGCATGGCCCTTTTGCCCGCTGGGAAGCGAGACTTCTTTGGAGCGCTGATTGGCCTTTCCAGGTTGCTTGGTTGGCCAAAAAGGGCGTATGCGTTTTTTCCTGAATATATTCAGGAAAAAACGCATACGCCCTTTTTGGCCAAGGGCATCATTGTCCACGTTTTGCCGCTTTTCATGTGCTTTCAAGGCGATTCGAATCTACCTCCTGAAATCTGTTTCCTGCAATTCTGCCTTGCTTTCAAAGCCTCTTCGTTGCCTTCCCTTAATATATTTGTGGACGAGAGGTATCATTTAAAACTCTGCAGGTTTGTGAATTGCAGTGCCCCTGAGCTCCATTTTTCAACTCGCTTTTTGGGGAGCTGGCCGCAAAAGCGCAGGATTGCTTCAGGCCCTCTTCTGGTTCTGGGGGGCAGGCTGAGCTTGTGCTTAATTCTTCTTCCTGATGGGAAAATAGAGTGACCTGTGCCTGTCCCAACACCTAGAGCTAGTCTCTCATTGGTTCCCCCTCTTCCCGTTCATCCTCAGGACAAATTGCAACCTGTACGGAACAGGAGGTTAAAGGTGCTGATTCTCCAAGGAGGGAGATGGCTAGTAAATCGGCTGGAATGGCGAACCCGAGCAAAGGAGATGAGAAATGAGGTGCGTTTTAGAAACCTTTCCCGATCACACGGTGTACCATCTTCTGGGTTTCTCATGCCTGTTTTCGACGTAGGAAGATGCCCTTGAACCTGGAGATTTGGGACCCATGGGATGGGTACCATGCAGTATTACTTGAAAGGGTCTGCGTTGGCTCACCCAACCTCACCGAACCTCTCAGCCCCAAGAGTGTCCACCCTTATGTCTCAATCAGCTGTGGGTCTAGATTTGGTCAATCCAGGTTGCATCACAGCCCCTGAACGAATTTTGTAAGAATTTCTCTCTCTTTCACTGCCTTTGTTTCACGGGTTTTGAAAAGTAATTTATTTTTATAATGGGGTTTAGCTGCTTTTCACGGCTGTGTTTATGCCGCTTTACACCCCCTTGACTCACTTACAGAGAGATATCAATACATAGGTTTGAAGATTCTTCCTAGTCAGATATATTCTTGTGCGGTAAATAGGGGGTGTTGAGTCCAGTTCATTGAAAAAGGAATAGGTCTTGTCTCTTACATATTGGGTTTATGGAACGGTATCGGAGCTAATTTGAAACCCTTGTTTTATGCATCACCCCACCTCACCTTTCCCGTTCAGCAGCCATAGTGTGTTTTCTAAACGTGTGACTCTGTTCTGTTTTGTAATTCAGTTCAAGTGTAGCGGTTTTTACATTCCCTCTCTAAGTGATATCTTATGATAAGTGTCTTTTTCTGTGTGACTTATTTCACTTAGAATCGTCGTACTTAAATCCACTCATCGTGCTGCTACTAGCCTTATGACGTGGATTTCATGGCTGAGTGATATTCCATTGTACATGAGGACTACAACTTCTTTATCCATTTTTCGCTTTCCTAGGATATTTAAGGTGTAATGAAGTGGGGGTTCTTGTCAACAGAGCAGCCCTAAACTTTGGGGTGCCTGTGTCTTGCTGATTTTTAGTTTTCCCAATTTATACGCCCATGAGTGGAAGTGCCCTTTGCTCTCCAAGCTGTGTTTTTTAGATGTTTCAGAACACACCGTACACTTCTCCAGAGTGGCTGTTGGCAATTTACATCCCACCCATCAGCGTAGCAAGGCTCCCATTTCTCCATGGCCGGTCCTGCATTTCTGGTTTGGACACTTTTTTCCGCATGGCCCTTTTGCCCGCTGGGAAGCGAGACTTCTTTGGAGCGCTGATTGGCCTTTCCAGGTTGCTTGGTTGGCCAAAAAGGGCGTATGCGTTTTTTCCTGAATATATTCAGGAAAAAACGCATACGCCCTTTTTGGCCAAGGGCATCATTGTCCACGTTTTGCCGCTTTTCATGTGCTTTCAAGGCGATTCGAATCTACCTCCTGAAATCTGTTTCCTGCAATTCTGCCTTGCTTTCAAAGCCTCTTCGTTGCCTTCCCTTAATATATTTGTGGACGAGAGGTATCATTTAAAACTCTGCAGGTTTGTGAATTGCAGTGCCCCTGAGCTCCATTTTTCAACTCGCTTTTTTGGGAGCTGGCCGCAAAAGCGCAGGATTGCTTCAGGCCCTCTTCTGGTTCTGGGGGGCAGGCTGAGCTTGTGCTTAATTCTTCTTCCTGATGGGAAAATAGAGTGACCTGTGCCTGTCCCAACACCTAGAGCTAGTCTCTCATTGGTTCCCCCTCTTCCCGTTCATCCTCAGGACAAATTGCAACCTGTACGGAACAGGAGGTTAAAGGTGCTGATTCTCCAAGGAGGGAGATGGCTAGTAAATCGGCTGGAATGGCGAACCCGAGCAAAGGAGATGAGAAATGAGGTGCGTTTTAGAAACCTTTCCCGATCACACGGTGTACCATCTTCTGGGTTTCTCATGCCTGTTTTCGACGTAGGAAGATGCCCTTGAACCTGGAGATTTGGGACCCATGGGATGGGTACCATGCAGTATTACTTGAAAGGGTCTGCGTTGGCTCACCCAACCTCACCGAACCTCTCAGCCCCAAGAGTGTCCACCCTTATGTCTCAATCAGCTGTGGGTCTAGATATGGTCAATCCAGGTTGCATCACAGCCCCTGAACGAATTTTGTAAGAATTTCTCTCTCTTTCACTGCCTTTGTTTCACGGGTTTTGAAAAGTAATTTATTTTTATAATGGGGTTTAACTGCTTTTCACGGCTGTGTTTATGCCGCTTTACACCCCCTTGACTCACTTACAGAGAGATATCAATACATAGGTTTGAAGATTCTTCCTAGTCAGATATATTCTTGTGCGGTGAATAGGGGGTGTTGAGTCCAGTTCACTGAAAAAGGAATAGGTCTTGTCTCTTACATATTGGGTTTATGGAACGGTATCGGAGCTAATTTGAAACCCTTGTTTTATGCATCACCCCACCTCACCTTTCCCGTTCAGCAGCCATAGTGTGTTTTCTAAACGTGTGACTCTGTTCTGTTTTGTAATTCAGTTCAAGTGTAGCGGTTTTTACATTCCCTCTAGAAGTGATATCTTATGATAAGTGTCTTTTTCTGTGTGACTTATTTCACTTAGAATCGTCGTACCTAAATCCACTCATCGTGCTGCTACTAGCCTTATGACGTTGATTTCATGGCTGAGTGATATTCCATTGTACATGAGGACCACAACTTCTTTATCCATTTTTCGCTTTCCTAGGATATTTAAGGTGTAATGAAGTGGGGGTTCTTGTCAACAGAGCAACCCTAAACTTTGGGGTGCCTGTGTCTTGCTGATTTTTAGTTTTCCCAATTTATACGCCCATGAGTGGAAGTGCCCTTTGCTCTCCAAGCTGTGTTTTTTAGATGTTTCAGAACACACCGTACACTTCTCCAGAGTGGCTGTTGGCAATTTACATCCCACCCATCAGCGTAGCAAGGCTCCCATTTCTCCATGGCCGGTCCTGCATTTCTGGTTTGGACACTTTTTTCCGCATGGCCCTTTTGCCCGCTGGGAAGCGAGACTTCTTTGGAGCGCTGATTGGCCTTTCCAGGTTGCTTGGTTGGCCAAAAAGGGCGTATGCGTTTTTTCCTGAATATATTCAGGAAAAAACGCATACGCCCTTTTTGGCCAAGGGCATCATTGTCCACGTTTTGCCGCTTTTCATGTGCTTTCAAGGCGATTCGAATCTACCTCCTGAAATCTGTTTCCTGCAATTCTGCCTTGCTTTCAAAGCCTCTTCGTTGCCTTCCCTTAATATATTTGTGGACGAGAGGTATCATTTAAAACTCTGCAGGTTTGTGAATTGCAGTGCCCCTGAGCTCCATTTTTCAACTCGCTTTTTTGGGAGCTGGCCGCAAAAGCGCAGGATTGCTTCAGGCCCTCTTCTGGTTCTGGGGGGCAGGCTGAGCTTGTGCTTAATTCTTCTTCCTGATGGGAAAATAGAGTGACCTGTGCCTGTCCCAACACCTAGAGCTAGTCTCTCATTGGTTCCCCCTCTTCCCGTTCATCCTCAGGACAAATTGCAACCTGTACGGAACAGGAGGTTAAAGGTGCTGATTCTCCAAGGAGGGAGATGGCTAGTAAATCGGCTGGAATGGCGAACCCGAGCAAAGGAGATGAGAAATGAGGTGCGTTTTAGAAACCTTTCCCGATCACACGGTGTACCATCTTCTGGGTTTCTCATGCCTGTTTTCGACGTAGGAAGATGCCCTTGAACCTGGAGATTTGGGACCCATGGGATGGGTACCATGCAGTATTACTTGAAAGGGTCTGCGTTGGCTCACCCAACCTCACCGAACCTCTCAGCCCCAAGAGTGTCCACCCTTATGTCTCAATCAGCTGTGGGTCTAGATTTGGTCAATCCAGGTTGCATCACAGCCCCTGAACGAATTTTGTAAGAATTTCTCTCTCTTTCACTGCCTTTGTTTCACGGGTTTTGAAAAGTAATTTATTTTTATAATGGGGTTTAGCTGCTTTTCACGGCTGTGTTTATGCCGCTTTACACCCCCTTGACTCACTTACAGAGAGATATCAATACATAGGTTTGAAGATTCTTCCTAGTCAGATATATTCTTGTGCAGTGAATAGGGGGTGTTGAGTCCAGTTCACTGAAAAAGGAATAGGTCTTGTCTCTTACATATTGGGTTTATGGAACGGTATCGGAGCTAATTTGAAACCCTTGTTTTATGCATCACCCCACCTCACCTTTCCCGTTCAGCAGCCATAGTGTGTTTTCTAAACGTGTGACTCTGTTCTGTTTTGTAATTCAGTTCAAGTGTAGCGGTTTTTACATTCCCTCTCTAAGTGATATCTTATGATAAGTGTCTTTTTCTGTGTGACTTATTTCACTTAGAATCGTCGTACTTAAATCCACTCATCGTGCTGCTACTAGCCTTATGACGTGGATTTCATGGCTGAGTGATATTCCATTGTACATGAGGACCACAACTTCTTTATCCATTTTTCGCTTTCCTAGGATATTTAAGGTGTAATGAAGTGGGGGTTCTTGTCAACAGAGCAGCCCTAAACTTTGGGGTGCCTGTGTCTTGCTGATTTTTAGTTTTCCCAATTTATACGCCCATGAGTGGAAGTGCCCTTTGCTCTCCAAGCTGTGTTTTTTAGATGTTTCAGAACACACCATACACTTCTCCAGAGTGGCTGTTGGCAATTTACATCCCACCCATCAGCGTAGCAAGGCTCCCATTTCTCCATGGCCGGTCCTGCATTTCTGGTTTGGACACTTTTTTCCGCATGGCCCTTTTGCCCGCTGGGAAGCGAGACTTCTTTGGAGCGCTGATTGGCCTTTCCAGGTTGCTTGGTTGGCCACAAAGGGCGTATGCGTTTTTTCCTGAATATATTCAGGAAAAAACGCATACGCCCTTTTTGGCCAAGGGCATCATTGTCCACGTTTTGCCGCTTTTCATGTGCTTTCAAGGCGATTCGAATCTACCTCCTGAAATCTGTTTCCTGCAATTCTGCCTTGCTTTCAAAGCCTCTTCGTTGCCTTCCCTTAATATATTTGTGGACGAGAGGTATCATTTAAAACTCTGCAGGTTTGTGAATTGCAGTGCCCCTGAGCTCCATTTTTCAACTCGCTTTTTTGGGAGCTGGCCGCAAAAGCGCAGGATTGCTTCAGGCCCTCTTCTGGTTCTGGGGGGCAGGCTGAGCTTGTGCTTAATTCTTCTTCCTGATGGGAAAATAGAGTGACCTGTGCCTGTCCCAACACCTAGAGCTAGTCTCTCATTGGTTCCCCCTCTTCCCGTTCATCCTCAGGACAAATTGCAACCTGTACGGAACAGGAGGTTAAAGGTGCTGATTCTCCAAGGAGGGAGATGGCTAGTAAATCGGCTGGAATGGCGAACCCGAGCAAAGGAGATGAGAAATGAGGTGCGTTTTAGAAACCTTTCCCGATCACACGGTGTACCATCTTCTGGGTTTCTCATGCCTGTTTTCGACGTAGGAAGATGCCCTTGAACCTGGAGATTTGGGACCCATGGGATGGGTACCATGCAGTATTACTTGAAAGGGTCTGCGTTGGCTCACCCAACCTCACCGAACCTCTCAGCCCCAAGAGTGTCCACCCTTATGTCTCAATCAGCTGTGGGTCTAGATATGGTCAATCCAGGTTGCATCACAGCCCCTGAACGAATTTTGTAAGAATTTCTCTCTCTTTCACTGTCTTTGTTTCACGGGTTTTGAAAAGTAATTTATTTTTATAATGGGGTTTAGCTGCTTTTCACGGCTGTGTTTATGCCGCTTTACACCCCCTTGACTCACTTACAGAGAGATATCAATACATAGGTTTGAAGATTCTTCCTAGTCAGATATATTCTTGTGCAGTGAATAGGGGGTGTTGAGTCCAGTTCACTGAAAAAGGAATAGGTCTTGTCTCTTACATATTGGGTTTATGGAACGGTATCGGAGCTAATTTGAAACCCTTGTTTTATGCATCACCCCACCTCACCTTTCCCGTTCAGCAGCCATAGTGTGTTTTCTAAACGTGTGACTCTGTTCTGTTTTGTAATTCAGTTCAAGTGTAGCGGTTTTTACATTCCCTCTCTAAGTGATATCTTATGATAAGTGTCTTTTTCTGTGTGACTTATTTCACTTAGAATCGTCGTACTTAAATCCACTCATCGTGCTGCTACTAGCCTTATGACGTGGATTTCATGGCTGAGTGATATTCCATTGTACATGAGGACCACAACTTCTTTATCCATTTTTCGCTTTCCTAGGATATTTAAGGTGTAATGAAGTGGGGGTTCTTGTCAACAGAGCAGCCCTAAACTTTGGGGTGCCTGTGTCTTGCTGATTTTTAGTTTTCCCAATTTATACGCCCATGAGTGGAAGTGCCCTTTGCTCTCCAAGCTGTGTTTTTTAGATGTTTCAGAACACACCATACACTTCTCCAGAGTGGCTGTTGGCAATTTACATCCCACCCATCAGCGTAGCAAGGCTCCCATTTCTCCATGGCCGGTCCTGCATTTCTGGTTTGGACACTTTTTTCCGCATGGCCCTTTTGCCCGCTGGGAAGCGAGACTTCTTTGGAGCGCTGATTGGCCTTTCCAGGTTGCTTGGTTGGCCAAAAAGGGCGTATGCGTTTTTTCCTGAATATATTCAGGAAAAAACGCATACGCCCTTTTTGGCCAAGGGCATCATTGTCCACGTTTTGCCGCTTTTCATGTGCTTTCAAGGCGATTCGAATCTACCTCCTGAAATCTGTTTCCTGCAATTCTGCCTTGCTTTCAAAGCCTCTTCGTTGCCTTCCCTTAATATATTTGTGGACGAGAGGTATCATTTAAAACTCTGCAGGTTTGTGAATTGCAGTGCCCCTGAGCTCCATTTTTCAACTCGCTTTTTTGGGAGCTGGCCGCAAAAGCGCAGGATTGCTTCAGGCCCTCTTCTGGTTCTGGGGGGCAGGCTGAGCTTGTGCTTAATTCTTCTTCCTGATGGGAAAATAGAGTGACCTGTGCCTGTCCCAACACCTAGAGCTAGTCTCTCATTGGTTCCCCCTCTTCCCGTTCATCCTCAGGACAAATTGCAACCTGTATGGAACAGGAGGTTAAAGGTGCTGATTCTCCAAGGAGGGAGATGGCTAGTAAATCGGCTGGAATGGCGAACCCGAGCAAAGGAGATGAGAAATGAGGTGCGTTTTAGAAACCTTTCCCGATCACACGGTGTACCATCTTCTGGGTTTCTCATGCCTGTTTTCGACGTAGGAAGATGCCCTTGAACCTGGAGATTTGGGACCCATGGGATGGGTACCATGCAGTATTACTTGAAAGGGTCTGCGTTGGCTCACCCAACCTCACCGAACCTCTCAGCCCCAAGAGTGTCCACCCTTATGTCTCAATCAGCTGTGGGTCTAGATATGGTCAATCCAGGTTGCATCACAGCCCCTGAACGAATTTTGTAAGAATTTCTCTCTCTTTCACTGCCTTTGTTTCACGGGTTTTGAAAAGTAATTTATTTTTATAATGGGGTTTAGCTGCTTTTCACGGCTGTGTTTATGCCGCTTTACACCCCCTTGACTCACTTACAGAGAGATATCAATACATAGGTTTGAAGATTCTTCCTAGTCAGATATATTCTTGTGCGGTGAATAGGGGGTGTTGAGTCCAGTTCACTGAAAAAGGAATAGGTCTTGTCTCTTACATATTGGGTTTATGGAACGGTATCGGAGCTAATTTGAAACCCTTGTTTTATGCATCACCCCACCTCACCTTTCCCGTTCAGCAGCCATAGTGTGTTTTCTAAACGTGTGACTCTGTTCTGTTTTGTAATTCAGTTCAAGTGTAGCGGTTTTTACATTCCCTCTCTAAGTGATATCTTATGATAAGTGTCTTTTTCTGTGTGACTTATTTCACTTAGAATCGTCGTACTTAAATCCACTCATCGTGCTGCTACTAGCCTTATGACGTGGATTTCATGGCTGAGTGATATTCCTTTGTACATGAGGACCACAACTTCTTTATCCATTTTTCGCTTTCCTAGGATATTTAAGGTGTAATGAAGTGGGGGTTCTTGTCAACAGAGCAACCCTAAACTTTGGGGTGCCTGTGTCTTGCTGATTTTTAGTTTTCCCAATTTATACGCCCATGAGTAGAAGTGCCCTTTGCTCTCCAAGCTGTGTTTTTTAGATGTTTCAGAACACACCGTACACTTCTCCAGAGTGGCTGTTGGCAATTTACATCCCACCCATCAGCGTAGCAAGGCTCCCATTTCTCCATGGCCGGTCCTGCATTTCTGGTTTGGACACTTTTTTCCGCATGGCCCTTTTGCCCGCTGGGAAGCGAGACTTCTTTGGAGCGCTGATTGGCCTTTCCAGGTTGCTTGGTTGGCCAAAAAGGGCGTATGCGTTTTTTCCTGAATATATTCAGGAAAAAACGCATACGCCCTTTTTGGCCAAGGGCATCATTGTCCACGTTTTGCCGCTTTTCATGTGCTTTCAAGGCGATTCGAATCTACCTCCTGAAATCTGTTTCCTGCAATTCTGCCTTGCTTTCAAAGCCTCTTCGTTGCCTTCCCTTAATATATTTGTGGACGAGAGGTATCATTTAAAACTCTGCAGGTTTGTGAATTGCAGTGCCCCTGAGCTCCATTTTTCAACTCGCTTTTTTGGGAGCTGGCCGCAAAAGCGCAGGATTGCTTCAGGCCCTCTTCTGGTTCTGGGGGGCAGGCTGAGCTTGTGCTTAATTCTTCTTCCTGATGGGAAAATAGAGTGCCCTGTGCCTGTCCCAACACCTAGAGCTAGTCTCGCATTGGTTCCCCCTCTTCCCGTTCATCCTCAGGACAAATTGCAACCTGTACGGAACAGGAGGTTAAAGGTGCTGATTCTCCAAGGAGGGAGATGGCTAGTAAATCGGCTGGAATGGCGAACCCGAGCAAAGGAGATGAGAAATGAGGTGCGTTTTAGAAACCTTTCCCGATCACACCGTGTACCATCTTCTGGGTTTCTCATGCCTGTTTTCGACGTAGGAAGATGCCCTTGAACCTGGAGATTTGGGACCCATGGGATGGGAACCATGCAGTATTACTTGAAAGGGTCTGTGTTGGCTCACCCAACCTCACCGAACCTCTCAGCCCCAAGAGTGTCCACCCTTATGTCTCAATCAGCTGTGGGTCTAGATATGGTCAATCCAGGTTGCATCACAGCCCCTGAACGAATTTTGTAAGAATTTCTCTCTCTTTCACTGTCTTTGTTTCACGGGTTTTGAAAAGTAATTTATTTTTATAATGGGGTTTAGCTGCTTTTCACGGCTGTGTTTATGCCGCTTTACACCCCCTTGACTCACTTACAGAGAGATATCAATACATAGGTTTGAAGATTCTTACTAGTAAGATATATTCTTGTGCGGTGAATAGGGGGTGTTGAGTCCAGTTCACTGAAAAAGGAATAGGTCTTGTCTCTTACATATTGGGTTTATGGAACGGTATCTGAGCTAATTTGAAACCCTTGTTTTATGCATCACCCCACCTCACCTTTCCCGTTCAGCAGCCATAGTGTGTTTCCTAAACGTGGGACTCTGTTCTGTTTTGCAATTCAGTTCAAGTGTAGCGGTTTTAACATTCCCTCTAGAAGTGATATCTTATGATAAGTGTCTTTTTCTGTGTGACTTATTTCACTTAGAATCGTCGTACCTAAATCCACTCATCGTGCTGCTACTAGCCTTATGACGTTGATTTCATTGCTGAGTGATATTCCATTGTACATGAGGACCCCAACTTCTTTATCCATTTTTCTCTTTCCTAGGATATTTAAGGTGTAATGAAGTGGGGGTTCTTGTCAACAGAGCAGCCCTAAACTTTGGGGTGCCTGTGTCTTGCTGATTTTTAGTTTTCCCAATTTATACGCCCATGAGTGGAAGTGCCCTATGCTCTCCAAGCTGTGTTTTTTAGATGTTTCAGAACACACCGTACACTTCTCCAGAGTGGCTGTTGGCAATTTACATCCCACCCATCAGCGTAGCAAGGCTCCCATTTCTCCATGGCCGGTCCTGCATTTCTGGTTTGGACACTTTTTTCCGCATGGCCCTTTTGCCCGCTGGGAAGCGAGACTTCTTTGGAGCGCTGATTGGCCTTTCCAGGTTGCTTGGTTGGCCAAAAAGGGCGTATGCGTTTTTTCCTGAATATATTCAGGAAAAAACGCATACGCCCTTTTTGGCCAAGGGCATCATTGTCCACGTTTTGCTGCTTTTCATGTGCTTTCAAGGCGATTCGAATCTACCTCCTGAAATCTGTTTCCTGCAATTCTGCCTTGCTTTCAAAGCCTCTTCGTTGCCTTCCCTTAATATATTTGTGGACGAGAGGTATCATTTAAAACTCTGCAGGTTTGTGAATTGCAGTGCCCCTGAGCTCCATTTTTCAACTCGCTTTTTTGGGAGCTGGCCGCCAAAGCGCAGGATTGCTTCAGGCCCTCTTCTGGTTCTGGGGGGCAGGCTGAGCTTGTGCTTAATTCTTCTTCCTGATGGGAAAATAGAGTGACTTGTGCCTGTCCCAACACCTAGAGCTAGTCTCTCATTGGTTCCCCCTCTTCCCGTTCATCCTCAGGACAAATTGCAACCTGTACGGAACAGGAGGTTAAAGGTGCTGATTCTCCAAGGAGGGAGATGGCTAGTAAATCGGCTGGAATGGCGAACCCGAGCAAAGGAGATGAGAAATGAGGTGCGTTTTAGAAACCTTTCCCGATCACACGGTGTACCATCTTCTGGGTTTCTCATGCCTGTTTTCGACGTAGGAAGATGCCCTTGAACCTGGAGATTTGGGACCCATGGGATGGGTACCATGCAGTATTACTTGAAAGGGTCTGCGTTGGCTCACCCAACCTCACCGAACCTCTCAGCCCCAAGAGTGTCCACCCTTATGTCTCAATCAGCTGTGGGTCTAGATATGGTCAATCCAGGTTGCATCACAGCCCCTGAACGAATTTTGTAAGAATTTCTCTCTCTTTCACTGTCTTTGTTTCACGGGTTTTGAAAAGTAATTTATTTTTATAATGGGGTTTAGCTGCTTTTCACGGCTGTGTTTATGCCGCTTTACACCCCCTTGACTCACTTACAGAGAGATATCAATACATAGGTTTGAAGATTCTTCCTAGTCAGATATATTCTTGTGCGGTGAATAGGGGGTGTTGAGCCCAGTTCACTGAAAAAGGAATAGGTCTTCTCTCTTACATATTGGGTTTATGGAACGGTATCTGAGCTAATTTGAAACCCTTGTTTTATGCATCACCCCACCTCACCTTTCCCGTTCAGCAGCCATAGTGTGTTTCCTAAACGTGGGACTCTGTTCTGTTTTGCAATTCAGTTCAAGTGTAGCGGTTTTTACATTCCCTCTAGAAGTGATATCTTATGATAAGTGTCTTTTTCTGTGTGACTTATTTCACTTAGAATCGTCGTACCTAAATCCACTCATCGTGCTGCTACTAGCCTTATGACGTTGATTTCATGGCTGAGTGATATTCCATTGTACATGAGGACCACAACTTCTTTATCCATTTTTCTCTTTCCTAGGATATTTAAGATGTAATGAAGTGGGGGTTCTTGTCAACAGAGCAGCCCTAAACTTTGGGGTGCCTGTGTCTTGCTGATTTTTAGTTTTCCCAATTTATACGCCCATGAGTGGAAGTGCCCTATGCTCTCCAAGCTGTGTTTTTTAGATGTTTCAGAACACACCGTACACTTCTCCAGAGTGGCTGTTGGCAATTTACATCCCACCCATCAGCGTAGGAAGGCTCCCATTTCTCCATGGCCGGTCCTGCATTTCTGGTTTGGACACTTTTTTCCGCATGGCCATTTTGCCCGCTGGGAAGCGAGACTTCTTTGGAGCGCTGATTGGCCTTTCCAGGTTGCTTGGTTGGCCAAAAAGGGCGTATGCGTTTTTTCCTGAATATATTCAGGAAAAAACGCATACGCCCTTTTTGGCCAAGGGCATCATTGTCCACGTTTTGCCGCTTTTCATGTGCTTTCAAGGCGATTCGAATCTACCTCCTGAAATCTGTTTCCTGCAATTCTGCCTTGCTTTCAAAGCCTCTTCGTTGCCTTCCCTTAATATATTTGTGGACGAGAGGTATCATTTAAAACTCTGCAGGTTTGTGAATTGCAGTGCCCCTGAGCTCCATTTTTCAACTCGCTTTTTTGGGAGCTGGCCGCCAAAGCGCAGGATTGCTTCAGGCCCTCTTCTGGTTCTGGGGGGCAGGCTGAGCTTGTGCTTAATTCTTCTTCCTGATGGGAAAATAGAGTGACCTGTGCCTGTCCCAACACCTAGAGCTAGTCTCTCATTGGTTCCCCCTCTTCCCGTTCATCCTCAGGACAAATTGCAACCTGTACGGAACAGGAGGTTAAAGGTGCTGATTCTCCAAGGAGGGAGATGGCTAGTAAATCGGCTGGAATGGCGAACCCGAGCAAAGGAGATGAGAAATGAGGTGCGTTTTAGAAACCTTTCCCGATCACACGGTGTACCATCTTCTGGGTTTCTCATGCCTGTTTTCGACGTAGGAAGATGCCCTTGAACCTGGAGATTTGGGACCCATGGGATGGGTACCATGCAGTATTACTTGAAAGGGTCTGCGTTGGCTCACCCAACCTCACCGAACCTCTCAACCCCAAGAGTGTCCACCCTTATGTCTCAATCAGCTGTGGGTCTAGATATGGTCAATCCAGGTTGCATCACAGCCCCTGAACGAATTTTGTAAGAATTTCTCTCTCTTTCACTGCCTTTGTTTCACGGGTTTTGAAAAGTAATTTATTTTTATAATGGGGTTTAGCTGCTTTTCACGGCTGTGTTTATGCCGCTTTACACCCCCTTGACTCACTTACAGAGAGATATCAATACATAGGTTTGAAGATTCTTACTAGTCAGATATATTCTTGTGCGGTGAATAGGGGGTGTTGAGTCCAGTTCACTGAAAAAGGAATAGGTCTTGTCTCTTACATATTGGGTTTATGGAACGTTATCGGAGCTAATTTGAAACCCTTGTTTTATGCATCACCCCACCTCACCTTTCCCGTTCAGCAGCCATAGTGTGTTTTCTAAACGTGTGACTCTGTTCTGTTTTGTTATTCAGTTCAAGTGTAGGCGGTTTTTACATTCCCTCTCTAAGTGATATCTTATGATAAGTGTCTTTTTCTGTGTGACTTATTTCACTTAGAATCGTCGTACCTAAATCCACTCATCGTGCTGCTACTCGCCTTATGACGTGGATTTCATGGCTGAGTGATATTCCATTGTACATGAGGACCACAACTTCTTTATCCATTTTTCGCGTTCCTAGGATATTTAAGGTGTAATGAAGTGGGGGTTCTTGTCAACAGAGCAGCCCTAAACTTTGGGGTGCCTGTGTCTTGCTGATTTTTAGTTTTCCCAATTTATACGCCCATGAGTGGAAGTGCCCTATGCTCTCCAAGCTGTGTTTTTTAGATGTTTCAGAACACACCGTACACTTCTCCAGAGTGGCTGTTGGCAATTTACATCCCACCCATCAGCGTAGCAAGGCTCCCATTTCTCCATGGCCGGTCCTGCATTTCTGGTTTGGACACTTTTTTCCGCATGGCCCTTTTGCCCGCTGGGAAGCGAGACTTCTTTGGAGCGCTGATTGGCCTTTCCAGGTTGCTTGGTTGGCCAAAAAGGGCGTATGCGTTTTTTCCTGAATATATTCAGGAAAAAACGCATACGCCCTTTTTGGCCAAGGGCATCATTGTCCACGTTTTGCCGCTTTTCATGTGCTTTCAAGGCGATTCGAATCTACCTCCTGAAATCTGTTTCCTGCAATTCTGCCTTGCTTTCAAAGCCTCTTCGTTGCCTTCCCTTAATATATTTGTGGACGAGAGGTATCATTTAAAACTCTGCAGGTTTGTGAATTGCAGTGTCCCTGAGCTCCATTTTTCAACTCGCTTTTTTGGGAGCTGGCCGCAAAAGCGCAGGATTGCTTCAGGCCCTCTTCTGGTTCTGGGGGGCAGGCTGAGCTTGTGCTTAATTCTTCTTCCTGATGGGAAAATAGAGTGACCTGTGCCTGTCCCAACACCTAGAGCTAGTCTCTCATTGGTTCCCCCTCTTCCCGTTCATCCTCAGGACAAATTGCAACCTGTACGGAACAGGAGGTTAAAGGTGCTGATTCTCCAAGGAGGGAGATGGCTAGTAAATCGGCTGGAATGGCGAACCCGAGCAAAGGAGATGAGAAATGAGGTGCGTTTTAGAAACCTTTCCCGATCACACGGTGTACCATCTTCTGGGTTTCTCATGCCTGTTTTCGACGTAGGAAGATGCCCTTGAACCTGGAGATTTGGGACCCATGGGATGGGTACCATGCAGTATTACTTGAAAGGGTCTGCGTTGGCTCACCCAACCTCACCGAACCTCTCAGCCCCAAGAGTGTCCACCCTTATGTCTCAATCAGCTGTGGGTCTAGATTTGGTCAATCCAGGTTGCATCACAGCCCCTGAACGAATTTTGTAAGAATTTCTCTCTCTTTCACTGCCTTTGTTTCACGGGTTTTGAAAAGTAATTTATTTTCATAATGGGGTTTAGCTGCTTTTCACGGCTGTGTTTATGCCGCTTTACACCCCCTTGACTCACTTACAGAGAGATATCAATACATAGGTTTGAAGATTCTTCCTAGTCAGATATATTCTTGTGCGGTGAATAGGGGGTGTTGAGTCCAGTTCACTGAAAAAGGAATAGGTCTTGTCTCTTACATATTGGGTTTATGGAACGGTATCGGAGCTAATTTGAAACCCTTGTTTTATGCATCACCCCACCTCACCTTTCCCGTTCAGCAGCCATAGTGTGTTTTCTAAACGTGTGACTCTGTTCTGTTTTGTAATTCAGTTCAAGTGTAGCGGTTTTTACATTCCCTCTCTATGTGATATCTTATGATAAGTGTCTTTTTCTGTGTGACTTATTTCACTTAGAATCGTCGTACTTAAATCCACTCATCGTGCTGCTACTAGCCTTATGACGTGGATTTCATGGCTGAGTGATATTCCATTGTACATGAGGACCACAACTTCTTTATCCATTTTTCGGTTTCCTAGGATATTTAAGGTGTAATGAAGTGGGGGTTCTTGTCAACAGAGCAGCCCTAAACTTTGGGGTGCCTGTGTCTTGCTGATTTTTAGTTTTCCCAATTTATACGCCCATGAGTGGAAGTGCCCTA
The DNA here is from genome assembly GCF_949987535.1 of Balaenoptera acutorostrata. Classification (NCBI taxonomy): domain Eukaryota; kingdom Metazoa; phylum Chordata; class Mammalia; order Artiodactyla; family Balaenopteridae; genus Balaenoptera; species Balaenoptera acutorostrata. The sequence goes on along the minus strand of NW_026645791.1, from coordinate 54,271 downwards.
TGCTCTCCAAGCTGTGTTTTTTAGATGTTTCAGAACACACCGTACACTTCTCCAGAGTGGCTGTTGGCAATTTACATCCCACCCATCAGCGTAGCAAGGCTCCCATTTCTCCATGGCCGGTCCTGCATTTCTGGTTTGGACACTTTTTTCCGCATGGCCCTTTTGCCCGCTGGGAAGCGAGACTTCTTTGGAGCGCTGATTTGCCTTTCCAGGTTGCTTGGTTGGCCAAAAAGGGCGTATGCGTTTTTTCCTGAATATATTCAGGAAAAAACGCATACGCCCTTTTTGGCCAAGGGCATCATTGTCCACGTTTTGCCGCTTTTCATGTGCTTTCAAGGCGATTCGAATCTACCTCCTGAAATCTGTTTCCTGCAATTCTGCCTTGCTTTCAAAGCCTCTTCGTTGCCTTCCCTTAATATATTTGTGGACGAGAGGTATCATTTAAAACTCTGCAGGTTTGTGAATTGCAGTGCCCCTGAGCTCCATTTTTCAACTCGCTTTTTTGGGAGCTGGCCGCCAAAGCGCAGGATTGCTTCAGGCCCTCTTCTGGTTCTGGGGGGCAGGCTGAGCTTGTGCTTAATTCTTCTTCCTGATGGGAAAATAGAGTGACCTGTGCCTGTCCCAACACCTAGAGCTAGTCTCTCATTGGTTCCCCCTCTTCCCGTTCATCCTCAGGACAAATTGCAACCTGTACGGAACAGGAGGTTAAAGGTGCTGATTCTCCAAGGAGGGAGATGGCTAGTAAATCGGCTGGAATGGCGAACCCGAGCAAAGGAGATGAGAAATGAGGTGCGTTTTAGAAACCTTTCCCGATCACACGGTGTACCATCTTCTGGGTTTCTCATGCCTGTTTTCGACGTAGGAAGATGCCCTTGAACCTGGAGATTTGGGACCCATGGGATGGGTACCATGCAGTATTACTTGAAAGGGTCTGCGTTGGCTCACCCAACCTCACCGAACCTCTCAACCCCAAGAGTGTCCACCCTTATGTCTCAATCAGCTGTGGGTCTAGATATGGTCAATCCAGGTTGCATCACAGCCCCTGAACGAATTTTGTAAGAATTTCTCTCTCTTTCACTGCCTTTGTTTCACGGGTTTTGAAAAGTAATTTATTTTTATAATGGGGTTTAGCTGCTTTTCACGGCTGTGTTTATGGCGCTTTACACCCCCTTGACTCACTTATAGAGAGATATCAATACATAGGTTTGAAGATTCTTCCTAGTCAGATATATTCTTGTGCGGTGAATAGGGGGTGTTGAGTCCAGTTCACTGAAAAAGGAATAGGTCTTGTCTCTTTCATATTGGGTTTATGGAACGGTATCGGAGCTAATTTGAAACCCTTGTTTTATGCATCACCCCACCTCACCTTTCCCGTTCAGCAGCCATAGTGTGTTTTCTAAACTTGTGACTCTGTTCTGTTTTGTAATTCAGTTCAAGTGTAGGCGGTTTTTACATTCCCTCTCTAAGTGATATCTTATGATAAGTGTCTTTTTCTGTGTGCCTTATTTCACTTAGAATCGTCGTACCTAAATCCACTCATCGTGCTGCTACTAGCCTTATGACGTGGATTTCATGGCTGAGTGATATTCCATTGTACATGAGGACCACAACTTCTTTATCCATTTTTCGCGTTCCTAGGATATTTAAGGTGTAATGAAGTGGGGGTTCTTGTCAACAGAGCAGCCCTAAACTTTGGGGTGCCTGTGTCTTGCTGATTTTTAGTTTTCCCAATTTATACGCCCATGAGTGGAAGTGCCCTATGCTCTCCAAGCTGTGTTTTTTAGATGTTTCAGAACACACCGTACACTTCTCCAGAGTGGCTGTTGGCAATTTACATCCCACCCATCAGCGTAGCAAGGCTCCCATTTCTCCATGGCCGGTCCTGCATTTCTGGTTTGGACACTTTTTTCCGCATGGCCCTTTTGCCCGCTGGGAAGCGAGACTTCTTTGGAGCGCTGATTGGCCTTTCCAGGTTGCTTGGTTGGCCAAAAAGGGCGTATGCGTTTTTTCCTGAATATATTCAGGAAAAAACGCATACGCCCTTTTTGGCCAAGGGCATCATTGTCCACGTTTTGCCGCTTTTCATGTGCTTTCAAGGCGATTCGAATCTACCTCCTGAAATCTGTTTCCTGCAATTCTGCCTTGCTTTCAAAGCCTCTTCGTTGCCTTCCCTTAATATATTTGTGGACGAGAGGTATCATTTAAAACTCTGCAGGTTTGTGAATTGCAGTGCCCCTGAGCTCCATTTTTCAACTCGCTTTTTGGGGAGCTGGCCGCAAAAGCGCAGGATTGCTTCAGGCCCTCTTCTGGTTCTGGGGGGCAGGCTGAGCTTGTGCTTAATTCTTCTTCCTGATGGGAAAATAGAGTGACCTGTGCCTGTCCCAACACCTAGAGCTAGTCTCTCATTGGTTCCCCCTCTTCCCGTTCATCCTCAGGACAAATTGCAACCTGTACGGAACAGGAGGTTAAAGGTGCTGATTCTCCAAGGAGGGAGATGGCTAGTAAATCGGCTGGAATGGCGAACCCGAGCAAAGGAGATGAGAAATGAGGTGCGTTTTAGAAACCTTTCCCGATCACACGGTGTACCATCTTCTGGGTTTCTCATGCCTGTTTTCGACGTAGGAAGATGCCCTTGAACCTGGAGATTTGGGACCCATGGGATGGGTACCATGCAGTATTACTTGAAAGGGTCTGCGTTGGCTCACCCAACCTCACCGAACCTCTCAGCCCCAAGAGTGTCCACCCTTATGTCTCAATCAGCTGTGGGTCTAGATTTGGTCAATCCAGGTTGCATCACAGCCCCTGAACGAATTTTGTAAGAATTTCTCTCTCTTTCACTGCCTTTGTTTCACGGGTTTTGAAAAGTAATTTATTTTTATAATGGGGTTTAGCTGCTTTTCACGGCTGTGTTTATGCCGCTTTACACCCCCTTGACTCACTTACAGAGAGATATCAATACATAGGTTTGAAGATTCTTCCTAGTCAGATATATTCTTGTGCGGTAAATAGGGGGTGTTGAGTCCAGTTCATTGAAAAAGGAATAGGTCTTGTCTCTTACATATTGGGTTTATGGAACGGTATCGGAGCTAATTTGAAACCCTTGTTTTATGCATCACCCCACCTCACCTTTCCCGTTCAGCAGCCATAGTGTGTTTTCTAAACGTGTGACTCTGTTCTGTTTTGTAATTCAGTTCAAGTGTAGCGGTTTTTACATTCCCTCTCTAAGTGATATCTTATGATAAGTGTCTTTTTCTGTGTGACTTATTTCACTTAGAATCGTCGTACTTAAATCCACTCATCGTGCTGCTACTAGCCTTATGACGTGGATTTCATGGCTGAGTGATATTCCATTGTACATGAGGACTACAACTTCTTTATCCATTTTTCGCTTTCCTAGGATATTTAAGGTGTAATGAAGTGGGGGTTCTTGTCAACAGAGCAGCCCTAAACTTTGGGGTGCCTGTGTCTTGCTGATTTTTAGTTTTCCCAATTTATACGCCCATGAGTGGAAGTGCCCTTTGCTCTCCAAGCTGTGTTTTTTAGATGTTTCAGAACACACCGTACACTTCTCCAGAGTGGCTGTTGGCAATTTACATCCCACCCATCAGCGTAGCAAGGCTCCCATTTCTCCATGGCCGGTCCTGCATTTCTGGTTTGGACACTTTTTTCCGCATGGCCCTTTTGCCCGCTGGGAAGCGAGACTTCTTTGGAGCGCTGATTGGCCTTTCCAGGTTGCTTGGTTGGCCAAAAAGGGCGTATGCGTTTTTTCCTGAATATATTCAGGAAAAAACGCATACGCCCTTTTTGGCCAAGGGCATCATTGTCCACGTTTTGCCGCTTTTCATGTGCTTTCAAGGCGATTCGAATCTACCTCCTGAAATCTGTTTCCTGCAATTCTGCCTTGCTTTCAAAGCCTCTTCGTTGCCTTCCCTTAATATATTTGTGGACGAGAGGTATCATTTAAAACTCTGCAGGTTTGTGAATTGCAGTGCCCCTGAGCTCCATTTTTCAACTCGCTTTTTTGGGAGCTGGCCGCAAAAGCGCAGGATTGCTTCAGGCCCTCTTCTGGTTCTGGGGGGCAGGCTGAGCTTGTGCTTAATTCTTCTTCCTGATGGGAAAATAGAGTGACCTGTGCCTGTCCCAACACCTAGAGCTAGTCTCTCATTGGTTCCCCCTCTTCCCGTTCATCCTCAGGACAAATTGCAACCTGTACGGAACAGGAGGTTAAAGGTGCTGATTCTCCAAGGAGGGAGATGGCTAGTAAATCGGCTGGAATGGCGAACCCGAGCAAAGGAGATGAGAAATGAGGTGCGTTTTAGAAACCTTTCCCGATCACACGGTGTACCATCTTCTGGGTTTCTCATGCCTGTTTTCGACGTAGGAAGATGCCCTTGAACCTGGAGATTTGGGACCCATGGGATGGGTACCATGCAGTATTACTTGAAAGGGTCTGCGTTGGCTCACCCAACCTCACCGAACCTCTCAGCCCCAAGAGTGTCCACCCTTATGTCTCAATCAGCTGTGGGTCTAGATATGGTCAATCCAGGTTGCATCACAGCCCCTGAACGAATTTTGTAAGAATTTCTCTCTCTTTCACTGCCTTTGTTTCACGGGTTTTGAAAAGTAATTTATTTTTATAATGGGGTTTAACTGCTTTTCACGGCTGTGTTTATGCCGCTTTACACCCCCTTGACTCACTTACAGAGAGATATCAATACATAGGTTTGAAGATTCTTCCTAGTCAGATATATTCTTGTGCGGTGAATAGGGGGTGTTGAGTCCAGTTCACTGAAAAAGGAATAGGTCTTGTCTCTTACATATTGGGTTTATGGAACGGTATCGGAGCTAATTTGAAACCCTTGTTTTATGCATCACCCCACCTCACCTTTCCCGTTCAGCAGCCATAGTGTGTTTTCTAAACGTGTGACTCTGTTCTGTTTTGTAATTCAGTTCAAGTGTAGCGGTTTTTACATTCCCTCTAGAAGTGATATCTTATGATAAGTGTCTTTTTCTGTGTGACTTATTTCACTTAGAATCGTCGTACCTAAATCCACTCATCGTGCTGCTACTAGCCTTATGACGTTGATTTCATGGCTGAGTGATATTCCATTGTACATGAGGACCACAACTTCTTTATCCATTTTTCGCTTTCCTAGGATATTTAAGGTGTAATGAAGTGGGGGTTCTTGTCAACAGAGCAACCCTAAACTTTGGGGTGCCTGTGTCTTGCTGATTTTTAGTTTTCCCAATTTATACGCCCATGAGTGGAAGTGCCCTTTGCTCTCCAAGCTGTGTTTTTTAGATGTTTCAGAACACACCGTACACTTCTCCAGAGTGGCTGTTGGCAATTTACATCCCACCCATCAGCGTAGCAAGGCTCCCATTTCTCCATGGCCGGTCCTGCATTTCTGGTTTGGACACTTTTTTCCGCATGGCCCTTTTGCCCGCTGGGAAGCGAGACTTCTTTGGAGCGCTGATTGGCCTTTCCAGGTTGCTTGGTTGGCCAAAAAGGGCGTATGCGTTTTTTCCTGAATATATTCAGGAAAAAACGCATACGCCCTTTTTGGCCAAGGGCATCATTGTCCACGTTTTGCCGCTTTTCATGTGCTTTCAAGGCGATTCGAATCTACCTCCTGAAATCTGTTTCCTGCAATTCTGCCTTGCTTTCAAAGCCTCTTCGTTGCCTTCCCTTAATATATTTGTGGACGAGAGGTATCATTTAAAACTCTGCAGGTTTGTGAATTGCAGTGCCCCTGAGCTCCATTTTTCAACTCGCTTTTTGGGGAGCTGGCCGCAAAAGCGCAGGATTGCTTCAGGCCCTCTTCTGGTTCTGGGGGGCAGGCTGAGCTTGTGCTTAATTCTTCTTCCTGATGGGAAAATAGAGTGACCTGTGCCTGTCCCAACACCTAGAGCTAGTCTCTCATTGGTTCCCCCTCTTCCCGTTCATCCTCAGGACAAATTGCAACCTGTACGGAACAGGAGGTTAAAGGTGCTGATTCTCCAAGGAGGGAGATGGCTAGTAAATCGGCTGGAATGGCGAACCCGAGCAAAGGAGATGAGAAATGAGGTGCGTTTTAGAAACCTTTCCCGATCACACGGTGTACCATCTTCTGGGTTTCTCATGCCTGTTTTCGACGTAGGAAGATGCCCTTGAACCTGGAGATTTGGGACCCATGGGATGGGTACCATGCAGTATTACTTGAAAGGGTCTGCGTTGGCTCACCCAACCTCACCGAACCTCTCAGCCCCAAGAGTGTCCACCCTTATGTCTCAATCAGCTGTGGGTCTAGATTTGGTCAATCCAGGTTGCATCACAGCCCCTGAACGAATTTTGTAAGAATTTCTCTCTCTTTCACTGCCTTTGTTTCACGGGTTTTGAAAAGTAATTTATTTTTATAATGGGGTTTAGCTGCTTTTCACGGCTGTGTTTATGCCGCTTTACACCCCCTTGACTCACTTACAGAGAGATATCAATACATAGGTTTGAAGATTCTTCCTAGTCAGATATATTCTTGTGCAGTGAATAGGGGGTGTTGAGTCCAGTTCACTGAAAAAGGAATAGGTCTTGTCTCTTACATATTGGGTTTATGGAACGGTATCGGAGCTAATTTGAAACCCTTGTTTTATGCATCACCCCACCTCACCTTTCCCGTTCAGCAGCCATAGTGTGTTTTCTAAACGTGTGACTCTGTTCTGTTTTGTAATTCAGTTCAAGTGTAGCGGTTTTTACATTCCCTCTCTAAGTGATATCTTATGATAAGTGTCTTTTTCTGTGTGACTTATTTCACTTAGAATCGTCGTACTTAAATCCACTCATCGTGCTGCTACTAGCCTTATGACGTGGATTTCATGGCTGAGTGATATTCCATTGTACATGAGGACCACAACTTCTTTATCCATTTTTCGCTTTCCTAGGATATTTAAGGTGTAATGAAGTGGGGGTTCTTGTCAACAGAGCAGCCCTAAACTTTGGGGTGCCTGTGTCTTGCTGATTTTTAGTTTTCCCAATTTATACGCCCATGAGTGGAAGTGCCCTTTGCTCTCCAAGCTGTGTTTTTTAGATGTTTCAGAACACACCATACACTTCTCCAGAGTGGCTGTTGGCAATTTACATCCCACCCATCAGCGTAGCAAGGCTCCCATTTCTCCATGGCCGGTCCTGCATTTCTGGTTTGGACACTTTTTTCCGCATGGCCCTTTTGCCCGCTGGGAAGCGAGACTTCTTTGGAGCGCTGATTGGCCTTTCCAGGTTGCTTGGTTGGCCAAAAAGGGCGTATGCGTTTTTTCCTGAATATATTCAGGAAAAAACGCATACGCCCTTTTTGGCCAAGGGCATCATTGTCCACGTTTTGCCGCTTTTCATGTGCTTTCAAGGCGATTCGAATCTACCTCCTGAAATCTGTTTCCTGCAATTCTGCCTTGCTTTCAAAGCCTCTTCGTTGCCTTCCCTTAATATATTTGTGGACGAGAGGTATCATTTAAAACTCTGCAGGTTTGTGAATTGCAGTGCCCCTGAGCTCCATTTTTCAACTCGCTTTTTTGGGAGCTGGCCGCAAAAGCGCAGGATTGCTTCAGGCCCTCTTCTGGTTCTGGGGGGCAGGCTGAGCTTGTGCTTAATTCTTCTTCCTGATGGGAAAATAGAGTGACCTGTGCCTGTCCCAACACCTAGAGCTAGTCTCTCATTGGTTCCCCCTCTTCCCGTTCATCCTCAGGACAAATTGCAACCTGTACGGAACAGGAGGTTAAAGGTGCTGATTCTCCAAGGAGGGAGATGGCTAGTAAATCGGCTGGAATGGCGAACCCGAGCAAAGGAGATGAGAAATGAGGTGCGTTTTAGAAACCTTTCCCGATCACACGGTGTACCATCTTCTGGGTTTCTCATGCCTGTTTTCGACGTAGGAAGATGCCCTTGAACCTGGAGATTTGGGACCCATGGGATGGGTACCATGCAGTATTACTTGAAAGGGTCTGCGTTGGCTCACCCAACCTCACCGAACCTCTCAGCCCCAAGAGTGTCCACCCTTATGTCTCAATCAGCTGTGGGTCTAGATATGGTCAATCCAGGTTGCATCACAGCCCCTGAACGAATTTTGTAAGAATTTCTCTCTCTTTCACTGTCTTTGTTTCACGGGTTTTGAAAAGTAATTTATTTTTATAATGGGGTTTAGCTGCTTTTCACGGCTGTGTTTATGCCGCTTTACACCCCCTTGACTCACTTACAGAGAGATATCAATACATAGGTTTGAAGATTCTTCCTAGTCAGATATATTCTTGTGCAGTGAATAGGGGGTGTTGAGTCCAGTTCACTGAAAAAGGAATAGGTCTTGTCTCTTACATATTGGGTTTATGGAACGGTATCGGAGCTAATTTGAAACCCTTGTTTTATGCATCACCCCACCTCACCTTTCCCGTTCAGCAGCCATAGTGTGTTTTCTAAACGTGTGACTCTGTTCTGTTTTGTAATTCAGTTCAAGTGTAGCGGTTTTTACATTCCCTCTCTAAGTGATATCTTATGATAAGTGTCTTTTTCTGTGTGACTTATTTCACTTAGAATCGTCGTACTTAAATCCACTCATCGTGCTGCTACTAGCCTTATGACGTGGATTTCATGGCTGAGTGATATTCCATTGTACATGAGGACCACAACTTCTTTATCCATTTTTCGCTTTCCTAGGATATTTAAGGTGTAATGAAGTGGGGGTTCTTGTCAACAGAGCAGCCCTAAACTTTGGGGTGCCTGTGTCTTGCTGATTTTTAGTTTTCCCAATTTATACGCCCATGAGTGGAAGTGCCCTTTGCTCTCCAAGCTGTGTTTTTTAGATGTTTCAGAACACACCATACACTTCTCCAGAGTGGCTGTTGGCAATTTACATCCCACCCATCAGCGTAGCAAGGCTCCCATTTCTCCATGGCCGGTCCTGCATTTCTGGTTTGGACACTTTTTTCCGCATGGCCCTTTTGCCCGCTGGGAAGCGAGACTTCTTTGGAGCGCTGATTGGCCTTTCCAGGTTGCTTGGTTGGCCAAAAAGGGCGTATGCGTTTTTTCCTGAATATATTCAGGAAAAAACGCATACGCCCTTTTTGGCCAAGGGCATCATTGTCCACGTTTTGCCGCTTTTCATGTGCTTTCAAGGCGATTCGAATCTACCTCCTGAAATCTGTTTCCTGCAATTCTGCCTTGCTTTCAAAGCCTCTTCGTTGCCTTCCCTTAATATATTTGTGGACGAGAGGTATCATTTAAAACTCTGCAGGTTTGTGAATTGCAGTGCCCCTGAGCTCCATTTTTCAACTCGCTTTTTTGGGAGCTGGCCGCAAAAGCGCAGGATTGCTTCAGGCCCTCTTCTGGTTCTGGGGGGCAGGCTGAGCTTGTGCTTAATTCTTCTTCCTGATGGGAAAATAGAGTGACCTGTGCCTGTCCCAACACCTAGAGCTAGTCTCTCATTGGTTCCCCCTCTTCCCGTTCATCCTCAGGACAAATTGCAACCTGTATGGAACAGGAGGTTAAAGGTGCTGATTCTCCAAGGAGGGAGATGGCTAGTAAATCGGCTGGAATGGCGAACCCGAGCAAAGGAGATGAGAAATGAGGTGCGTTTTAGAAACCTTTCCCGATCACACGGTGTACCATCTTCTGGGTTTCTCATGCCTGTTTTCGACGTAGGAAGATGCCCTTGAACCTGGAGATTTGGGACCCATGGGATGGGTACCATGCAGTATTACTTGAAAGGGTCTGCGTTGGCTCACCCAACCTCACCGAACCTCTCAGCCCCAAGAGTGTCCACCCTTATGTCTCAATCAGCTGTGGGTCTAGATATGGTCAATCCAGGTTGCATCACAGCCCCTGAACGAATTTTGTAAGAATTTCTCTCTCTTTCACTGCCTTTGTTTCACGGGTTTTGAAAAGTAATTTATTTTTATAATGGGGTTTAGCTGCTTTTCACGGCTGTGTTTATGCCGCTTTACACCCCCTTGACTCACTTACAGAGAGATATCAATACATAGGTTTGAAGATTCTTCCTAGTCAGATATATTCTTGTGCGGTGAATAGGGGGTGTTGAGTCCAGTTCACTGAAAAAGGAATAGGTCTTGTCTCTTACATATTGGGTTTATGGAACGGTATCGGAGCTAATTTGAAACCCTTGTTTTATGCATCACCCCACCTCACCTTTCCCGTTCAGCAGCCATAGTGTGTTTTCTAAACGTGTGACTCTGTTCTGTTTTGTAATTCAGTTCAAGTGTAGCGGTTTTTACATTCCCTCTCTAAGTGATATCTTATGATAAGTGTCTTTTTCTGTGTGACTTATTTCACTTAGAATCGTCGTACTTAAATCCACTCATCGTGCTGCTACTAGCCTTATGACGTGGATTTCATGGCTGAGTGATATTCCTTTGTACATGAGGACCACAACTTCTTTATCCATTTTTCGCTTTCCTAGGATATTTAAGGTGTAATGAAGTGGGGGTTCTTGTCAACAGAGCAACCCTAAACTTTGGGGTGCCTGTGTCTTGCTGATTTTTAGTTTTCCCAATTTATACGCCCATGAGTAGAAGTGCCCTTTGCTCTCCAAGCTGTGTTTTTTAGATGTTTCAGAACACACCGTACACTTCTCCAGAGTGGCTGTTGGCAATTTACATCCCACCCATCAGCGTAGCAAGGCTCCCATTTCTCCATGGCCGGTCCTGCATTTCTGGTTTGGACACTTTTTTCCGCATGGCCCTTTTGCCCGCTGGGAAGCGAGACTTCTTTGGAGCGCTGATTGGCCTTTCCAGGTTGCTTGGTTGGCCAAAAAGGGCGTATGCGTTTTTTCCTGAATATATTCAGGAAAAAACGCATACGCCCTTTTTGGCCAAGGGCATCATTGTCCACGTTTTGCCGCTTTTCATGTGCTTTCAAGGCGATTCGAATCTACCTCCTGAAATCTGTTTCCTGCAATTCTGCCTTGCTTTCAAAGCCTCTTCGTTGCCTTCCCTTAATATATTTGTGGACGAGAGGTATCATTTAAAACTCTGCAGGTTTGTGAATTGCAGTGCCCCTGAGCTCCATTTTTCAACTCGCTTTTTTGGGAGCTGGCCGCAAAAGCGCAGGATTGCTTCAGGCCCTCTTCTGGTTCTGGGGGGCAGGCTGAGCTTGTGCTTAATTCTTCTTCCTGATGGGAAAATAGAGTGCCCTGTGCCTGTCCCAACACCTAGAGCTAGTCTCGCATTGGTTCCCCCTCTTCCCGTTCATCCTCAGGACAAATTGCAACCTGTACGGAACAGGAGGTTAAAGGTGCTGATTCTCCAAGGAGGGAGATGGCTAGTAAATCGGCTGGAATGGCGAACCCGAGCAAAGGAGATGAGAAATGAGGTGCGTTTTAGAAACCTTTCCCGATCACACCGTGTACCATCTTCTGGGTTTCTCATGCCTGTTTTCGACGTAGGAAGATGCCCTTGAACCTGGAGATTTGGGACCCATGGGATGGGAACCATGCAGTATTACTTGAAAGGGTCTGTGTTGGCTCACCCAACCTCACCGAACCTCTCAGCCCCAAGAGTGTCCACCCTTATGTCTCAATCAGCTGTGGGTCTAGATATGGTCAATCCAGGTTGCATCACAGCCCCTGAACGAATTTTGTAAGAATTTCTCTCTCTTTCACTGTCTTTGTTTCACGGGTTTTGAAAAGTAATTTATTTTTATAATGGGGTTTAGCTGCTTTTCACGGCTGTGTTTATGCCGCTTTACACCCCCTTGACTCACTTACAGAGAGATATCAATACATAGGTTTGAAGATTCTTACTAGTAAGATATATTCTTGTGCGGTGAATAGGGGGTGTTGAGTCCAGTTCACTGAAAAAGGAATAGGTCTTGTCTCTTACATATTGGGTTTATGGAACGGTATCTGAGCTAATTTGAAACCCTTGTTTTATGCATCACCCCACCTCACCTTTCCCGTTCAGCAGCCATAGTGTGTTTCCTAAACGTGGGACTCTGTTCTGTTTTGCAATTCAGTTCAAGTGTAGCGGTTTTAACATTCCCTCTAGAAGTGATATCTTATGATAAGTGTCTTTTTCTGTGTGACTTATTTCACTTAGAATCGTCGTACCTAAATCCACTCATCGTGCTGCTACTAGCCTTATGACGTTGATTTCATGGCTGAGTGATATTCCATTGTACATGAGGACCCCAACTTCTTTATCCATTTTTCTCTTTCCTAGGATATTTAAGGTGTAATGAAGTGGGGGTTCTTGTCAACAGAGCAGCCCTAAACTTTGGGGTGCCTGTGTCTTGCTGATTTTTAGTTTTCCCAATTTATACGCCCATGAGTGGAAGTGCCCTATGCTCTCCAAGCTGTGTTTTTTAGATGTTTCAGAACACACCGTACACTTCTCCAGAGTGGCTGTTGGCAATTTACATCCCACCCATCAGCGTAGCAAGGCTCCCATTTCTCCATGGCCGGTCCTGCATTTCTGGTTTGGACACTTTTTTCCGCATGGCCCTTTTGCCCGCTGGGAAGCGAGACTTCTTTGGAGCGCTGATTGGCCTTTCCAGGTTGCTTGGTTGGCCAAAAAGGGCGTATGCGTTTTTTCCTGAATATATTCAGGAAAAAACGCATACGCCCTTTTTGGCCAAGGGCATCATTGTCCACGTTTTGCTGCTTTTCATGTGCTTTCAAGGCGATTCGAATCTACCTCCTGAAATCTGTTTCCTGCAATTCTGCCTTGCTTTCAAAGCCTCTTCGTTGCCTTCCCTTAATATATTTGTGGACGAGAGGTATCATTTAAAACTCTGCAGGTTTGTGAATTGCAGTGCCCCTGAGCTCCATTTTTCAACTCGCTTTTTTGGGAGCTGGCCGCCAAAGCGCAGGATTGCTTCAGGCCCTCTTCTGGTTCTGGGGGGCAGGCTGAGCTTGTGCTTAATTCTTCTTCCTGATGGGAAAATAGAGTGACCTGTGCCTGTCCCAACACCTAGAGCTAGTCTCTCATTGGTTCCCCCTCTTCCCGTTCATCCTCAGGACAAATTGCAACCTGTACGGAACAGGAGGTTAAAGGTGCTGATTCTCCAAGGAGGGAGATGGCTAGTAAATCGGCTGGAATGGCGAACCCGAGCAAAGGAGATGAGAAATGAGGTGCGTTTTAGAAACCTTTCCCGATCACACGGTGTACCATCTTCTGGGTTTCTCATGCCTGTTTTCGACGTAGGAAGATGCCCTTGAACCTGGAGATTTGGGACCCATGGGATGGGTACCATGCAGTATTACTTGAAAGGGTCTGCGTTGGCTCACCCAACCTCACCGAACCTCTCAGCCCCAAGAGTGTCCACCCTTATGTCTCAATCAGCTGTGGGTCTAGATATGGTCAATCCAGGTTGCATCACAGCCCCTGAACGAATTTTGTAAGAATTTCTCTCTCTTTCACTGTCTTTGTTTCACGGGTTTTGAAAAGTAATTTATTTTTATAATGGGGTTTAGCTGCTTTTCACGGCTGTGTTTATGCCGCTTTACACCCCCTTGACTCACTTACAGAGAGATATCAATACATAGGTTTGAAGATTCTTCCTAGTCAGATATATTCTTGTGCGGTGAATAGGGGGTGTTGAGCCCAGTTCACTGAAAAAGGAATAGGTCTTCTCTCTTACATATTGGGTTTATGGAACGGTATCTGAGCTAATTTGAAACCCTTGTTTTATGCATCACCCCACCTCACCTTTCCCGTTCAGCAGCCATAGTGTGTTTCCTAAACGTGGGACTCTGTTCTGTTTTGCAATTCAGTTCAAGTGTAGCGGTTTTTACATTCCCTCTAGAAGTGATATCTTATGATAAGTGTCTTTTTCTGTGTGACTTATTTCACTTAGAATCGTCGTACCTAAATCCACTCATCGTGCTGCTACTAGCCTTATGACGTTGATTTCATGGCTGAGTGATATTCCATTGTACATGAGGACCACAACTTCTTTATCCATTTTTCTCTTTCCTAGGATATTTAAGATGTAATGAAGTGGGGGTTCTTGTCAACAGAGCAGCCCTAAACTTTGGGGTGCCTGTGTCTTGCTGATTTTTAGTTTTCCCAATTTATACGCCCATGAGTGGAAGTGCCCTATGCTCTCCAAGCTGTGTTTTTTAGATGTTTCAGAACACACCGTACACTTCTCCAGAGTGGCTGTTGGCAATTTACATCCCACCCATCAGCGTAGCAAGGCTCCCATTTCTCCATGGCCGGTCCTGCATTTCTGGTTTGGACACTTTTTTCCGCATGGCCATTTTGCCCGCTGGGAAGCGAGACTTCTTTGGAGCGCTGATTGGCCTTTCCAGGTTGCTTGGTTGGCCAAAAAGGGCGTATGCGTTTTTTCCTGAATATATTCAGGAAAAAACGCATACGCCCTTTTTGGCCAAGGGCATCATTGTCCACGTTTTGCCGCTTTTCATGTGCTTTCAAGGCGATTCGAATCTACCTCCTGAAATCTGTTTCCTGCAATTCTGCCTTGCTTTCAAAGCCTCTTCGTTGCCTTCCCTTAATATATTTGTGGACGAGAGGTATCATTTAAAACTCTGCAGGTTTGTGAATTGCAGTGCCCCTGAGCTCCATTTTTCAACTCGCTTTTTGGGGAGCTGGCCGCAAAAGCGCAGGATTGCTTCAGGCCCTCTTCTGGTTCTGGGGGGCAGGCTGAGCTTGTGCTTAATTCTTCTTCCTGATGGGAAAATAGAGTGACCTGTGCCTGTCCCAACCCCTAGAGCTAGTCTCTCATTGGTTCCCCCTCTTCCCGTTCATTCTCAGGACAAATTGCAACCTGTACGGAACAGGAGGTTAAAGGTGATGATTCTCCAAGGAGGGAGATGGCTAGTAAATCGGCTGGAATGGCGAACCCGAGCAAAGGAGATGAGAAATGAGGTGCGTTTTAGAAACCTTTCCCGATCACACGGTGTACCATCTTCTGGGTTTCTCATGCCTGTTTTCGACGTAGGAAGATGCCCTTGAACCTGGAGATTTGGGACCCATGGGATGGGTACCATGCAGTACTACTTGAAAGGGTCTGCGTTGGCTCACCCAACCTCACCGAACCTCTCAGCCCCAAGAGTGTCCACCCTTATGTCTCAATCAGCTGTGGGTCTAGATATGGTCAATCCAGGTTGCATCACAGCCCCTGAACGAATTTTGTAAGAATTTCTCTCTCTTTCACTGTCTTTGTTTCACGGGTTTTGAAAAGTAATTTAGTTTTATAATGGGGTTTAGCTGCTTTTCACGGCTGTGTTTATGCCGCTTTACACCCCCTTGACTCACTTACAGAGAGATATCAATACATAGGTTTGAAGATTCTTACTAGTCAGATATATTCTTGTGCGGTGAATAGGGGGTGTTGAGTCCAGTTCACTGAAAAAGGAATAGGTCTTGTCTCTTACATATTGGGTTTATGGAACGGTATCTGAGCTAATTTGAAACCCTTGTTTTATGCATCACCCCACCTCACCTTTCCCGTTCAGCAGCCATAGTGTATTTCCTAAACGTGGGACTCTGTTCTGTTTTGCAATTCAGTTCAAGTGTAGCGGTTTTTACATTCCCTCTAGAAGTGATATCTTATGATAAGTGTCTTTTTCTGTGTGACTTATTTCACTTAGAATCGTCGTACCTAAATCCACTCATCGTGCTGCTACTAGCCTTATGACGTTGATTTCATGGCTGAGTGATATTCCATTGTACATGAGGACCCCAACTTCTTTATCCATTTTTCTCTTTCCTAGGATATTTAAGGTGTAATGAAGTGGGGGTTCTTGTCAACAGAGCAGCCCTAAACTTTGGGGTGCCTGTGTCTTGCTGATTTTTAGTTTTCCCAATTTATACGCCCTTGAGTGGAAGTGCCCTATGCTCTCCAAGCTGTGTTTTTTAGATGTTTCAGAACACACCGTACACTTCTCCAGAGTGGCTGTTGGCAATTTACATCCCACCCATCAGCGTAGCAAGGCTCCCATTTCTCCATGGCCGGTCCTGCATTTCTGGTTTGGACACTTTTTTCCGCATGGCCCTTTTGCCCGCTGGGAAGCGAGACTTCTTTGGAGCGCTGATTGGCCTTTCCAGGTTGCTTGGTTGGCCAAAAAGGGCGTATGCGTTTTTTCCTGAATATATTCAGGAAAAAACGCATACGCCCTTTTTGGCCAAGGGCATCATTGTCCACGTTTTGCTGCTTTTCATGTGCTTTCAAGGCGATTCGAATCTACCTCCTGAAATCTGTTTCCTGCAATTCTGCCTTGCTTTCAAAGCCTCTTCGTTGCCTTCCCTTAATATATTTGTGGACGAGAGGTATCATTTAAAACTCTGCAGGTTTGTGAATTGCAGTGCCCCTGAGCTCCATTTTTCAACTCGCTTTTTTGGGAGCTGGCCACCAAAGCGCAGGATTGCTTCAGGCCCTCTTCTGGTTCTGGGGGGCAGGCTGAGCTTGTGCTTAATTCTTCTTCCTGATGGGAAAATAGAGTGACCTGTGCCTGTCCCAACACCTAGAGCTAGTCTCTCATTGGTTCCCCCTCTTCCCGTTCATCCTCAGGACAAATTGCAACCTGTACGGAACAGGAGGTTAAAGGTGCTGATTCTCCAAGGAGGGAGATGGCTAGTAAATCGGCTGGAATGGCGAACCCGAGCAAAGGAGATGAGAAATGAGGTGCGTTTTAGAAACCTTTCCCGATCACACGGTGTACCATCTTCTGGGTTTCTCATGCCTGTTTTCGACGTAGGAAGATGCCCTTGAACCTGGAGATTTGGGACCCATGGGATGGGTACCATGCAGTATTACTTGAAAGGGTCTGCGTTGGCTCACCCAACCTCACCGAACCTCTCAGCCCCAAGAGTGTCCACCCTTATGTCTCAATCAGCTGTGGGTCTAGATATGGTCAATCCAGGTTGCATCACAGCCCCTGAACGAATTTTGTAAGAATTTCTCTCTCTTTCACTGTCTTTGTTTCACGGGTTTTGAAAAGTAATTTATTTTTATAATGGGGTTTAGCTGCTTTTCACGGCTGTGTTTATGCCGCTTTACACCCCCTTGACTCACTTACAGAGAGATATCAATACATAGGTTTGAAGATTCTTCCTAGTCAGATATATTCTTGTGCGGTGAATAGGGGGTGTTGAGCCCAGTTCACTGAAAAAGGAATAGGTCTTGTCTCTTACATATTGGGTTTATGGAACGGTATCTGAGCTAATTTGAAACCCTTGTTTTATGCATCACCCCACCTCACCTTTCCCGTTCAGCAGCCATAGTGTGTTTCCTAAACGTGGGACTCTGTTCTGTTTTGCAATTCAGTTCAAGTGTAGCGGTTTTTACATTCCCTCTAGAAGTGATATCTTATGATAAGTGTCTTTTTCTGTGTGACTTATTTCACTTAGAATCGTCGTACCTAAATCCACTCATCGTGCTGCTACTAGCCTTATGACGTTGATTTCATGGCTGAGTGATATTCCATTGTACATGAGGACCACAACTTCTTTATCCATTTTTCTCTTTCCTAGGATATTTAAGATGTAATGAAGTGGGGGTTCTTGTCAACAGAGCAGCCCTAAACTTTGGGGTGCCTGTGTCTTGCTGATTTTTAGTTTTCCCAATTTATACGCCCATGAGTGGAAGTGCCCTATGCTCTCCAAGCTGTGTTTTTTAGATGTTTCAGAACACACCGTACACTTCTCCAGAGTGGCTGTTGGCAATTTACATCCCACCCATCAGCGTAGCAAGGCTCCCATTTCTCCATGGCCGGTCCTGCATTTCTGGTTTGGACACTTTTTTCCGCATGGCCCTTTTGCCCGCTGGGAAGCGAGACTTCTTTGGAGTGCTGATTGGCCTTTCCAGGTTGCTTGGTTGGCCAAAAAGGGCGTATGCGTTTTTTCCTGAATATATTCAGGAAAAAACGCATACGCCCTTTTTGGCCAAGGGCATCATTGTCCACGTTTTGCCGCTTTTCATGTGCTTTCAAGGCGATTCGAATCTACCTCCTGAAATCTGTTTCCTGCAATTCTGCCTTGCTTTCAAAGCCTCTTCGTTGCCTTCCCTTAATATATTTGTGGACGAGAGGTATCATTTAAAACTCTGCAGGTTTGTGAATTGCAGTGCCCCTGAGCTCCATTTTTCAACTCGCTTTTTGGGGAGCTGGCCGCAAAAGCGCAGGATTGCTTCAGGCCCTCTTCTGGTTCTGGGGGGCAGGCTGAGCTTGTGCTTAATTCTTCTTCCTGATGGGAAAATAGAGTGACCTGTGCCTGTCCCAACCCCTAGAGCTAGTCTCTCATTGGTTCCCCCTCTTCCCGTTCATCCTCAGGACAAATTGCAACCTGTACGGAACAGGAGGTTAAAGGTGATGATTCTCCAAGGAGGGAGATGGCTAGTAAATCGGCTGGAATGGCGAACCCGAGCAAAGGAGATGAGAAATGAGGTGCGTTTTAGAAACCTTTCCCGATCACACGGTGTACCATCTTCTGGGTTTCTCATGCCTGTTTTCGACGTAGGAAGATGCCCTTGAACCTGGAGATTTGGGACCCATGGGATGGGTACCATGCAGTACTACTTGAAAGGGTCTGCGTTGGCTCACCCAACCTCACCGAACCTCTCAGCCCCAAGAGTGTCCACCCTTATGTCTCAATCAGCTGTGGGTCTAGATATGGTCAATCCAGGTTGCATCACAGCCCCTGAACGAATTTTGTAAGAATTTCTCTCTCTTTCACTGTCTTTGTTTCACGGGTTTTGAAAAGTAATTTAGTTTTATAATGGGGTTTAGCTGCTTTTCACGGCTGTGTTTATGCCGCTTTACACCCCCTTGACTCACTTACAGAGAGATATCAATACATAGGTTTGAAGATTCTTACTAGTCAGATATATTCTTGTGCGGTGAATAGGGGGTGTTGAGTCCAGTTCACTGAAAAAGGAATAGGTCTTGTCTCTTACATATTGGGTTTATGGAACGGTATCTGAGCTAATTTGAAACCCTTGTTTTATGCATCACCCCACCTCACCTTTCCCGTTCAGCAGCCATAGTGTATTTCCTAAACGTGGGACTCTGTTCTGTTTTGCAATTCAGTTCAAGTGTAGCGGTTTTTACATTCCCTCTAGAAGTGATATCTTATGATAAGTGTCTTTTTCTGTGTGACTTATTTCACTTAGAATCGTCGTACCTAAATCCACTCATCGTGCTGCTACTAGCCTTATGACGTTGATTTCATGGCTGAGTGATATTCCATTGTACATGAGGACCACAACTTCTTTATCAATTTTTCTCTTTCCTAGGATATTTAAGGTGTAATGAAGTGGGGGTTCTTGTCAACAGAGCAGCCCTAAACTTTGGGGTGCCTGTGTCTTGCTGATTTTTAGTTTTCCCAATTTATACGCCCATGAGTGGAAGTGCCCTATGCTCTCCAAGCTGTGTTTTTTAGATGTTTCAGAACACACCGTACACTTCTCCAGAGTGGCTGTTGGCAATTTACATCCCACCCATCAGCGTAGCAAGGCTCCCATTTCTCCATGGCCGGTCCTGCATTTCTGGTTTGGACACTTTTTTCCGCATGGCCCTTTTGCCCGCTGGCAAGCGAGACTTCTTTGGAGCGCTGATTGGCCTTTCCAGGTTGCTTGGTTGGCCAAAAAGGGCGTATGCGTTTTTTCCTGAATATATTCAGGAAAAAACGCATACGCCCTTTTTGGCCAAGGGCATCATTGTCCACGTTTTGCCGCTTTTCATGTGCTTTCAAGGCGATTCGAATCTACCTCCTGAAATCTGTTTCCTGCAATTCTGCCTTGCTTTCAAAGCCTCTTCGTTGCCTTCCCTTAATATATTTGTGGACGAGATGTATCATTTAAAACTCTGCAGGTTTGTGAATTGCAGTGCCCCTGAGCTCCATTTTTCAACTCGCTTTTTGGGGAGCTGGCCGCAAAAGCGCAGGATTGCTTCAGGCCCTCTTCTGGTTCTGGGGGGCAGGCTGAGCTTGTGCTTAATTCTTCTTCCTGATGGGAAAATAGAGTGACCTGTGCCTGTCCCAACCCCTAGAGCTAGTCTCTCATTGGTTCCCCCTCTTCCCGTTCATCCTCAGGACAAATTGCAACCTGTACGGAACAGGAGGTTAAAGGTGATGATTCTCCAAGGAGGGAGATGGCTAGTAAATCGGCTGGAATGGCGAACCCGAGCAAAGGAGATGAGAAATGAGGTGCGTTTTAGAAACCTTTCCCTATCACACGGTGTACCATCTTCTGGGTTTCTCATGCCTGTTTTCGACGTAGGAAGATGCCCTTGAACCTGGAGATTTGGGACCCATGGGATGGGTACCATGCAGTATTACTTGAAAGGGTCTGCGTTGGCTCACCCAACCTCACCGAACCTCTCAGCCCCAAGAGTGTCCACCCTTATGTCTCAATCAGCTGTGGGTCTAGATATGGTCAATCCAGGTTGCATCACAGCCCCTGAACGAATTTTGTAAGAATTTCTCTCTCTTTCACTGTCTTTGTTTCACGGGTTTTGAAAAGTAATTTAGTTTTATAATGGGGTTTAGCTGCTTTTCACGGCTGTGTTTATGCCGCTTTACACCCCCTTGACTCACTTACAGAGAGATATCAATACATAGGTTTGAAGATTCTTACTAGTCAGATATATTCTTGTGCGGTGAATAGGGGGTGTTGAGTCCAGTTCACTGAAAAAGGAATAGGTCTTGTCTCTTACATATTGGGTTTATGGAACGGTATCTGAGCTAATTTGAAACCCTTGTTTTATGCATCACCCCACCTCACCTTTCCCGTTCAGCAGCCATAGTGTATTTCCTAAACGTGGGACTCTGTTCTGTTTTGCAATTCAGTTCAAGTGTAGCGGTTTTTACATTCCCTCTAGAAGTGATATCTTATGATAAGTGTCTTTTTCTGTGTGACTTATTTCACTTAGAATCGTCGTACCTAAATCCACTCATCGTGCTGCTACTAGCCTTATGACGTTGATTTCATGGCTGAGTGATATTCCATTGTACATGAGGACCACAACTTCTTTATCCATTTTTCTCTTTCCTAGGATATTTAAGGTGTAATGAAGTGGGGGTTCTTGTCAACAGAGCAGCCCTAAACTTTGGGGTGCCTGTGTCTTGCTGATTTTTAGTTTTCCCAATTTATACGCCCATGAGTGGAAGTGCCCTATGCTCTCCAAGCTGTGTTTTTTAGATGTTTCAGAACACACCGTACACTTCTCCAGAGTGGCTGTTGGCAATTTACATCCCACCCATCAGCGTAGCAAGGCTCCCATTTCTCCATGGCCGGTCCTGCATTTCTGGTTTGGACACTTTTTTCCGCATGGCCCTTTTGCCCGCTGGCAAGCGAGACTTCTTTGGAGCGCTGATTGGCCTTTCCAGGTTGCTTGGTTGGCCAAAAAGGGCGTATGCGTTTTTTCCTGAATATATTCAGGAAAAAACGCATACGCCCTTTTTGGCCAAGGGCATCATTGTCCACGTTTTGCCGCTTTTCATGTGCTTTCAAGGCGATTCGAATCTACCTCCTGAAATCTGTTTCCTGCAATTCTGCCTTGCTTTCAAAGCCTCTTCGTTGCCTTCCCTTAATATATTTGTGGACGAGATGTATCATTTAAAACTCTGCAGGTTTGTGAATTGCAGTGCCCCTGAGCTCCATTTTTCAACTCGCTTTTTGGGGAGCTGGCCGCAAAAGCGCAGGATTGCTTCAGGCCCTCTTCTGGTTCTGGGGGGCAGGCTGAGCTTGTGCTTAATTCTTCTTCCTGATGGGAAAATAGAGTGACCTGTGCCTGTCCCAACCCCTAGAGCTAGTCTCTCATTGGTTCCCCCTCTTCCCGTTCATCCTCAGGACAAATTGCAACCTGTACGGAACAGGAGGTTAAAGGTGATGATTCTCCAAGGAGGGAGATGGCTAGTAAATCGGCTGGAATGGCGAACCCGAGCAAAGGAGATGAGAAATGAGGTGCGTTTTAGAAACCTTTCCCTATCACACGGTGTACCATCTTCTGGGTTTCTCATGCCTGTTTTCGACGTAGGAAGATGCCCTTGAACCTGGAGATTTGGGACCCATGGGATGGGTACCATGCAGTATTACTTGAAAGGGTCTGCGTTGGCTCACCCAACCTCACCGAACCTCTCAGCCCCAAGAGTGTCCACCCTTATGTCTCAATCAGCTGTGGGTCTAGATATGGTCAATCCAGGTTGCATCACAGCCCCTGAACGAATTTTGTAAGAATTTCTCTCTCTTTCACTGTCTTTGTTTCACGGGTTTTGAAAAGTAATTTATTTTTATAATGGGGTTTAGCTGCTTTTCACGGCTGTGTTTATGCCGCTTTACACCCCCTTGACTCACTTACAGAGAGATATCAATACATAGGTTTGAAGATTCTTACTAGTCAGATATATTCTTGTGCGGTGAATAGGGGGTGTTGAGTCCAGTTCACTGAAAAAGGAATAGGTCTTGTCTCTTACATATTGGGTTTATGGAACGGTATCGGAGCTAATTTGAAACCCTTGTTTTATGCATCACCCCACCTCACCTTTCCCGTTCAGCAGCCATATTGTATTTCCTAAACGTGGGACTCTGTTCTGTTTTGCAGTTCAGTTCAAGTGTAGCGGTTTTTACATTCCCTCTAGAAGTGATATCTTATGATAAGTGTCTTTTTCTGTGTGACTTATTTCACTTAGAATCGTCGTACCTAAATCCACTCATCGTGCTGCTACTAGCCTTATGACGTTGATTTCATGGCTGAGTGATATTCCATTGTACATGAGGACCCCAACTTCTTTATCCATTTTTCTCTTTCCTAGGATATTTAAGGTGTAATGAAGTGGGGGTTCTTGTCAACAGAGCAGCCCTAAACTTTGGGGTGCCTGTGTCTTGCTGATTTTTAGTTTTCCCAATTTATACGCCCATGAGTGGAAGTGCCCTATGCTCTCCAAGCTGTGTTTTTTAGATGTTTCAGAACACACCGTACACTTCTCCAGAGTGGCTGTTGGCAATTTACATCCCACCCATCAGCGTAGCAAGGCTCCCATTTCTCCATGGCCGGTCCTGCATTTCTGGTTTGGACACTTTTTTCCGCATGGCCCTTTTGCCCGCTGGCAAGCGAGACTTCTTTGGAGCGCT
Source organism: Balaenoptera acutorostrata (assembly GCF_949987535.1). NCBI lineage: Eukaryota > Metazoa > Chordata > Mammalia > Artiodactyla > Balaenopteridae > Balaenoptera > Balaenoptera acutorostrata. The sequence continues at coordinate 31,206 of NW_026645791.1, read as the reverse complement.
GATTGGCCTTTCCAGGTTGCTTGGTTGGCCAAAAAGGGCGTATGCGTTTTTTCCTGAATATATTCAGGAAAAAACGCATACGCCCTTTTTGGCCAAGGGCATCATTGTCCACGTTTTGCCGCTTTTCATGTGCTTTCAAGGCGATTCGAATCTACCTCCTGAAATCTGTTTCCTGCAATTCTGCCTTGCTTTCAAAGCCTCTTCGTTGCCTTCCCTTAATATATTTGTGGACGAGAGGTATCATTTAAAACTCTGCAGGTTTGTGAATTGCAGTGCCCCTGAGCTCCATTTTTCAACTCGCTTTTTGGGGAGCTGGCCGCAAAAGCGCAGGATTGCTTCAGGCCCTCTTCTGGTTCTGGGGGGCAGGCTGAGCTTGTGCTTAATTCTTCTTCCTGATGGGAAAATAGAGTGACCTGTGCCTGTCCCAACCCCTAGAGCTAGTCTCTCATTGGTTCCCCCTCTTCCCGTTCATCCTCAGGACAAATTGCAACCTGTACGGAACAGGAGGTTAAAGGTGATGATTCTCCAAGGAGGGAGATGGCTAGTAAATCGGCTGGAATGGCGAACCCGAGCAAAGGAGATGAGAAATGAGGTGCGTTTTAGAAACCTTTCCCTATCACACGGTGTACCATCTTCTGGGTTTCTCATGCCTGTTTTCGACGTAGGAAGATGCCCTTGAACCTGGAGATTTGGGACCCATGGGATGGGTACCATGCAGTATTACTTGAAAGGGTCTGCGTTGGCTCACCCAACCTCACCGAACCTCTCAGCCCCAAGAGTGTCCACCCTTATGTCTCAATCAGCTGTGGGTCTAGATATGGTCAATCCAGGTTGCATCACAGCCCCTGAACGAATTTTGTAAGAATTTCTCTCTCTTTCACTGTCTTTGTTTCACGGGTTTTGAAAAGTAATTTATTTTTATAATGGGGTTTAGCTGCTTTTCACGGCTGTGTTTATGCCGCTTTACACCCCCTTGACTCACTTACAGAGAGATATCAATACATAGGTTTGAAGATTCTTACTAGTCAGATATATTCTTGTGCGGTGAATAGGGGGTGTTGAGTCCAGTTCACTGAAAAAGGAATAGGTCTTGTCTCTTACATATTGGGTTTATGGAACGGTATCTGAGCTAATTTGAAACCCTTGTTTTATGCATCACCCCACCTCACCTTTCCCGTTCAGCAGCCATATTGTATTTCCTAAACGTGGGACTCTGTTCTGTTTTGCAGTTCAGTTCAAGTGTAGCGGTTTTTACATTCCCTCTAGAAGTGATATCTTATGATAAGTGTCTTTTTCTGTGTGACTTATTTCACTTAGAATCGTCGTACCTAAATCCACTCATCGTGCTGCTACTAGCCTTATGACGTTGATTTCATGGCTGAGTGATATTCCATTGTACATGAGGACCCCAACTTCTTTATCCATTTTTCTCTTTCCTAGGATATTTAAGGTGTAATGAAGTGGGGGTTCTTGTCAACAGAGCAGCCCTAAACTTTGGGGTGCCTGTGTCTTGCTGATTTTTAGTTTTCCCAATTTATAAGCCCATGAGTGGAAGTGCCCTATGCTCTCCAAGCTGTGTTTTTTAGATGTTTCAGAACACACCGTACACTTCTCCAGAGTGGCTGTTGGCAATTTACATCCCACCCATCAGCGTAGCAAGGCTCCCATTTCTCCATGGCCGGTCCTGCATTTCTGGTTTGGACACTTTTTTCCGCATGGCCCTTTTGCCCGCTGGGAAGCGAGACTTCTTTGGAGCGCTGATTGGCCTTTCCAGGTTGCTTGGTTGGCCAAAAAGGGCGTATGCGTTTTTTCCTGAATATATTCAGGAAAAAACGCATACGCCCTTTTTGGCCAAGGGCATCATTGTCCACGTTTTGCCGCTTTTCATGTGCTTTCAAGGCGATTCGAATCTACCTCCTGAAATCTGTTTCCTGCAATTCTGCCTTGCTTTCAAAGCCTCTTCGTTGCCTTCCCTTAATATATTTGTGGACGAGAGGTATCATTTAAAACTCTGCAGGTTTGTGAATTGCAGTGCCCCTGAGCTCCATTTTTCAACTCGCTTTTTTGGGAGCTGGCCGCCAAAGCGCAGGATTGCTTCAGGCCCTCTTCTGGTTCTGGGGGGCAGGCTGAGCTTGTGCTTAATTCTTCTTCCTGATGGGAAAATAGAGTGACCTGTGCCTGTCCCAACACCTAGAGCTAGTCTCTCATTGGTTCCCCCTCTTCCCGTTCATCCTCAGGACAAATTGCAACCTGTACGGAACAGGAGGTTAAAGGTGCTGATTCTCCAAGGAGGGAGATGGCTAGTAAATCGGCTGGAATGGCGAACCCGAGCAAAGGAGATGAGAAATGAGGTGCGTTTTAGAAACCTTTCCCGATCACACGGTGTACCATCTTCTGGGTTTCTCATGCCTGTTTTCGACGTAGGAAGATGCCCTTGAACCTGGAGATTTGGGATCCATGGGATGGGAACCATGCAGTATTACTTGAAAGGGTCTGTGTTGGCTCACCCAACCTCACCGAACCTCTCAGCCCCAAGAGTGTCCACCCTTATGTCTCAATCAGCTGTGGGTCTAGATATGGTCAATCCAGGTTGCATCACAGCCCCTGAACGAATTTTGTAAGAATTTCTCTCTCTTTCACTGTCTTTGTTTCACGGGTTTTGAAAAGTAATTTATTTTTATAATGGGGTTTAGCTGCTTTTCACGGCTGTGTTTATGCCGCTTTACACCCCCTTGACTCACTTACAGAGAGATATCAATACATAGGTTTGAAGATTCTTACTAGTCAGATATATTCTTGTGCGGTGAATAGGGGGTGTTGAGTCCAGTTCACTGAAAAAGGAATAGGTCTTGTCTCTTACATATTGGGTTTATGGAACGGTATCGGAGCTAATTTGAAACCCTTGTTTTATGCATCACCCCACCTCACCTTTCCCGTTCAGCAGCCATAGTGTGTTTTCTGAACGTGTGACTCTGTTCTGTTTTGTAATTCAGTTCAAGTGTAGCGGTTTTTACATTCCCTCTCTAAGTGATATCTTATGATAAGTGTCTTTTTCTGTGTGACTTATTTCACGTAGAATCGTCGTACCTAAATCCACTCATCGTGCTGCTACTAGCCTTATGACGTGGATTTCATGGCTGAGTGATATTCCATTGTACATGAGGACCACCACTTCTTTATCCATTTTTCTCTTTCCTAGGATATTTAAGGTGTAATGAAGTGGGGGTTCTTGTCAACAGAGCAGCCCTAAACTTTGGGGTGCCTGTGTCTTGCTGATTTTTAGTTTTCCCAATTTATACGCCCATGAGTGGAAGTGCCCTATGCTCTCCAAGCTGTGTTTTTTAGATGTTTCAGAACACACCGTACACTTCTCCAGAGTGGCTGTTGGCAATTTACATCCCACCCATCAGCGTAGCAAGGCTCCCATTTCTCCATGGCCGGTCCTGCATTTCTGGTTTGGACACTTTTTTCCGCATGGCCCTTTTGCCCGCTGGGACGCGAGACTTCTTTGGAGCGCTGATTGGCCTTTCCAGGTTGCTTGGTTGGCCAAAAAGGGCGTATGCGTTTTTTCCTGAATATATTCAGGAAAAAACGCATACGCCCTTTTTGACCAAGGGCATCATTGTCCACGTTTTGCCGCTTTCCATGTGCTTTCAAGGCGATTCGAATCTACCTCCTGAAATCTGTTTCCTGCAATTCTGCCTTGCTTTCAAAGCCTCTTCGTTGCCTTCCCTTAATATATTTGTGGACGAGAGGTATCATTTAAAACTCTGCAGGTTTGTGAATTGCAGTGCCCCTGAGCTCCATTTTTCAACTCGCTTTTTTGGGAGCTGGCCGCAAAAGCGCAGGATTGCTTCAGGCCCTCTTCTGGTTCTGGGGGGCAGGCTGAGCTTGTGCTTAATTCTTCTTCCTGATGGGAAAATAGAGTGACCTGTGCCTGTCCCAACACCTAGAGCTAGTCTCTCATTGGTTCCCCCTCTTCCCGTTCATCCTCAGGACAAATTGCAACCTGTACGGAACAGGAGGTTAAAGGTGCTGATTCTCCAAGGAGGGAGATGGCTAGTAAATCGGCTGGAATGGCGAACCCGAGCAAAGGAGATGAGAAATGAGGTGCGTTTTAGAAACCTTTCCCGATCACACGGTGTACCATCTTCTGGGTTTCTCATGCCTGTTTTCGACGTAGGAAGATGCCCTTGAACCTGGAGATTTGGGACCCATGGGATGGGTACCATGCAGTACTACTTGAAAGGGTCTGCGTTGGCTCACCCAACCTCACCGAACCTCTCAGCCCCAAGAGTGTCCACCCTTATGTCTCAATCAGCTGTGGGTCTAGATATGGTCAATCCAGGTTGCATCACAGCCCCTGAACGAATTTTGTAAGAATTTCTCTCTCTTTCACTGTCTTTGTTTCACGGGTTTTGAAAAGTAATTTATTTTTATAATGGGGTTTAGCTGCTTTTCACGGCTGTGTTTATGCCGCTTTACACCCCCTTGACTCACTTACAGAGAGATATCAATACATAGGTTTGAAGATTCTTACTAGTCAGATATATTCTTGTGCGGTGAATAGGGGGTGTTGAGTCCAGTTCACTGAAAAAGGAATAGGTCTTGTCTCTTACATATTGGGTTTATGGAACGGTATCTGAGCTAATTTGAAACCCTTGTTTTATGCATCACCCCACCTCACCTTTCCCGTTCAGCAGCCATAGTGTGTTTCCTAAACTTGGGACTCTGTTCTGTTTTGCAATTCAGTTCAAGTGTAGCGGTTTTTACATTCCCTCTAGAAGTGATATCTTATGATAAGTGTCTTTTTCTGTGTGACTTATTTCACTTAGAATCGTCGTACCTAAATCCACTCATCGTGCTGCTACTAGCCTTATGACGTTGATTTCATGGCTGAGTGATATTCCATTGTACATGAGGACCACAACTTCTTTATCCATTTTTCTCTTTCCTAGGATATTTAAGGTGTAATGAAGTGGGGGTTCTTGTCCACAGAGCAGCCCTAAACTTTGGGGTGCCTGTGTCTTGCTGATTTTTATTTTTCCCAATTTATACGCCCATGAGTGGAAGTGCCCTATGCCCTCCAAGCTGTGTTTTTTAGATGTTTCAGAACACACCGTACACTTCTCCAGAGTGGCTGTTGGCAATTTACATCCCACCCATCAGCGTAGCAAGGCTCCCATTTCTCCATGGCCGGTCCTGCATTTCTGGTTTGGACACTTTTTTCCGCATGGCCCTTTTGCCCGCTGGGAAGCGAGACTTCTTTGGAGCGCTGATTGGCCTTTCCAGGTTGCTTGGTTGGCCAAAAAGGGCGTATGCGTTTTTTCCTGAATATATTCAGGAAAAAACGCATACGCCCTTTTTGGCCAAGGGCATCATTGTCCACGTTTTGCCGCTTTTCATGTGCTTTCAAGGCGATTCGAATCTACCTCCTGAAATCTGTTTCCTGCAATTCTGCCTTGCTTTCAAAGCCTCTTCGTTGCCTTCCCTTAATATATTTGTGGACGAGAGGTATCATTTAAAACTCTGCAGGTTTGTGAATTGCAGTGCCCCTGAGCTCCATTTTTCAACTCGCTTTTTTGGGAGCTGGCCGCAAAAGCGCAGGATTGCTTCAGGCCCTCTTCTGGTTCTGGGGGGCAGGCTGAGCTTGTGCTTAATTCTTCTTCCTGATGGGAAAATAGAGTGACCTGTGCCTGTCCCAACACCTAGAGCTAGTCTCTCATTGGTTCCCCCTCTTCCCGTTCATCCTCAGGACAAATTGCAACCTGTACGGAACAGGAGGTTAAAGGTGCTGATTCTCCAAGGAGGGAGATGGCTAGTAAATCGGCTGGAATGGCGAACCCGAGCAAAGGAGATGAGAAATGAGGTGCGTTTTAGAAACCTTTCCCGATCACACGGTGTACCATCTTCTGGGTTTCTCATGCCTGTTTTCGACGTAGGAAGATGCCCTTGAACCTGGAGATTTGGGACCCATGGGATGGGTACCATGCAGTACTACTTGAAAGGGTCTGCGTTGGCTCACCCAACCTCACCGAACCTCTCAGCCCCAAGAGTGTCCACCCTTATGTCTCAATCAGCTGTGGGTCTAGATATGGTCAATCCAGGTTGCATCACAGCCCCTGAACGAATTTTGTAAGAATTTCTCTCTCTTTCACTGTCTTTGTTTCACGGGTTTTGAAAAGTAATTTATTTTTATAATGGGGTTTAGCTGCTTTTCACGGCTGTGTTTATGCCGCTTTACACCCCCTTGACTCACTTACAGAGAGATATCAATACATAGGTTTGAAGATTCTTACTAGTCAGATATATTCTTGTGCGGTGAATAGGGGGTGTTGAGTCCAGTTCACTGAAAAAGGAATAGGTCTTGTCTCTTACATATTGGGTTTATGGAACGGTATCTGAGCTAATTTGAAACCCTTGTTTTATGCATCACCCCACCTCACCTTTCCCGTTCAGCAGCCATAGTGTGTTTCCTAAACTTGGGACTCTGTTCTGTTTTGCAATTCAGTTCAAGTGTAGCGGTTTTTACATTCCCTCTAGAAGTGATATCTTATGATAAGTGTCTTTTTCTGTGTGACTTATTTCACTTAGAATCGTCGTACCTAAATCCACTCATCGTGCTGCTACTAGCCTTATGACGTTGATTTCATGGCTGAGTGATATTCCATTGTACATGAGGACCACAACTTCTTTATCCATTTTTCTCTTTCCTAGGATATTTAAGGTGTAATGAAGTGGGGGTTCTTGTCCACAGAGCAGCCCTAAACTTTGGGGTGCCTGTGTCTTGCTGATTTTTATTTTTCCCAATTTATACGCCCATGAGTGGAAGTGCCCTATGCCCTCCAAGCTGTGTTTTTTAGATGTTTCAGAACACACCGTACACTTCTCCAGAGTGGCTGTTGGCAATTTACATCCCACCCATCAGCGTAGCAAGGCTCCCATTTCTCCATGGCCGGTCCTGCATTTCTGGTTTGGACACTTTTTTCCGCATGGCCCTTTTGCCCGCTGGGAAGCGAGACTTCTTTGGAGCGCTGATTGGCCTTTCCAGGTTGCTTGGTTGGCCAAAAAGGGCGTATGCGTTTTTTCCTGAATATATTCAGGAAAAAACGCATACGCCCTTTTTGGCCAAGGGCATCATTGTCCACGTTTTGCCGCTTTTCATGTGCTTTCAAGGCGATTCGAATCTACCTCCTGAAATCTGTTTCCTGCAATTCTGCCTTGCTTTCAAAGCCTCTTCGTTGCCTTCCCTTAATATATTTGTGGACGAGAGGTATCATTTACAACTCTGCAGGTTTGTGAATTGCAGTGCCCCTGAGCTCCATTTTTCAACTCGCTTTTTTGGGAGCTGGCCGCAAAAGCGCAGGATTGCTTCAGGCCCTCTTCTGGTTCTGGGGGGCAGGCTGAGCTTGTGCTTAATTCTTCTTCCTGATGGGAAAATAGAGTGACCTGTGCCTGTCCCAACACCTAGAGCTAGTCTCTCATTGGTTCCCCCTCTTCCCGTTCATCCTCAGGACAAATTGCAACCTGTACGGAACAGGAGGTTAAAGGTGCTGATTCTCCAAGGAGGGAGATGGCTAGTAAATCGGCTGGAATGGCGAACCCGAGCAAAGGAGATGAGAAATGAGGTGCGTTTTAGAAACCTTTCCCGATCACACGGTGTACCATCTTCTGGGTTTCTCATGCCTGTTTTCGACGTAGGAAGATGCCCTTGAACCTGGAGATTTGGGACCCATGGGATGGGTACCATGCAGTACTACTTGAAAGGGTCTGCGTTGGCTCACCCAACCTCACCGAACCTCTCAGCCCCAAGAGTGTCCACCCTTATGTCTCAATCAGCTGTGGGTCTAGATATGGTCAATCCAGGTTGCATCACAGCCCCTGAACGAATTTTGTAAGAATTTCTCTCTCTTTCACTGTCTTTGTTTCACGGGTTTTGAAAAGTAATTTATTTTTATAATGGGGTTTAGCTGCTTTTCACGGCTGTGTTTATGCCGCTTTACACCCCCTTGACTCACTTACAGAGAGATATCAATACATAGGTTTGAAGATTCTTACTAGTCAGATATATTCTTGTGCGGTGAATAGGGGGTGTTGAGTCCAGTTCACTGAAAAAGGAATAGGTCTTGTCTCTTACATATTGGGTTTATGGAACGGTATCTGAGCTAATTTGAAACCCTAGTTTTATGCATCACCCCACCTCACCTTTCCCGTTCAGCAGCCATAGTGTGTTTCCTAAATGTGTGACTCTGTTCTGTTTTGCAATTCAGTTCAAGTGTAGCGGTTTTTACATTCCCTCTCTAAGTGATATCTTATGATAAGTGTCTTTTTCTGTGTGACTTATTTCACTTAGAATCGTCGTACCTAAATCCACTCATCGTGCTGCTACTAGCCTTATGACGTTGATTTCATGGCTGAGTGATATTCCATTGTACATGAGGACCACAACTTCTTTATCCATTTTTCTCTTTCCTAGGATATTTAAGGTGTAATGAAGTGGGGGTTCTTGTCAACAGAGCAGCCCTAAACTTTGGGGTGCCTGTGTCTTGCTGATTTTTAGTTTTCCCAATTTATACGCCCATGAGTGGAAGTGCCCTATGCCCTCCAAGCTGTGTTTTTTAGATGTTTCAGAACACACCGTACACTTCTCCAGAGTGGCTGTTGGCAATTTACATCCCACCCATCAGCGTAGCAAGGCTCCCATTTCTCCATGGCCGGTCCTGCATTTCTGGTTTGGACACTTTTTTCCGCATGGCCCTTTTGCCCGCTGGGAAGCGAGACTTCTTTGGAGCGCTGATTGGCCTTTCCAGGTTGCTTGGTTGGCCAAAAAGGGCGTATGCGTTTTTTCCTGAATATATTCAGGAAAAAACGCATACGCCCTTTTTGGCCAAGGGCATCATTGTCCACGTTTTGCCGCTTTTCATGTGCTTTCAAGGCGATTCGAATCTACCTCCTGAAATCTGTTTCCTGCAATTCTGCCTTGCTTTCAAAGCCTCTTCGTTGCCTTCCCTTAATATATTTGTGGACGAGAGGTATCATTTAAAACTCTGCAGGTTTGTGAATTGCAGTGCCCCTGAGCTCCATTTTTCAACTCGCTTTTTTGGGAGCTGGCCGCAAAAGCGCAGGATTGCTTCAGGCCCTCTTCTGGTTCTGGGGGGCAGGCTGAGCTTGTGCTTAATTCTTCTTCCTGATGGGAAAATAGAGTGACCTGTGACTGTCCCAACACCTAGAGCTAGTCTCTCATTGGTTCCCCCTCTTCCCATTCATCCTCAGGACAAATTGCAACCTGTACGGAACAGGAGGTTAAAGGTGCTGATTCTCCAAGGAGGGAGATGGCTAGTAAATCGGCTGGAATGGCGAACCCGAGCAAAGGAGATGAGAAATGAGGTGCGTTTTAGAAACCTTTCCCGATCACACGGTGTACCATCTTCTGGGTTTCTCATGCCTGTTTTCGACGTAGGAAGATGCCCTTGAACCTGGAGATTTGGGACCCATGGGATGGGTACCATGCAGTACTACTTGAAAGGGTCTGCGTTGGCTCACCCAACCTCACCGAACCTCTCAGCCCCAAGAGTGTCCACCCTTATGTCTCAATCAGCTGTGGGTCTAGATATGGTCAATCCAGGTTGCATCACAGCCCCTGAACGAATTTTGTAAGAATTTCTCTCTCTTTCACTGTCTTTGTTTCACGGGTTTTGAAAAGTAATTTATTTTTATAATGGGGTTTAGCTGCTTTTCACGGCTGTGTTTATGCCGCTTTACACCCCCTTGACTCACTTACAGAGAGATATCAATACATAGGTTTGAAGATCCTTACTAGTCAGATATATTCTTGTGCGGTGAATAGGGGGTGTTGAGTCCAGTTCACTGAAAAAGGAATAGGTCTTGTCTCTTACATATTGGGTTTATGGAACGGTATCGGAGCTAATTTGAAACCCTAGTTTTATGCATCACCCCACCTCACCTTTCCCGTTCAGCAGCCATAGTGTGTTTCCTAAACGTGGGACTCTGTTCTGTTTTGCAATTCAGTTCAAGTGTAGCGGTTTTTACATTCCCTCTCTAAGTGATATCTTAGGATAAGTGTCTTTTTCTGTGTGACTTATTTCACTTAGAATCGTCGTACCTAAATCCACTCATCGTGCTGCTACTAGCCTTATGACGTTGATTTCATGGCTGAGTGATATTCCATTGTACATGAGGACCACAACTTCTTTATCCATTTTTCTCTTTCCTAGGATATTTAAGGTGTAATGAAGTGGGGGTTCTTGTCCACAGAGCAGCCCTAAACTTTGGGGTGCCTGTGTCTTGCTGATTTTTAGTTTTCCCAATTTATACGCCCATGAGTGGAAGTGCCCTATGCTCTCCAAGCTGTGTTTTTTAGATGTTTCAGAACACACCGTACACTTCTCCAGAGTGGCTGTTGGCAATTTACATCCCACCCATCAGCGTAGCAAGGCTCCCATTTCTCCATGGCCGGTCCTGCATTTCTGGTTTGGACACTTTTTTCCGCATGGCCCTTTTGCCCGCTGGCAAGCGAGACTTCTTTGGAGCGCTGATTGGCCTTTCCAGGTTGCTTGGTTGGCCAAAAAGGGCGTATGCGTTTTTTCCTGAATATATTCAGGAAAAAACGCATACGCCCTTTTTGGCCAAGGGCATCATTGTCCACGTTTTGCCGCTTTTCATGTGCTTTCAAGGCGATTCGAATCTACCTCCTGAAATCTGTTTCCTGCAATTCTGCCTTGCTTTCAAAGCCTCTTCGTTGCCTTCCCTTAATATATTTGTGGACGAGAGGTATCATTTAAAACTCTGCAGGTTTGTGAATTGCAGTGCCCCTGAGCTCCATTTTTCAACTCGCTTTTTTGGGAGCTGGCCGCAAAAGCGCAGGATTGCTTCAGGCCCTCTTCTGGTTCTGGGGGGCAGGCTGAGCTTGTGCTTAATTCTTCTTCCTGATGGGAAAATAGAGTGACCTGTGCCTGTCCCAACACCTAGAGCTAGTCTCTCATTGGTTCCCCCTCTTCCCGTTCATCCTCAGGACAAATTGCAACCTGTACGGAACAGGAGGTTAAAGGTGCTGATTCTCCAAGGAGGGAGATGGCTAGTAAATCGGCTGGAATGGCGAACCCGAGCAAAGGAGATGAGAAATGAGGTGCGTTTTAGAAACCTTTCCCGATCACACGGTGTACCATCTTCTGGGTTTCTCATGCCTGTTTTCGACGTAGGAAGATGCCCTTGAACCTGGAGATTTGGGACCCATGGGATGGGTACCATGCAGTACTACTTGAAAGGGTCTGCGTTGGCTCACCCAACCTCACCGAACCTCTCAGCCCCAAGAGTGTCCACCCTTATGTCTCAATCAGCTGTGGGTCTAGATATGGTCAATCCAGGTTGCATCACAGCCCCTGAACGAATTTTGTAAGAATTTCTCTCTCTTTCACTGTCTTTGTTTCACGGGTTTTGAAAAGTAATTTATTTTTATAATGGGGTTTAGCTGCTTTTCACGGCTGTGTTTATGCCGCTTTACACCCCCTTGACTCACTTACAGAGAGATATCAATACATAGGTTTGAAGATCCTTACTAGTCAGATATATTCTTGTGCGGTGAATAGGGGGTGTTGAGTCCAGTTCACTGAAAAAGGAATAGGTCTTGTCTCTTACATATTGGGTTTATGGAACGGTATCTGAGCTAATTTGAAACCCTAGTTTTATGCATCACCCCACCTCACCTTTCCCGTTCAGCAGCCATAGTGTGTTTCCTAAACGTGTGACTCTGTTCTGTTTTGCAATTCAGTTCAAGTGTAGCGGTTTTTACATTCCCTCTCTAAGTGATATCTTATGATAAGTGTCTTTTTCTGTGTGACTTATTTCACTTAGAATCGTCGTACCTAAATCCACTCATCGTGCTGCTACTAGCCTTATGACGTTGATTTCATGGCTGAGTGATATTCCATTGTACATGAGGACCACAACTTCTTTATCCATTTTTCGCTTTCCTAGGATATTTAAGGTGTAATGAAGTGGGGGTTCTTGTCAACAGAGCAGCCCTAAACTTTGGGGTGCCTGTGTCTTGCTGATTTTTAGTTTTCCCAATTTATACGCCCATGAGTGGAAGTGCCCTATGCTCTCCAAGCTGTGTTTTTTAGATGTTTCAGAACACACCGTACACTTCTCCAGAGTGGCTGTTGGCAATTTACATCCCACCCATCAGCGTAGCAAGGCTCCCATTTCTCCATGGCCGGTCCTGCATTTCTGGTTTGGACACTTTTTTCCGCATGGCCCTTTTGCCCGCTGGGAAGCGAGACTTCTTTGGAGCGCTGATTGGCCTTTCCAGGTTGCTTGGTTGGCCAAAAAGGGCGTATGCGTTTTTTCCTGAATATATTCAGGAAAAAACGCATACGCCCTTTTTGGCCAAGGGCATCATTGTCCACGTTTTGCCGCTTTTCATGTGCTTTCAAGGCGATTCGAATCTACCTCCTGAAATCTGTTTCCTGCAATTCTGCCTTGCTTTCAAAGCCTCTTCGTTGCCTTCCCTTAATATATTTGTGGACGAGAGGTATCATTTAAAACTCTGCAGGTTTGTGAATTGCAGTGCCCCTGAGCTCCATTTTTCAACTCGCTTTTTTGGGAGCTGGCCGCAAAAGCGCAGGATTGCTTCAGGCCCTCTTCTGGTTCTGGGGGGCAGGCTGAGCTTGTGCTTAATTCTTCTTCCTGATGGGAAAATAGAGTGACCTGTGACTGTCCCAACACCTAGAGCTAGTCTCTCATTGGTTCCCCCTCTTCCCATTCATCCTCAGGACAAATTGCAACCTGTACGGAACAGGAGGTTAAAGGTGCTGATTCTCCAAGGAGGGAGATGGCTAGTAAATCGGCTGGAATGGCGAACCCGAGCAAAGGAGATGAGAAATGAGGTGCGTTTTAGAAACCTTTCCCGATCACACGGTGTACCATCTTCTGGGTTTCTCATGCCTGTTTTCGACGTAGGAAGATGCCCTTGAACCTGGAGATTTGGGACCCATGGGATGGGTACCATGCAGTACTACTTGAAAGGGTCTGCGTTGGCTCACCCAACCTCACCGAACCTCTCAGCCCCAAGAGTGTCCACCCTTATGTCTCAATCAGCTGTGGGTCTAGATATGGTCAATCCAGGTTGCATCACAGCCCCTGAACGAATTTTGTAAGAATTTCTCTCTCTTTCACTGTCTTTGTTTCACGGGTTTTGAAAAGTAATTTATTTTTATAATGGGGTTTAGCTGCTTTTCACGGCTGTGTTTATGCCGCTTTACACCCCCTTGACTCACTTACAGAGAGATATCAATACATAGGTTTGAAGATCCTTACTAGTCAGATATATTCTTGTGCGGTGAATAGGGGGTGTTGAGTCCAGTTCACTGAAAAAAGAATAGGTCTTGTCTCTTACATATTGGGTTTATGGAACGGTATCGGAGCTAATTTGAAACCCTTGTTTTATGCATCACCCCACCTCACCTTTCCCGTTCAGCAGCCATAGTGTGTTTCCTAAACGTGGGACTCTGTTCTGTTTTGCAATTCAGTTCAAGTGTAGCGGTTTTTACATTCCCTTTAGAAGTGATATCTTAGGATAAGTGTCTTTTTCTGTGTGACTTATTTCACTTAGAATCGTCGTACCTAAATCCACTCATCGTGCTGCTACTAGCCTTATGACGTTGATTTCATGGCTGAGTGATATTCCATTGTACATGAGGACCACAACTTCTTTATCCATTTTTCTCTTTCCTAGGATATTTAAGGTGTAATGAAGTGGGGGTTCTTGTCCACAGAGCAGCCCTAAACTTTGGGGTGCCTGTGTCTTGCTGATTTTTAGTTTTCCCAATTTATACGCCCATGAGTGGAAGTGCCCTATGCTCTCCAAGCTGTGTTTTTTAGATGTTTCAGAACACACCGTACACTTCTCCAGAGTGGCTGTTGGCAATTTACATCCCACCCATCAGCGTAGCAAGGCTCCCATTTCTCCATGGCCGGTCCTGCATTTCTGGTTTGGACACTTTTTTCCGCATGGCCCTTTTGCCCGCTGGGAAGCGAGACTTCTTTGGAGCGCTGATTGGCCTTTCCAGGTTGCTTGGTTGGCCAAAAAGGGCGTATGCGTTTTTTCCTGAATATATTCAGGAAAAAACGCATACGCCCTTTTTGGCCAAGGGCATCATTGTCCACGTTTTGCCGCTTTTCATGTGCTTTCAAGGCGATTCGAATCTACCTCCTGAAATCTGTTTCCTGCAATTCTGCCTTGCTTTCAAAGCCTCTTCGTTGCCTTCCCTTAATATATTTGTGGACGAGAGGTATCATTTAAAACTCTGCAGGTTTGTGAATTGCAGTGCCCCTGAGCTCCATTTTTCAACTCGCTTTTTTGGGAGCTGGCCGCAAAAGCGCAGGATTGCTTCAGGCCCTCTTCTGGTTCTGGGGGGCAGGCTGAGCTTGTGCTTAATTCTTCTTCCTGATGGGAAAATAGAGTGACCTGTGCCTGTCCCAACACCTAGAGCTAGTCTCTCATTGGTTCCCCCTCTTCCCGTTCATCCTCAGGACAAATTGCAACCTGTACGGAACAGGAGGTTAAAGGTGCTGATTCTCCAAGGAGGGAGATGGCTAGTAAATCGGCTGGAATGGCGAACCCGAGCAAAGGAGATGAGAAATGAGGTGCGTTTTAGAAACCTTTCCCGATCACACGGTGTACCATCTTCTGGGTTTCTCATGCCTGTTTTCGACGTAGGAAGATGCCCTTGAACCTGGAGATTTGGGACCCATGGGATGGGTACCATGCAGTACTACTTGAAAGGGTCTGCGTTGGCTCACCCAACCTCACCGAACCTCTCAGCCCCAAGAGTGTCCACCCTTATGTCTCAATCAGCTGTGGGTCTAGATATGGTCAATCCAGGTTGCATCACAGCCCCTGAACGAATTTTGTAAGAATTTCTCTCTCTTTCACTGTCTTTGTTTCACGGGTTTTGAAAAGTAATTTATTTTTATAATGGGGTTTAGCTGCTTTTCACGGCTGTGTTTATGCCGCTTTACACCCCCTTGACTCACTTACAGAGAGATATCAATACATAGGTTTGAAGATTCTTACTAGTCAGATATATTCTTGTGCGGTGAATAGGGGGTGTTGAGTCCAGTTCACTGAAAAAGGAATAGGTCTTGTCTCTTACATATTGGGTTTATGGAACGGTATCGGAGCTAATTTGAAACCCTTGTTTTATGCATCACCCCACCTCACCTTTCCCGTTCAGCAGCCATAGTGTGTTTCCTAAACGTGGGACTCTGTTCTGTTTTGCAATTCAGTTCAAGTGTAGCGGTTTTTACATTCCCTCTAGAAGTGATATCTTAGGATAAGTGTCTTTTTCTGTGTGACTTATTTCACTTAGAATCGTCGTACCTAAAACCACTCATCATGCTGCTACTAGCCTTATGACGTGGATTTCATGGCTGAGTGATATTCCATTGTACATGAGGACCACAACTTCTTTATCCATTTTTCGCTTTCCTAGGATATTTAAGGTGTAATGAAGTGGGGGTTCTTGTCCACAGAGCAGCCCTAAACTTTGGGGTGCCTGTGTCTTGCTGATTTTTAGTTTTCCCAATTTATACGCCCATGAGTGGAAGTGCCCTATGCTCTCCAAGCTGTGTTTTTTAGATGTTTCAGAACACACCGTACACTTCTCCAGAGTGGCTGTTGGCAATTTACATCCCACCCATCAGCGTAGCAAGGCTCCCATTTCTCCATGGCCGGTCCTGCATTTCTGGTTTGGACACTTTTTTCCGCATGGCCCTTTTGCCCGCTGGGAAGCGAGACTTCTTTGGAGCGCTGATTGGCCTTTCCAGGTTGCTTGGTTGGCCAAAAAGGGCGTATGCGTTTTTTCCTGAATATATTCAGGAAAAAACGCATACGCCCTTTTTGGCCAAGGGCATCATTGTCCACGTTTTGCCGCTTTTCATGTGCTTTCAAGGCGATTCGAATCTACCTCCTGAAATCTGTTTCCTGCAATTCTGCCTTGCTTTCAAAGCCTCTTCGTTGCCTTCCCTTAATATATTTGTGGACGAGAGGTATCATTTAAAACTCTGCAGGTTTGTGAATTGCAGTGCCCCTGAGCTCCATTTTTCAACTCGCTTTTTTGGGAGCTGGCCGCAAAAGCGCAGGATTGCTTCAGGCCCTCTTCTGGTTCTGGGGGGCAGGCTGAGCTTGTGCTTAATTCTTCTTCCTGATGGGAAGATAGAGTGACCTGTGCCTGTCCCAAAACCTAGAGCTAGTCTCTCATTGGTTCCCCCTCTTCCCGTTCATCCTCAGGACAAATTGCAACCTGTACGGAACAGGAGGTTAAAGGTGCTGAATCTCCAAGGAGGGAGATGGCTAGTAAATCGGCTGGAATGGCGAACCCGAGCAAAGGAGTTGAGAAATGAGGTGCGTTTTAGAAACCTTTCCCGATCACACGGTGTACCATCTTCTGGGTTTCTCATGCCTGTTTTCGACGTAGGAAGATGCCCTTGAACCTGGAGATTTGGGACCCATGGGATGGGTACCATGCAGTACTACTTGAAAGGGTCTGCGTTGGCTCACCCAACCTCACCGAACCTCTCAGCCCCAAGAGTGTCCACCCTTATGTCTCAATCAGCTGTGGGTCTAGATATGGTCAATCCAGGTTGCATCACAGCCCCTGAACGAATTTTGTAAGAATTTCTCTCTCTTTCACTGTCTTTGTTTCACGGGTTTTGAAAAGTAATTTAGTTTTATAATGGGGTTTAGCTGCTTTTCACGCCTGTGTTTATGCCGCTTTACACCCCCTTGACTCACTTACAGAGAGATATCAATACATAGGTTTGAAGATTCTTACTAGTCAGATATATTCTTGTGCGGTGAATAGGGGGTGTTGAGTCCAGTTCACTGAAAAAGGAATAGGTCTTGTCTCTTACATATTGGGTTTATGGAACGGTATCGGAGCTAATTTGAAACCCTTGTTTTATGCATCACCCCACCTCACCTTTCCCGTTCAGCAGCCATAGTGTGTTTCCTAAACGTGTGACTCTGTTCTGTTTTGTAATTCAGTTCAAGTGTAGTGGTTTTTACATTCCCTCTCTAAGTGATATCTTATGATAAGTGTCTTTTTCTGTGTGACTTATTTCACTTAGAATCGTCGTACCTAAATCCACTCATCATGCTGCTACTAGCCTTATGACGTTGATTTCATGGCTGAGTGATATTCCATTGTACATGAGGACCACAACTTCTTTATCCATTTTTCTCTTTCCTAGGATATTTAAGGTGTAATGAAGTGGGGGTTCTTGTCAACAGAGCAGCCCTAAACTTTGGGGTGCCTGTGTCTTGCTGATTTTTAGTTTTCCCAATTTATACGCCCATGAGTGGAAGTGCCCTATGCCCTCCAAGCTGTGTTTTTTAGATTTTTCAGAACACACCGTACACTTCTCCAGAGAGGCTGTTGGCAATTTACATCCCACCCATCAGCGTAGCAAGGCTCCCATTTCTCCATGGCCGGTCCTGCATTTCTGGTTTGGACACTTTTTTCCGCATGGCCCTTTTGCCCGCTGGGAAGCGAGACTTCTTTGGAGCGCTGATTGGCCTTTCCAGGTTGCTTGGTTGGCCAAAAAGGGCGTATGCGTTTTTTCCTGAATATATTCAGGAAAAAACGCATACGCCCTTTTTGGCCAAGGGCATCATTGTCCACGTTTTGCCGCTTTTCATGTGCTTTCAAGGCGATTCGAATCTACCTCCTGAAATCTGTTTCCTGCAATTCTGCCTTGCTTTCAAAGCCTCTTCGTTGCCTTCCCTTAATATATTTGTGGACGAGAGGAATCATTTAAAACTCTGCAGGTTTGTGAATTGCAGTGCCCCTGAGCTCCATTTTTCAACTCGCTTTTTTGGGAGCTGGCCGCAAAAGCGCAGGATTGCTTCAGGCCCTCTTCTGGTTCTGGGGGGCAGGCTGAGCTTGTTCTTAATTCTTCTTCCTGATGGGAAAATAGAGTGACCTGTGCCTGTCCCAACACCTAGAGCTAGTCTCTCATTAGTTCCCCCTCTTCCCGTTCATCCTCAGGACAAATTGCAACCTGTACGGAACAGGAGGTTAAAGGTGCTGATTCTCCAAGGAGGGAGATGGCTAGTAAATCGGCTGGAATGGCGAACCCGAGCAAAGGAGATGAGAAATGAGGTGCGTTTTAGAAACCTTTCCCGATCACACGGTGTACCATCTTCTGGGTTTCTCATGCCTGTTTTCGACGTAGGAAGATGCCCTTGAACCTGGAGATTTGGGACCCATGGGATGGGTACCATGCAGTATTACTTGAAAGGGTCTGCGTTGGCTCACCCAACCTCACCGAACCTCTCAGCCCCAAGAGTGTCCACCCTTATGTCTCAATCAGCTGTGGGTCTAGATATGGTCAATCCAGGTTGCATCACAGCCCCTGAACGAATTTTGTAAGAATTTCTCTCTCTTTCACTGTCTTTGTTTCAGGGGTTTTGAAAAGTAATTTATTTTTATAATGGGGTTTAGCTGCTTTTCACGGCTGTGTTTATGCCGCTTTACACCCCCTTGACTCACTTACAGAGAGATATCAATACATAGGTTTGAAGATTCTTACTAGTCAGATATATTCTTGTGCGGAGAATAGGGGGTGTTGAGTCCAGTTCACTGAAAAAGGAATAGGTCTTGTCTCTTACATATTGGGTTTATGGAACGGTATCTGAGCTAATTTGAAACCCTTGTTTTATGCGTCACCCCACCTCACCTTTCCCGTTCAGCAGCCATAGTGTGTTTCCTAAACGTGTGACTCTGTTCTGTTTTGTAATTCAGTTCAAGTGTAGCGGTTTTTACATTCCCTCTCTAAGTGATATCTTATGATAAGTGTCTTTTTCTGTGTGACTTATTTTACTTAGAATCGTCGTACCTAAATCCACTCATCGTGCTGCTACTAGCCTTATGACGTGGATTTCATGGCTGAGTGATATTCCATTGTACATGAGGACCACAACTTCTTTATCCATTTTTCGCTTTCCTAGGATATTTAAGGTGTAATGAAGTGGGGGTTCTTGTCAACAGAGCAGCCCTAAACTTTGGGGTGCCTGTGTCTTGCTGATTTTTAGTTTTCCCAATTTATACGCCCATGAGTGGAAGTGCCCTATGCTCTCCAAGCTGTGTTTTTTAGATGTTTCAGAACACACCGTACACTTCTCCGGAGTGGCTGTTGGCAATTTACATCCCACCCATCAGCGTAGCAAGGCTCCCATTTCTCCATGGCCGGTCCTGCATTTCTGGTTTGGACACTTTTTTCCGCATGGCCCTTTTGCCCGCTGGGAAGCGAGACTTCTTTGGAGCGCTGATTGGCCTTTCCAGGTTGCTTGGTTGGCCAAAAAGGGCGTATGCGTTTTTTCCTGAATATATTCAGGAAAAAACGCATACGCCCTTCTTGGCCAAGGGCATCATTGTCCTCGTTTTGCCGCTTTTCATGTGCTTTCAAGGCGATTCGAATCTACCTCCTGAAATCTGTTTCCTGCAATTCTGCCTTGCTTTCAAAGCCTCTTCGTTGCCTTCCCTTAATATATTTGTGGACGAGAGGTATCATTTAAAACTCTGCAGGTTTGTGAATTGCAGTGCCCCTGAGCTCCATTTTTCAACTCGCTTTTTTGGGAGCTGGCCGCAAAAGCGCAGGATTGCTTCAGGCCCTCTTCTGGTTCTGGGGGGCAGGCTGAGCTTGTGCTTAATTCTTCTTCCTGATGGGAAAATAGAGTGACCTGTGCCTGTCCCAACACCTAGAGCTAGTCTCTCATTGGTTCCCCCTCTTCCCGTTCATCCTCAGGACAAATTGCAACCTGTACGGAACAGGAGGTTAAAGGTGCTGATTCTCCAAGGAGGGAGATGGCTAGTAAATCGGCTGGAATGGCGAACCCGAGCAAAGGAGATGAGAAATGAGGTGCGTTTTAGAAACCTTTCCCGATCACACGGTGTACCATCTTCTGGGTTTCTCATGCCTGTGTTCGACGTAGGAAGATGCCCTTGAACCTGGAGATTTGGGACCCATGGGATGGGTACCATGCAGTATTACTTGAAAGGGTCTGCGTTGGCTCACCCAACCTCACCGAACCTCTCAGCCCCAAGAGTGTCCACCCTTATGTCTCAATCAGCTGTGGGTCTAGATATGGTCAATCCAGGTTGCATCACAGCCCCTGAACGAATTTTGTAAGAATTTCTCTCTCTTTCACTGTCTTTGTTTCACGGGTTTTGAAGAGTAATTTAGTTTTATAATGGGGTTTAGCTGCTTTTCACGGCTGTGTTTATGCCGCTTTACACCCCCTTGACTCACTTACAGAGAGATATCAATACATAGGTTTGAAGATTCTTACTAGTCAGATATATTCTTGTGCGGTGAATAGGGGGTGTTGAGTCCAGTTCACTGAAAAAGGAATAGGTCTTGTCTCTTACATATTGGGTTTATGGAACGGTATCGGATCTAATTTGAAACCCTTGTTTTATGCATCACCCCACCTCACCTTTCCCGTTCAGCAGCCATAGTGTGTTTCCTAAACGTGTGACTCTGTTCTGTTTTGGAATTCAGTTCAAGTGTAGTGGTTTTTACATTCCCTCTCTAAGTGATATCTTAGGATAAGTGTCTTTTTCTGTGTGACTTATTTCACTTAGAATCGTTGTACCTAAATCCACTCATCATGCTGCTACTAGCCTTATGACGTTGATTTCATGGCTGAGTGATATTCCATTGTACATGAGGACCCCAACTTCTTTATCCATTTTTCTCTTTCCTAGGATATTTAAGGTGTAATGAAGTGGGGGTTCTTGTCAACAGAGCAGCCCTAAACTTTGGGGTGCCTGTGTCTTGCTGATTTTTAGTGTTCCCAATTTATACGCCCATGAGTGGAAGTGCCCTATGCTCTCCAATCTGTGTTTTTTAGATGTTTCAGAACACACCGTACACTTCTCCGGAGTGGCTGTTGGCAATTTACATCCCACCCATCAGCGTAGCAAGACTCCCATTTCTCCATGGCCGGTCCTGCATTTCTGGTTTGGACACTTTTTTCCGCATGGCCCTTTTGCCCGCTGGGAAGCGAGACTTCTTTGGAGCGCTGATTGGCCTTTCCAGGTTGCTTGGTTGGCCAAAAAGGGCGTATGCGTTTTTTCCTGAATATATTCAGGAAAAAACGCATACGCCCTTTTTGGCCAAGGGCATCATTGTCCACGTTTTGCCGCTTTTCATGTGCTTTCAAGGCGATTCGAATCTACCTCCTGAAATCTGTTTCCTGCAATTCTGCCTTGCTTTCAAAGCCTCTTCGTTGCCTTCCCTTAATATATTTGTGGACGAGAGGTATCATTTAAAACTCTGCAGGTTTGTGAATTGCAGTGCCCCTGAGCTCCATTTTTCAACTCGCTTTTTTGGGAGCTGGCCGCAAAAGCGCAGGATTGCTTCAGGCCCTCTTCTGGTTCTGGGGGGCAGGCTGAGCTTGTGCTTAATTCTTCTTCCTGATGGGAAAATAGAGTGACCTGTGCCTGTCCCAACACCTAGAGCTAGTCTCTCATTGGTTCCCCCTCTTCCCGTTCATCCTCAGGACAAATTGCAACCTGTACGGAACAGGAGGTTAAAAGTGCTGATTCTCCAAGGAGGGAGATGGCTAGTAAATCGGCTGGAATGGCGAACCCGAGCAAAGGAGATGAGAAATGAGGTGCGTTTTAGAAACCTTTCCCGATCACACGGTGTACCATCTTCTGGGTTTCTCATGCCTGTTTTCGACGTAGGAAGATGCCCTTGAACCTGGAGATTTGGGACCCATGGGATGGGTACCATGCAGTATTACTTGAAAGGGTCTGCGTTGGCTCACCCAACCTCACCGAACCTCTCAGCCCCAAGAGTGTCCACCCTTATGTCTCAATCAGCTGTGGGTCTAGATATGGTCAATCCAGGTTGCATCACAGCCCCTGAACGAATTTTGTAAGAATTTCTCTCTCTTTCACTGTCTTTGTTTCAGGGGTTTTGAAAAGTAATTTATTTTTATAATGGGGTTTAGCTGCTTTTCACGGCTGTGTTTATGCCGCTTTACACCCCCTTGACTCACTTACAGAGAGATATCAATACATAGGTTTGAAGATTCTTACTAGTCAGATATATTCTTGTGCGGTGAATAGGGGGTGTTGAGTCCAGTTCACTGAAAAAGGAATAGGTCTTGTCTCTTACATATTGGGTTTATGGAACGGTATCGGAGCTAATTTGAAACCCTTGTTTTATGCATCACCCCACCTCACCTTTCCCGTTCAGCAGCCATAGTGTGTTTCCTAAACGTGTGACTCTGTTCTGTTTTGTAATTCATTTCAAGTGTAGCGGTTTTTACATTCCCTCTCTAAGTGATATCTTAGGATAAGTGTCTTTTTCTGTGTGACTTATTTCACTTAGAATCGTCGTACCTAAATCCACTCATCATGCTCCTACTAGCCGTATGACGTTGATTTCATGGCTGAGTGATATTCCATTGTACATGAGGACCCCAACTTCTTTATCCATTTTTCTCTTTCCTAGGATATTTAAGGTGTAATGAAGTGGGGGTTCTTGTCAACAGAGCAGCCCTAAAGTTTGGGGTGCCTGTGTCTTGATGATTTTTAGTGTTCCCAATTAATACGCCCATGAGTGGAAGTGCCCTATGCTCTCCAAGCTGTGTTTTTTAGATGTTTCAGAACACACCGTACACTTCTCCGGAGTGGCTGTTGGCAATTTACATCCCACCCATCAGCGTAGCAAGACTCCCATTTCTCCATGGCCGGTCCTGCATTTCTGGTTTGGACACTTTTTTCCGCATGGCCCTTTTGCCCGCTGGGAAGCGAGACTTCTTTGGAGCGCTGATTGGCCTTTCCAGGTTGCTTGGTTGGCCAAAAAGGGCGTATGCGTTTTTTCCTGAATATATTCAGGAAAAAACGCATACGCCCTTTTTGGCCAAGGGCATCATTGTCCACGTTTTGCCGCTTTTCATGTGCTTTCAAGGCGATTCGAATCTACCTCCTGAAATCTGTTTCCTGCAATTCTGCCTTGCTTTCAAAGCCTCTTCGTTGCCTTCCCTTAATATATTTGTGGACGAGAGGTATCATTTAAAACTCTGCAGGTTTGTGAATTGCAGTGCCCCTGAGCTCCATTTTTCAACTCGCTTTTTTGGGAGCTGGCCGCAAAAGCGCAGGATTGCTTCAGGCCCTCTTCTGGTTCTGGGGGGCAGGCTGAGCTTGTGCTTAATTCTTCTTCCTGATGGGAAAATAGAGTGACCTGTGCCTGTCCCAACACCTAGAGCTAGTCTCTCATTGGTTCCCCCTCTTCCCGTTCATCCTCAGGACAAATTGCAACCTGTACGGAACAGGAGGTTAAAGGTGCTGATTCTCCAAGGAGGGAGATGGCTAGTAAATCGGCTGGAATGGCGAACCCGAGCAAAGGAGATGAGAAATGAGGTGCGTTTTAGAAACCTTTCCCGATCACACGGTGTACCATCTTCTGGGTTTCTCATGCCTGTTTTCGACGTAGGAAGATGCCCTTGAACCTGGAGATTTGGGACCCATGGGATGGGTACCATGCAGTATTACTTGAAAGGGTCTGCGTTGGCTCACCCAACCTCACCGAACCTCTCAGCCCCAAGAGTGTCCACCCTTATGTCTCAATCAGCTGTGGGTCTAGATATGGTCAATCCAGGTTGCATCACAGCCCCTGAACGAATTTTGTAAGAATTTCTCTCTCTTTCACTGTCTTTGTTTCACGGGTTTTGAAAAGTAATTTAGTTTTATAATGGGGTTTAGCTGCTTTTCACGGCTGTGTTTATGCCGCTTTACACCCCCTTGACTCACTTACAGAGAGATATCAATACATAGGTTTGAAGATTCTTACTAGTCAGATATATTCTTGTGCGGTGAATAGGGGGTGTTGAGTCCAGTTCACTGAAAAAGGAATAGGTCTTGTCTCTTACATATTGGGTTTATGGAACGGTATCGGAGCTAATTTGAAACCCTTGTTTTATGCATCACCCCACCTCACCTTTCCCGTTCAGCAGCCATAGTGTGTTTCCTAAACGTGTGACTCTGTTCTGTTTTGTAATTCATTTCAAGTGTAGCGGTTTTTACATTCCCTCTCTAAGTGATATCTTAGGATAAGTGTCTTTTTCTGTGTGACTTATTTCACTTAGAATCGTCGTACCTAAATCCACTCATCATGCTGCTACTAGCCTTATGACGTTGATTTCATGGCTGAGTGATATTCCATTGTACATGAGGACCCCAACTTCTTTATCCATTTTTCTCTTTCCTAGGATATTTAAGGTGTAATGAAGTGGGGGTTCTTGTCAACAGAGCAGCCCTAAACTTTGGGGTGCCTGTGTCTTGCTGATTTTTAGTGTTCCCAATTTATACGCCCATGAGTGGAAGTGCCCTATGCTCTCCAAGCTGTGTTTTTTAGATGTTTCAGAACAAACCGTACACTACTCCGGAGTGGCTGTTGGCAATTTACATCCCACCCATCAGCGTAGCAAGACTCCCATTTCTCCATGGCCGGTCCTGCATTTCTGGTTTGGACACTTTTTTCCGCATGGCCCTTTTGCCCGCTGGGAAGCGAGACTTCTTTGGAGCGCTGATTGGCCTTTCCAGGTTGCTTGGTTGGCCAAAAAGGGCGTATGCGTTTTTTCCTGAATATATTCAGGAAAAAACGCATACGCCCTTTTTGGCCAAGGGCATCATTGTCCACGTTTTGCCGCTTTTCATGTGCTTTCAAGGCGATTCGAATCTACCTCCTGAAATCTGTTTCCTGCAATTCTGCCTTGCTTTCAAAGCCTCTTCGTTGCCTTCCCTTAATATATTTGTGGACGAGAGGTATCATTTAAAACTCTGCAGGTTTGTGAATTGCAGTGCCCCTGAGCTCCATTTTTCAACTCGCTTTTTTGGGAGCTGGCCGCAAAAGCGCAGGATTGCTTCAGGCCCTCTTCTGGTTCTGGGGGGCAGGCTGAGCTTGTGCTTAATTCTTCTTCCTGATGGGAAAATAGAGTGACCTGTGCCTGTCCCAACACCTAGAGCTAGTCTCTCATTGGTTCCCCCTCTTCCCGTTCATCCTCAGGACAAATTGCAACCTGTACGGAACAGGAGGTTAAAGGTGCTGATTCTCCAAGGAGGGAGATGGCTAGTAAATCGGCTGGAATGGCGAACCCGAGCAAAGGAGATGAGAAATGAGGTGCGTTTTAGAAACCTTTCCCGATCACACGGTGTACCATCTTCTGGGTTTCTCATGCCTGTTTTCGACGTAGGAAGATGCCCTTGAACCTGGAGATTTGGGACCCATGGGATGGGTACCATGCAGTATTACTTGAAAGGGTCTGCGTTGGCTCACCCAACCTCACCGAACCTCTCAGCCCCAAGAGTGTCCACCCTTATGTCTCAATCAGCTGTGGGTCTAGATATGGTCAATCCAGGTTGCATCACAGCCCCTGAACGAATTTTGTAAGAATTTCTCTCTCTTTCACTGTCTTTGTTTCACGGGTTTTGAAAAGTAATTTATTTTTATAATGGGGTTTAGCTGCTTTTCACGGCTGTGTTTATGCCGCTTTACACCCCCTTGACTCACTTACAGAGAGATATCAATACATAGGTTTGAAGATTCTTACTAGTCAGATATATTCTTGTGCGGTGAATAGGGGGTGTTGAGTCCAGTTCACTGAAAAAGGAATAGGTCTTGTCTCTTACATATTGGGTTTATGGAACGGTATCGGAGCTAATTTGAAACCCTTGTTTTATGCATCACCCCACCTCACCTTTCCCGTTCAGCAGCCATAGTGTGTTTCCTAAACGTGTGACTCTGTTCTGTTTTGTAATTCATTTCAAGTGTAGCGGTTTTTACATTCCCTCTCTAAGTGATATCTTAGGATAAGTGTCTTTTTCTGTGTGACTTATTTCACTTAGAATCGTCGTACCTAAATCCACTCATCATGCTCCTACTAGCCGTATGACGTTGATTTCATGGCTGAGTGATATTCCATTGTACATGAGGACCCCAACTTCTTTATCCATTTTTCTCTTTCCTAGGATATTTAAGGTGTAATGAAGTGGGGGTTCTTGTCAACAGAGCAGCCCTAAACTTTGGGGTGCCTGTGTCTTGCTGATTTTTAGTGTTCCCAATTAATACGCCCATGAGTGGAAGTGCCCTATGCTCTCCAAGCTGTGTTTTTTAGATGTTTCAGAACACACCGTACACTTCTCCGGAGTGGCTGTTGGCAATTTACATCCCACCCATCAGCGTAGCAAGACTCCCATTTCTCCATGGCCGGTCCTGCATTTCTGGTTTGGACACTTTTTTCCGCATGGCCCTTTTGCCCGCTGGGAAGCGAGACTTCTTTGGAGCGCTGATTGGCCTTTTCAGGTTGCTTGGTTGGCCAAAAAGGGCGTATGCGTTTTTTCCTGAATATATTCAGGAAAAAACGCATACGCCCTTTTTGGCCAAGGGCATCATTGTCCACGTTTTGTCGCTTTTCATGTGCTTTCAAGGCGATTCGAATCTACCTCCTGAAATCTGTTTCCTGCAATTCTGCCTTGCTTTCAAAGCCTCTTCGTTGCCTTCCCTTAATATATTTGTGGACGAGAGGTATCATTTAAAACTCTGCAGGTTTGTGAATTGCAGTGCCCCTGAGCTCCATTTTTCAACTCGCTTTTTTGGGAGCTGGCCGCAAAAGCGCAGGATTGCTTCAGGCCCTCTTCTGGTTCTGGGGGGCAGGCTGAGCTTGTGCTTAATTCTTCTTCCTGATGGGAAAATAGAGTGACCTGTGCCTGTCCCAACACCTAGAGCTAGTCTCTCATTGGTTCCCCCTCTTCCCGTTCATCCTCAGGACAAATTGCAACCTGTACGGAACAGGAGGTTAAAGGTGCTGATTCTCCAAGGAGGGAGATGGCTAGTAAATCGGCTGGAATGGCGAACCCGAGCAAAGGAGATGAGAAATGAGGTGCGTTTTAGAAACCTTTCCCGATCACACGGTGTACCATCTTCTGGGTTTCTCATGCCTGTTTTCGACGTAGGAAGATGCCCTTGAACCTGGAGATTTGGGACCCATGGGATGGGTACCATGCAGTATTACTTGAAAGGGTCTGCGTTGGCTCACCCAACCTCACCGAACCTCTCAGCCCCAAGAGTGTCCACCCTTATGTCTCAATCAGCTGTGGGTCTAGATATGGTCAATCCAGGTTGCATCACAGCCCCTGAACGAATTTTGTAAGAATTTCTCTCTCTTTCACTGTCTTTGTTTCACGGGTTTTGAAAAGTAATTTAGTTTTATAATGGGGTTTAGCTGCTTTTCACGGCTGTGTTTATGCCGCTTTACACCCCCTTGACTCACTTACAGAGAGATATCAATACATAGGTTTGAAGATTCTTACTAGTCAGATATATTCTTGTGCGGTGAATAGGGGGTGTTGAGTCCAGTTCACTGAAAAAGGAATAGGTCTTGTCTCTTACATATTGGGTTTATGGAACGGTATCGGAGCTAATTTGAAACCCTTGTTTTATGCATCACCCCACCTCACCTTTCCCGTTCAGCAGCCATAGTGTGTTTCCTAAACGTGTGACTCTGTTCTGTTTTGTAATTCATTTCAAGTGTAGCGGTTTTTACATTCCCTCTCTAAGTGATATCTTAGGATAAGTGTCTTTTTCTGTGTGACTTATTTCACTTAGAATCGTCGTACCTAAATCCACTCATCATGCTGCTACTAGCCTTATGACGTTGATTTCATGGCTGAGTGATATTCCATTGTACATGAGGACCCCAACTTCTTTATCCATTTTTCTCTTTCCTAGGATATTTAAGGTGTAATGAAGTGGGGGTTCTTGTCAACAGAGCAGCCCTAAACTTTGGGGTGCCTGTGTCTTGCTGATTTTTAGTGTTCCCAATTTATACGCCCATGAGTGGAAGTGCCCTATGCTTTCCAAGCTGTGTTTTTTAGATGTTTCAGAACAAACCGTACACTTCTCCGGAGTGGCTGTTGGCAATTTACATCCCACCCATCAGCGTAGCAAGACTCCCATTTCTCCATGGCCGGTCCTGCATTTCTGGTTTGGACACTTTTTTCCGCATGGCCCTTTTGCCCGCTGGGAAGCGAGACTTCTTTGGAGCGCTGATTGGCCTTTCCAGGTTGCTTGGTTGGCCAAAAAGGGCGTATGCGTTTTTTCCTGAATATATTCAGGAAAAAACGCATACGCCCTTTTTGGCCAAGGGCATCATTGTCCACGTTTTGCCGCTTTTCATGTGCTTTCAAGGCGATTCGAATCTACCTCCTGAAATCTGTTTCCTGCAATTCTGCCTTGCTTTCAAAGCCTCTTCGTTGCCTTCCCTTAATATATTTGTGGACGAGAGGTATCATTTAAAACTCTGCAGGTTTGTGAATTGCAGTGCCCCTGAGCTCCATTTTTCAACTCGCTTTTTTGGGAGCTGGCCGCAAAAGCGCAGGATTGCTTCAGGCCCTCTTCTGGTTCTGGGGGGCAGGCTGAGCTTGTGCTTAATTCTTCTTCCTGATGGGAAAATAGAGTGACCTGTGCCTGTCCCAACACCTAGAGCTAGTCTCTCATTGGTTCCCCCTCTTCCCGTTCATCCTCAGGACAAATTGCAACCTGTACGGAACAGGAGGTTAAAGGTGCTGATTCTCCAAGGAGGGAGATGGCTAGTAAATCGGCTGGAATGGCGAACCCGAGCAAAGGAGATGAGAAATGAGGTGCGTTTTAGAAACCTTTCCCGATCACACGGTGTACCATCTTCTGGGTTTCTCATGCCTGTTTTCGACGTAGGAAGATGCCCTTGAACCTGGAGATTTGGGACCCATGGGATGGGTACCATGCAGTATTACTTGAAAGGGTCTGCGTTGGCTCACCCAACCTCACCGAACCTCTCAGCCCCAAGAGTGTCCACCCTTATGTCTCAATCAGCTGTGGGTCTAGATATGGTCAATCCAGGTTGCATCACAGCCCCTGAACGAATTTTGTAAGAATTTCTCTCTCTTTCACTGTCTTTGTTTCACGGGTTTTGAAAAGTAATTTATTTTTATAATGGGGTTTAGCTGCTTTTCACGGCTGTGTTTATGCCGCTTTACACCCCCTTGACTCACTTACAGAGAGATATCAATACATAGGTTTGAAGATTCTTACTAGTCAGATATATTCTTGTGCGGTGAATAGGGGGTGTTGAGTCCAGTTCACTGAAAAAGGAATAGGTCTTGTCTCTTACATATTGGGTTTATGGAACGGTATCGGAGCTAATTTGAAACCCTTGTTTTATGCATCACCCCACCTCACCTTTCCCGTTCAGCAGCCATAGTGTGTTTTCTAAACGTGGGACTCTGTTCTGTTTTGTAATTCAGTTCAAGTGTAGCGGTTTTTACATTCCCTCTCTAAGTGATATCTTAGGATAAGTGTCTTTTTCTGTGTGACTTATTTCACTTAGAATCGTCGTACCTAAATCCACTCATCGTGCTGCTACTAGCCTTATGACGTTGATTTCATGGCTGAGTGATATTCCATTGTACATGAGGACCCCAACTTCTTTATCCATTTTTCTCTTTCCTAGGATATTTAAGGTGTAATGAAGTGGGGGTTCTTGTCAACAGAGCAGCCCTAAACTTTGGGGTGCCTGTGTCTTGCTGATTTTTAGTGTTCCCAATTTATACGCCCATGAGTGGAAGTGCCCTATGCTCTCCAAGCTGTGTTTTTTAGATGTTTCAGAACACACCGTACACTTCTCCAGAGTGGCTGTTGGCAATTTACATCCCACCCATCAGCGTAGCAAGACTCCCATTTCTCCATGGCCGGTCCTGCATTTCTGGTTTGGACACTTTTTTCCGCATGGCCCTTTTGCCCGCTGGGAAGCGAGACTTCTTTGGAGCGCTGATTGGCCTTTCCAGGTTGCTTGGTTGGCCAAAAAGGGCGTATGCGTTTTTTCCTGAATATATTCAGGAAAAAACGCATACGCCCTTTTTGGCCAAGGGCATCATTGTCCACGTTTTGCCGCTTTTCATGTGCTTTCAAGGCGATTCGAATCTACCTCCTGAAATCTGTTTCCTGCAATTCTGCCTTGCTTTCAAAGCCTCTTCGTTGCCTTCCCTTAATATATTCGTGGACGAGAGGTATCATTTAAAACTCTGCAGGTTTGTGAATTGCAGTGCCCCTGAGCTCCATTTTTCAACTCGCTTTTTTGGGAGCTGGCCGCAAAAGCGCAGGATTGCTTCAGGCCCTCTTCTGGTTCTGGGGGGCAGGCTGAGCTTGTGCTTAATTCTTCTTCCTGATGGGAAAATAGAGTGACCTGTGCCTGTCCCAACACCTAGAGCTAGTCTCTCATTGGTTCCCCCTCTTCCCGTTCATCCTCAGGACAAATTGCAACCTGTACGGAACAGGAGGTTAAAGGTGCTGATTCTCCAAGGAGGGAGATGGCTAGTAAATCGGCTGGAATGGCGAACCCGAGCAAAGGAGATGAGAAATGAGGTGCGTTTTAGAAACCTTTCCCGATCACACGGTGTACCATCTTCTGGGTTTCTCATGCCTGTTTTCGACGTAGGAAGATGCCCTTGAACCTGGAGATTTGGGACCCATGGGATGGGTACCATGCAGTATTACTTGAAAGGGTCTGCGTTGGCTCACCCAACCTCACCGAACCTCTCAGCCCCAAGAGTGTCCACCCTTATGTCTCAATCAGCTGTGGGTCTAGATATGGTCAATCCAGGTTGCATCACAGCCCCTGAACGAATTTTGTAAGAATTTCTCTCTCTTTCACTGTCTTTGTTTCACGGGTTTTGAAAAGTAATTTAGTTTTATAATGGGGTTTAGCTGCTTTTCACGGCTGTGTTTATGCCGCTTTACACCCCCTTGACTCACTTACAGAGAGATATCAATACATAGGTTTGAAGATTCTTACTAGTCAGATATATTCTTGTGCGGTGAATAGGGGGTGTTGAGTCCAGTTCACTGAAAAAGGAATAGGTCTTGTCTCTTACATATTGGGTTTATGGAACGGTATCGGAGCTAATTTGAAACCCTTGTTTTATGCATCACCCCACCTCACCTTTCCCGTTCAGCAGCCATAGTGTGTTTTCTAAACGTGGGACTCTGTTCTGTTTTGTAATTCAGTTCAAGTGTAGCGGTTTTTACATTCCCTCTCTAAGTGATATCTTAGGATAAGTGTCTTTTTCTGTGTGA